>NC_079296.1:41361453-41664483 GCF_023638135.1 Falco biarmicus
CACCATTATGAAGCAACATGGTGTTACCTGTATTTTTCTGAGGTTGGAGACACTTGCAAAAGCACTAGCTCGGAAAGCTGCAATGTGAGGGTGGGGGAAATGAAGGAGGCCTAGAAAAATCTTTAATATCTGTGGTATCTAGAAATGCTTTTCTAGGAGAGTGCTAAATTTGGGTTTAGTTGTTTGGGAGAGGTTTATTACCAGTGAAAATTAATGCTGGTGGTATTTTGAAAGGCTTTATTGCATTCATCTCCTTTGCAGAAGTACGAGCCCGTGATATTTTGTCTTTCATGTTGTTGTGCCATAATCCCCAAGTAGGCCCCATTAACTCCGATTTCTCAGAATAACATAACGTGGCCTACTGTGTACTAAAGTACTGTGCACTCAATGCCCACCAGCAAGTACAGAAAAGGTCCTCCATCTGTTATGAAAACTTTTCCACCCCTAGACATTTCCAAGATAAATTCTTTTTCTAACCATAAAAGCAGAGAGATCCTGAAACATCTTCTTAGCTATACTGAGTCATGGCTCCATAAAAAAAGATTGGAAGAGATCTCAAACAGGTCATCTAGTTCATCTCCTAACTCTGCTGAGTTCATTCCTGACAGCTATTTGTTATTCCACTCCTCTACAGTTTCTAACGAAGAGGTCTCCATGACCTCTCCAGTAAATTTCTGTGCTTCACTTGCCATCAGGAAACACTTTTTCCCCTTAATAAATAACTTGAATTATTCTTGCTGCAACTTCAGCCATTAGTTCTTGTCCTGTCCACCATGGACACAGTGAATGGATTATTTCTTCTTTGTATCAAACTTTGATGCTTGTGAATACTTTTATCAAGCATTGATTAATCCTTAAGTGTTCTTCATTAAGCTAGCCACTTCTGAGTCTTTCAGCTCATTCTCAGAGGTCATGTTTCTGCTTGTTGTCCCACAAACTCTTTCCACAATAATCCACATCCTTCTCGAAATACAGAGCACCAAACTGGGGAGAGTACCACAGCTGAGGCCTTACCAGCGCTGAACCACAGCATGATCTTATCAGCTGTCTCACAATCTGTACTCCTGCTTATTCATTTCTCTGTCATGCTTATTCTGTCTCCATGGCATGCCGTTACTGGCTTATATTGATGTACTATAATCCCGAGGCCCTTTTCTGGAAACAAACAAACAAATCCACACAGCAGACCCTGTCATCTAACTAATTGTTGTTTGTTGTATATTTTTGGCGCTCATTACTCTTGCTCAGCATGATCTCCTGGTCTTGTCCCTGTTGAATTTCATCCCATTTCTCTTAAAGACTGTGTTCCTGGTTCTTTTTAACGTTTCTTTGCAGTAATGTTGTACTTCTGCAGGTTTATTTAGTATGCCTCTAACAAGCATACTTTCAGTTTCCTCATCCGGATCATCAATGAAACACGGAACAGATATGGGCCCAGAACAGAATATCACAGTCCTATTTGATACATCCTTCCATTTTGACAGTGAAACAACCATAACAATCCTGTGTGGAGATGGTTATTCACCCATTTTTATGTCAGCAACTGACAATTTTTGCTATACTTTATGGGAATGTTACAGGAAATAAAGTTTAAACTCTGCTCAAGTCCTTCCATATGGCCTGTACTGCTACTCCCCTACCTGCAGACATTCCTGGTCTATTATAGTAGCACATTAGTCTGATAGGATTTATTCTTGTTGGATCTCGTTATTAAGTTACTTGTGCCAGTTACTTGTTCCAATTTGTGTGATCCTTTTTTTCCCCAGAATATTTCTGAGAGCTGAATTTAGACTGAGCAGGCTAAAATTTCTCCGTTCCTTTCCTGCAGTTTTTGAAGACATTCACTATTATTTGACCTTTTCCAGTTTTCTGGTACGTCACCCATCACCAAATAATTTTTTTAAAAAACATTAATAATTGTGAGAATGAACAGGGAAATAAATACAGCCTTGGTGAATCTGACAGAAAACTGTAGGACCTAGGCTTAGAAGTCCTGACATCACACAGAAGGTGTTAACATTTGGTAACATTCAATGTACTGTATAACCTTCTGTAGACACTTATTATAGCCATGCAGTTTTAAACATCTTAATCTTTGAAGACTTTTAAACAGATGGACTTTGTGAACCTTGTCTTTGCTGAAATGTTAGGAGAATTAGAAACAAATGTATGAGACTCAGAAATCCAGGAATTTTCACTCTTGGAAATTTCATTGGGAATTTCTGGCAAGAGTGCAGCCTGTCTCTTTTGGCTCTCAGAAGCACAGTAATAAATTCACATTCTAAATCTAATTAGAAAACAATTATAAAGAGAGATTTAAATATTATCAGTCAAAAAAAGATACTGATATTGGCTAATTTGCAAGGAGAGTAAATATAGCATGAATCAAAGTTGGAGATGGCACTATAAAGACCAAAAAGACTGAGGACACAAATACTGCACTGGCAATCTCCTTGTCATGTCAGGTAACATCCTTCATTGCTGCCAAAAGAACTGCATTATGTATTTTTAAATTAGGAAAAATTGTTTTATAATGTTTTCAGTAAATTAGAATCTAAATACTAAATTCTGAATTTGATAACCGTATTGTTTCCTTATTTAAGAGCAGGAGAGACTCTCTCTCCTTCAGAAGTCAATGGAAAAAAGTCCTCCTGGCTTAAGAAAAATTATTCCTGTTCTGAAACTCCCCTTGCGCCACTGTAATCTTCCCAGGTGATTGTTAGGCATTTCACATTCTTTCTGTTTCACTCAAGTTTAAAGTGGCAGGCAGGAAAAAGTGGCTTTATTGAAGAGGGAAAGGCTACTAAAATAATTTATGATATCACTTTAGCATTGAGAGGAGTTAATTCTTCACTTAAGTCAAATACATTAAGCATTTTCCCTCTAAATTCCTAAACTAATAAAAACAAAATTACAGATAAATTGTTTTCTGAAGTCAGGTTTCAAAAGGATTGCCCTTTTTTATTAATAATATTTTGGTCATTTTTGTTTTGCTAGTATTTGTACATGTAATGTACATTCTTAACATCCTGCTTTGCTATTATGCATTTAAGAATGATGCAATTTAAACTCTATTCTTCCATTTCTATCAACAGATAGGATTTACTGAATTATTATAATAGACCCTCAACTAAGAAAGATTCTCCTTTATGCTGCATGAATACCCTTGGTCACTCAAGGCTTTCATATTGAGTAAAATAGCTGGTGAAATTTATGCGTTTTCATCTCGATAGTAAAAGGTTAATAGCTGCTGAGATCAGTCTTTGGTTATCTACCTGAAATCAAACAGAAAAATGGGATTTGAGAATTTTTTTTTGTTTTCTTATACATGCCTAAAACTTGATTTCATTACTATAAAATTGCTTGCACTTTATGAGTCACTATTCTGTAAAAAAGCACCCAGATAAATTTAGTGATTAAAACATGCTTGCTTTTATTCCATACAGCTACTAACCTGCCAGTCCTCAGTAACCACACTTTTGTGCTATCAGGACTCTAAATGCACTAATAGGCTTTAATTTCTCTGACCAGCCTCACCTGGGGCCCCACATACACTCTCCACCCATGGGCCCAGAAGCTCCATTTAAGCCTGGCCCCGAGCATTCATTCTTGGTTTGAGCTCTTCTGGAGTTCAGTCTCTTGCCTTGGCTGGATGTTGGGCATGTATTGTAGGCCTGTGGTTCCCTGTCTTGTCTCTTCTTGTACTGACTTCCTGGACAGGTCTCGGTAATTTTATCACTGACTGCATTTGAGACTCTTAATAGAACTTATCAGCATCCTTACACGGGGATCAGTAAGGTATTGTTGTCCTATGCTTCTGGCTTGTCCTGCCTTGTAGTTCCTGGTAGGGAAGTCCGTTCTTATTATCAGAATGCCCCTTATCAACTGGCTGTCCTTGATTTCTGAAAAGGAGCCCAACCCCTGAGCGTGTAAGTATCAGTACTGCAAGCTTACATTGTCAAAGTGTGACTGAAATGTTAGATGTGATGCCAGTAGAATTATACTGAGTGTTAGGTCAGGCTTTTAAGTAACACAAATTTCTATGGATGTGATATCAGGAAAAAGAAAGATACTCGTGTGTTGCAACCTGAACATCAGGCAACTGTTTTTCCAGTACCCTTTGCTCTCTGTAGTCACTTATTCCTCCAGTGTCAAATGCTACTATTTCAGAAATTCTTATGACTTATTGTCAAAGTAACACTTATATCTACTTTATGCAGCATAAGTAGCTGAACAAAATAGAGGGAGCAAAAAGTTATATATAAAAAAAAAATTTTTTTTTCCTTTAGTTTCCTTTTGAAAATTGAAGAATTTGTTTTACCTAAAATAATTTGCGGACTTAGGTAGACCTGCTATTTCATTGGATCATAGAACCATAGTGGGGGATCCCTACTCTTGAAAAGATCTTCTTTCAGTTTTTAATGAATTCTCTTTCCCTCCTAATACCCTTAATAGCTTTGATGTCTTTGGTTTTGCATGATTCCTGAAGAACTTCTTGTTCTGCTTTCAAAGACAAAATAAACATATGACCTCTGGTAAAGGAAGTGAGACAAAAAGGTCTATGAACTTTAACACAGAACTGACTGTGAGAGTAAAAAACTTCTTATGAGAAGACATGCAAGTAGTCAATAAGAGGCAGAGACTGCCTCATAAGCACAAGGAAGATGATAGTTAAAATAATCTTTCTTTTGCATGATTTTTTTTCTGTACTGGGTAAAAGAAACTTAGTTTTGCTTTAGTGGTTTAGAACAGGCAGAATATTTAAGAGGTGATGTTCCTCTACTTTCTATTTCCAATTTGTATAGCTATTACCTTAAATTCAGCACAGCACTTCTCAATGTTAACTATATTTATGTGTAAAGCAGTAGTCAAGCTGTACAAATTGCATTGTAAGGATGTGTGAGAACAGTCCTGGTTTGTGATCATTCAGATCTCACACTTTATTATATGCTGTGTAATTTGCATTGTAATATCTAATTTAGGAGGGGGGAAGATCTCTTCCCTTTTGGGGTGTTGGGGCAAGGGTAAGGAGCTACTTCAAGATTAATTTTTTTGCTAAAATGGTTTATTTTAATGCACATATTAAACCTGGACCGTGACTGGGAAAAGACTAGCCTTGTTTTTTCCAGTATGTTTCTGTCTGAGGCAAATGCAGCCATGATCTACATGAGGAGGGAAGGAGGGGAGAAGTAGCAGCAGCAGCCTGGCTTTGCAACTACAGCTGGCTCCTGTGATACTGGAAATGTGCACCATTCCCGTCGCTGCTAGCAGTAAGGTTACTAGAGGCTGGAGTACCTTATTTGTCAGTATATTGGCCTTATACAGAGGTACGTTCAGCAGTCATCCTTTTTTCTCTTCCTTGTCTGTGTAACACTTTGGTGAAGTAGACACGAACTGTGGAATGCCATTTGGTATGTAACTTTTATGGAGTCTTTTAAAGTCTGCTGTCTAGAAGAGCCATTTCAGTAGTGATAGCAGTCTTGAGCCCAAGTGCTTCAGAGATGATGCAAACTACCTTTACCTTGTCTCTTCTGGACCCATCATCTTGAGCTATAACTTCCAGGAAACTTGTATTGTCTATCTAGATGTACTTATTAAGAACTGGCTTGAGATCTGTGTGTGATCCAGTAGGGAAATAGATGAATTAAAAAACGGCTTACATTCAGGAGATCAAAGATTTCATGTATTGCTATTCTTGTTCCTTTTTTTGTTTGTTTGTTTTCCTCTGCCCAAGACTTAGAAATACATAGAGGACTACCTGACCCATCAAAATGCAGCAGAAGACTTTGTGTAAAGACTTCTTTCAAGTTATTCCTTCAGTCTAAACTAAGCAATGAAAGAATAGAGTGGTACAGCCATGTTTCTAAACACATGGGAAAGAAGTATTCATCTGCAAGGGCTTTATCACAACGGTAATAGAACGTAGGGCTTGGACCCTCAACAACTGTAACTTGCATGGCTTCAAAGAAACTATGCGGACAGCTGAGCTTGGATGATTTACATCAGATGAAAATCTAATTATTTCAACAAAAATACCTTGGATAAAACAAACGTAATAGAGAAATGGTTCTAGCACACAGTGGAATTAAAACCAGAAGTAGAAGAAGAGCATTGGCAGTTCCTACTATCCTAAAGGCTGCAGCCAAACCAGCAAAGATTTAAGGAAATGACTCATAGTACTCAGAAGAAAGAAAAACATCATAGTAATGGCAAGAAAAGCTAGGTTAATGTAACCAAACTGTTGAAGTCAAGTTTACTAGCCCACAGAGGCAGAGACAGGAAGCAGTGAAATGACTGAATTACATTCCTAAAACAAGTCTGTAATAGTGTTTTATCAGGTTAGTGACTGTAAATGGCCAAGAACTTCAGTGGACATGAAGGAATACATTTTGCTCTTGGACATTTTTACACAGACATGTTAGAGTAAATGAATTTGCACATGTAACAGATAAAGATTTTCTCCAGAGATCTTGGCGTAACAGATACTCTTTTGCAATACCATGAAGCATGTTCTTTCGTTTGCCTAATAAATATCTGACTCTCACTTTGCTAATATGCTAATTTTTAAAATGTTGCTTTAAAAAAACAACCAAAACCCCAACCCCGTGTTTTATGATTTCTGGGCAAATTTTTATATTGCTCTTTAAAAAAAAAAAAAAAATACCTCTAAACACAATTATTAGCAAGACTAATTGTGTAGGAATGCTTGCTATCTTACTGCATGAATGGGCTACAAATAGTAAAGCCAAACCTGGGCTTCTGCTGTATTTACAAAGATTGTATGTTGACATAGAATTAATCTGAAAAATAGTTTTAAGCCTTAACTTAGTATTTCTTTCTAAACTTAAACAATTAATTTGATAGTATTTCTTGGAAACAATTGGTGTTGCCTTCAGCATCACCTCTAGTGTTCCTGTGGCTGTGGATAGCAGGGTTGTCTGATTGACGGTTGTTCTTCATATTTTTTCCAAAGAGCAGTCACCTGATGACAGGATGGAGGTCGCGGAAACAGGTTAGCACATAATCCTGAACAGATTTTATTTACAAGATGATCACCCTAATGGTGGTCAGATACTGGAACAGGTAGCATAGGGGGTGTGGGATTTGCATTGCTGATGCCAGAACTTGACTGGGCAAGGCTGTAAGCAACCTGATCTAATTGGCCCTGCTTTGACCATGGACAGTGTTTGACAACTTTCCACCTTAATTCAGTCTATGATTCTGTTTTAGTATGTGAAATATACTGATGTGTTTGGGTTTTTTTTAATTTACATTTCAAGGCATTGTATGTTCTTATTCCAGAAACTTAGTCCAGACCACAATTTTCTAGTTTATATATCTGTTTATAAAGATGTTATGTGGAATGTTAAAGGCTTATCTTACTGTTATACACTACATCTACCGGTTGAAGCCATGACACATTCTTGGCAAATCTGGCCGTTCTTTGTCCCAATTGTTCAAAAATCACCTACTAGTAATTTGTTCTAGTATAGTCCTTGATTATCTTTCCAGTCTCCCACTTTTTCTGGTTTTGGATTTGGTGCTGCACTCCAGTATTTCTTTTGTATGTGGTTTTTTTTTTTTTTCTCCTGACGGCTGGTGTGCATGGATTTTCTCTTTTTTTTCCCAAAAGATGGTCCCTGATATATCACCTGCATGGAGTGATAGTGGGCTCTGGGAAATACAGCACCTCTGCTGTGATGACTGGAGCTTCTGCTTTTGTCTTGTTCTGCGTAATGTTTTGATACCTATAGATGAGGGGCACGGGGACAGAGTTCGGGTTGGCATGAAAGCACTGTTTATTGTCTAATGGAGACAGTGACTAGACTCTCCCCTGGAGCTACATGTTATAATCAGCTGATATCAAGTAAATAGTCATCTTTTGTAAGGTTGACCACACTAACATTGTTTTTCTGCTGAGCAATTTTCTGGCAGCAGAAGACAGATCTACTTTCCAAAATGCTGAAATGGAGGCTGCTGGGATTATTGTCTTTCTGGATTTAGTTGGTGTAGGTGAGAACATAATTTAAAAAAAGGTTTCTCAGAAAACCGGTGGAATTAGGCAATCAATTTACATACATTTACAGTAGGAATCAAGCACCTAATTTATTTTTGTGCCCCAGAAAAGTTTTTTCTACTTGCTTTATCCTATGGTTCAGTGTTTCTGCAAAGCTGTGAACAATATTGGGATTAAAGCAAATTTGCTTTTCAGGTGTTGTTTGGAGTGGTGACTGTCTAGGACTACTAGTCACAAATCATCATGGACCATACAGGAGGTATAAAGTACAAGTAACTTTGCAAATGCATTTTTCTGTGTACAAGTCTGCCTGCGTCCTGAGTGAATGCCGTAGTGTTTGAACGGGTGCAGTCACCAGAGTAATTTCAGATATGCAGGTATGTGTCTTCTATAGCAATCTGAGGCTTGGATGGCTTCAAGGTATGTGGCTTGCTGCACTCTGTCACAACTACCAAAGTATGTAGCAATATTTTACTTCTCTGTATGCATGTTGGACTTCTGTATGCAGTTATAATACAGAGCTATGCACGGGTGAAATGTGAAATAATTAAACAGTCTTCCATTCCTTTTTTGTCCTAGTATGTGCCCTTTTAAATAAGATGAATCACTAACTTGACTTCGTTAACCCTAGGGGAAGGCCTTTTAATTATTAACTTAAATAGTTGTGGGAGTTTTGCACATTTTGCTCTAAGAATGTGTTGCATTTTATACTAAAATGAGCTGAGTGTGTCTTGTCTGACTTTGTTGAGATATTTAAAATAATCAAATCTTTTAATATCCAGTACAAAACCACTGGCTGAGACCATTGAAGCAAGTCTCAAGAGGTGCAGGAATAGTTCCAATAAGAGCAGTGCCATTCCCTACAGCCACCACATTCAAGAAAGAGCTCATGGAGTTAGTGTAGAGCAGTACAATTTCAGAGTTTGATGTAAGAAAGCAGGGAGGGGGGGGGGCTCTCATTTATGACATGTAATATTGCAATACATGGGCTTCTGCACAGATGCTGCGTGCTAAATGAAGCTCACTAAATTAATCTGTATCCTTCCTGAACTCATTTTGTGTAACAAACTGAATAGTTCTGGAGTGGCAAAGGGCATGTAGGTCTTGAGGCAAGAGCAGATGACAGATGCATAATCACATATAGAGAAACAGTCCAGAAATACCATACAGCAACAAATCATCCACTGGTGGGTGTACAGTTACTGCAGTGACTCTGAACATTGATGTAGAGGAACAGACTTCTTTAGAGTATAGCACTCAAGAGACTTACCTGTAACAGTCTGTCCCTCAGGCGGGAGGGTGAGCAAGATTCAGATCCCTGGGGTAGGCACTCTGTGGTACCACAATATCAATGTTTAGCTAATACCGTAAAAACCCCATGGACACAACTATTCTGAAATAGCTCAAGCTGATTGATTGCACATATCTTTCTCGATGCTGAGATAGCTAGATGATTCTACACAATATATAAGATTATAAAGAAAGGCCTTCATTCACTGTGGTGCTTAAGCATGGCTTCATGTGTACAAATAGGTTCACCAAAATCAATGGGGTTATGTGATTAAATTCATATGTCTCCTTAAGTGCATTGCTGGAATGGAGTCACATACTTTAAGCTACGGCATGTGAAACAATGTGCTTCAGGGAGAAAGTACAATCCCCAGCAAAATTAATAGCGAGAAAAGGAGGAGATAAAAATATGTATCTGGCTGTTGCTATACGTGAGCCTGAGAGAGCCCAAGTTTGGCAAATGGAGCATATTGTGCAGTGGGGACTAGTGTTTTGGCAGGTGGATTATTGCTGACTTAGAAGGAGGTATTTTGATTCATGGCACGGTCTTCTCAATACTTCTTCTGCATTTTGGTAGGAGAAAAGGTGCAGAAGGGCACTTAAGAAAACCTGTTGACTTCTAATATTTATTCTGGTGGTGAGGAAGCATTGCCAGTTAGATACCATTAATATTCTGGTGAAACCTCATCTTTTTGCATCATGGAACTGATAAGACAGTAGCTAATCATTGAAAAACCTCCATGTGTTCATACCAGATTAAGTTTCACAAGCAACATTCCTGTGTCTTACAAATGAGCTGCCACGGCACTGTGATTCCTGAACTATGAGAAAATGTTTTCTTTGGTTTACAGGTGGGTTAATATTGGAAATTCCTATGAACAGTGCCAGATATTATTTGCTCTGATAAGGAACAACTGTTTAGTTTTTATCTTGTGTTTGGGAGAAATACATCAGTCATCTACACTCAGATAGCACAGAGGCAGCAAATTTCAGAGTAATCTTTAGGTTTTTTTAATCTTCCTACTATAGTTAAAGATAACTTTAGGCAAGTACAAAATGTGATTTTTCACCTCTATTTTTTTCCTTCCATGTGACACATTAATTGGACCAGTGTTGTGTATTAAAAATACGCCTTTTATTTTTTTAAACACTAATAACTTGGGTATTACTCTTAAAGTCAATACAATTAATGAGGGATTAGTTAAATTAGTGTTTTTCAGTTTCATAAAAGTGAAAACTGAGCCATCAGGAAAAATTACATTTCTAGATTCTTAAAAGCATCTTTTTTACATGCAGTATTCTAATGTTTAATCTATTCTAAATATTTGGGGATTATTTTCCATTAATCTTGTTTACTTTGTTTGGAATGGACCTATTCCCCTAATGATCAACTTGTCTGGCTGGAAACCTTGAGGAAGATGATGGGGTTCTTGGACTTTGCGGGGCTTTTTCCTCTTGCTTCACCAGTGGCATGATTTCTTTCAGGCTTTTTCCTCCTCAGCAAGTGGCCCATTAGGGATGTTCCCACAGCATTTAGTCAGGCTGTGCTCCCACTAGAGCAAAGCTAGGGGTCTGTAGTGTAGTAAGTGAATTCTGCTCTGGTAGGGATTGCACAGCTTTACCCAAGGGGCCTACATCTGAGAAGTGACTGCTGGGCTGGGACTGATCAGAAGGAAAGCATTTTGGTAATTGGCTTACCTGTGGATAATTGTCATTTAGTATGTTTTGCTACCACCCATGGCTTAAAACTGTTACAGTAGATGCAAGCTAAATATAAAGGATGTAAGCAATGGCTTTCGACATGCTGAATGCAAATATAAACGCAGCATGAAGTGACCTGTGGACTTTTATCTTCCTTGCAAAATGAACGTGTGATTAAAACAAAAATTAAGCCAGAGAAATACTTAGTGAAGAATATACTGTCATTGACCTGGATTGACACACTGACATGGTATAGTGGGAATAATCTTAGACAGTTTATATAGCTCTTAAGATGCTGTAAACATTTTAGAGTATGAATAGGGAATATTGTTCGGTTTACAAATGTGTTTTTGTGTTTTCCTGAATTCTGGTTTATTGTTGTGACTATAGCATTATTTTTCCATCTTGCTGTCAAGTAAAATGCCTAGGGATTATTTGGTTATGGTACGAAAACACATTATGTCTGCAGAGTTTGGGTCTGAGTATTCCTGTGAGTAAGAACATGGGACTAGACTCAGTTGCTTACTCAGATGTATCAGTCATGTGCATAATGTACCAGTTTTCTGACTGTTAATTGTAGCCTCATGTTTTTCCAGCACTACAAGGATGTTGGCTTTAAAAGCAATCTGCAATTAGTAATTTTAAAAAAAATGAAAATTATTTAGTACATTTTTGTTTTCTTCTGTAAGAAACGTGTATTTTTTTTCCTTTCTGACAAATGTAATAAGCTGTTGCAGGATTTTTCTGTAATTCTGGAAAGTAAATGTACCTCTAATAGTTTATGATGGCTTCAAATCAGCATTGGTAGAATGCCTAAAAATTCCTGCTTCCTGTTGAAAGCACAGTCAGCACACTGGGACACGTTTGTCTGGATGTGATATGTAGAAGGTCTGCTTCTTTTTTTATTTACACTAAGTTTTCAGTGATTCCTGTTATTTCAAACCACATACACCCACACAGCTATGGTTACTTGGAATCTCTCTTGACTGGAATATATCAGGAGTAATTGGGTTGGTATGCCATCTTTTGTTGATAATTGGGAACTCTTGGATCTGACACAAGAAGTTAACAAATTCCCTGTACTTAGCCATATGTTTTAGAAGTTCTTGCAACAGCAATTTTCAGGTCATTTGTCTGGCTGGAATTCGAGAAGAAACATATGGCTACTGCTTATGTCCTGCCTTACTATTCTTAAGACTATTATTTCATAAACAGAAAAGAGCTCATTAGCCGGGAAATTATTCATAGACCTAGCTGGAATTGTACCAGATACGCACAGGGACTCTTGAAAGGGTCTTTTTTGAATAGCTTGCATTTGGAATTGTCTGGGCAGAGATATATTTCCCTTTTCAGGGAAATATAGACAAATAAAACACTACAAAGCTGTTCATCTCAGTTAAATCGAACTGTATGGCAATTTCACTTTAAATACTTTTCATGTGTGATTAAGAATTGGAAAAAACCCACAACCTTGCTAATAAAGACATCATGGGTTTAGCTGTAACTTGCATTCTCATGAGCTGTGTAAAGCTATCACTTATAGGCGAGTAATTAAAGTGCTCATATGCATAGCAAAGATGACTATGTCTTTTAATTTAGGGCTACATCTGCTTTAGGAGTATTGCAGGCTGCAGTTCCAGGGGTCCTTCCTCTTAAAGTGAAAATGTTCTCTGGTGCCACCTAATGGTAAAATTGTTCAGTTCCTTTAAAGTGACAATAAACAACGTGTACCCACCGCGTTTATTATTGTGCTTAGGTCCATCAGCATCACTGCTGTGGCTTGAATAGACACATGATAAAAAAAAAAGGCTCCTGACCCAAATTGCTTCCAGTCAAAACATTTCACTGTTCAAGGAAAAACTACAGTAAACCCTGTGCTACTTCCTTTAACTGTTTTAACTGCACTGGTTTTTAAAAGGTTTGGATACAAGCCCAAACCAAACCAACTAGAACTTAAAGATGCATTTTCTGAAAATAACCTGTAATTTTGTAAAAGGTCAAATGAAAAACTCAGTATGTTGTTCACCCTGATTCTATTGGGAGCAGAAAATTCAGATGGGGAACCTAGGTTCGTGTCTAGATGTTTTTTTTCTGTATTCTTGTTGCAGTTTGGTCCTGCGTGATTTCTGGAAGACAGATGCCTCTGTGTGGGATGTACAGTACGGATGCATGGTGAAGATGCCACTCATTTTGCACGATCTTAATGGCCTCTGGGTGTTTCAGAGAAATTGTGCATCTGCTCAGCTGGTAGCTCTACAGTGAGCACGCTCCACGGGGCACGCAGTGTGCTGGAGGGTGTGTGAAGGGAGCCTCCTGTAGCAGGTGAGGGTTGTCACAAGGTGAAAGAGGCTGCAAGCCAAAACCGATCCAGAAATTCTGTGTAGTTTGAGACAGAGGAGCTCAGGTTCTTGTAGATGAATGACAGTGTGGAAGCCAGTCTCTTTACCAAGGAAAACCTGCTTAAGAAACCCAGAGCTGTTCCTTCCTGTGTGAAGGCTGTAGGTAATCCTTTCTAATTTCCTTCTCACACACTTAAGGTTTGGTCTTTCTGATTTTTTATTCCATTTGCTGACCTTTACACTTCAGCAGTGGGATGTGAGCATGCTTACAGTTTTACCATTGGATGTCATTGTGCCTTGCTGTGACAATTTACATACTTTTCTTGGGGAGTGGGTGGGGAACTGCCCTGTTATGGGGGAAAAAAGTAACTTCCTGCTCTAAATGAAGTAAATGACTATGTGAGTATTTTGCTAAAGTCTGTAGAGAGACTGGTGAGACAATACTAGATGTAATTCTTTATCCTTGTAAGAAGCTAGTGGGAAGGACAGTGTAGCCAAAGGATGTTGCAAAAGAAGGACTTAATTATTTCTCAATCCTTTGGAAAAGAATGTTCAGTATGTTTTGACTGATCAATTCTGCTATCACACATTTTCTAAATACCTGTTTAAGATGGAATTAATAGAGTTGAGGCAAATAAGCAACAATACCCTAGAGACAAGGAACAGTTTTATCCAAATAGCTGAAATACTAGGTTTGCTGCCAAGTTCTGAGACTCAAAAGGCTATTAAATAACGTAATTGTCAGTTACTGTAGTTAGAGCTGACTGTGCCCAACACAGTGTGAACTGCAGTTTTCCACTCTAATGTCCTGTTTTGAGCTATAGACTTCTAGGTTGGTTTGGTTTTTTTTTGCGTGTTCTGAATCACCTTGCAATTCCATCTTTGACTCCTTTCTTCAAGAAAAGCTACCTTTGCAAAAAAAAAAATATTTTCATGAACAGGAGTTCTGATATCACTTTTAGAGATGTTTCATTTCAAAGTGAAACTGTCTTCTTTTTAGTTACGGAATAGTCCTATTTTTAGGTTAGAAGAGATTTTTTTTGTGGCTAATTAAATTCTATTCTGGGACAAACCACCCTCCCACCCCCCATCTTGGTTCTTTCTGCCAGGTATTCTAGAAAATGTAGCATCAGTACATGTGAATAACATGGATAAAATTATTTCTGTAAAAGTAGCATTTTTTTTGCTTTGCATAAGCATGACTAGGGAGGAAAATATTGTGGGGCCAAATTGTTTGCAGATATAACTGTTCTGGTTTCATTGAGTTACGGGCAGATTTTAAAAGATTTTGTCCCAATAGGAGATAACATGTGCAAAGTACTTCTGATGGTCTAGCCAACTTGTGGGTTCTCAGTCTGAGCTGAGAAACTGGCACTATATGCTTTTGGAAATCTGGCTTTGGGGACTGTGCCACATTAAAAACACAGAGGTTTTGGCCCACTTGTGAAACTAACTGTCTGAATAAAAATATTTGATTTTTTTTTTAGGTCAACCCAATAATAAAATTGTATTTCCTTGAGTTGTAGATAAAGGAATCCTTCCCTGTGGGTAGATGGCTGTTCTCAAAGGCACTGGTCACTGGCAGTGGTTGGTTTTCTCTTTGGTTGGGATTCTTCCACATAAAAAAAAAAAAAAAAGGCCAAAGAATCCTCAAAGTTAACTTTCCACCATATACTGTAAGCATCCCCAGGCCTCCTGATTGTTCTCTTAAGCAAATTGTACTTGCTTTCATGGTCCTTCATGAATCTGCAGCTGACCATCAATAGCCATGGGTACTGTCAACTCTAAATGCTTAAAAATCATGAAAGTGGCCCCAAGTCATGGCATTGAGGTTCTGTTAAGCCAAGCAGCTCGTGTGTACAACTGCTTTTTATGTATCGAGAATGGGAAAAGGTGAAGGAGCTAACTCCCTAATTATAGGTGTTCGGTGGGTGAAGCATTAGATGAACTGTTGGCACCCATGTAGTGAATAGCAAGAGTTCTGCTTGTCCTACACCACTAATCATATCACAATATTACAAGCATCCTGGGAGATGCAGTGAGATGTGCTGTGCATGTTTGTGGCTTTGTTAGTTACTGAAGTTGTGGGAAACTCGGCTCTGACCCATCCACTCTTTTCAGTCTCCTTTGTATTTATTTTCATTTCTGAAACATCTTTTGAGTTGTATTGGGACAAGTTTTTCCAGTCCCTGCTCATGGTTAACTTATTACGAGACAAGCTCAGTGGGACTTGAAAGCATGGATTTCTTAAGGAGCTCTCTCTACAGACTCACCTGGACATACAGGAGGCTGGCTCCCTCCCTTGGCAGTGCCTAGAGCACATGTTGTTCAGGGATGATTTGATATCTGTAGATACCACTGTGCATCTTCATGTGAAGTTGTCTGGAGCATAGGTTTTATGAAGATAGGTTCAGGAGGCCTTACAGATCCCCACCTATATATCTTAGAAATGTACTTAGTATATCACGATGTTGCCAGTTATTTGCATGCAGAAGTGTTGACTTCAAATAATTTTCTAACCAGATGGCACTCATTCGCAACAGCCTTGAATCCTCCTTACCTCATTAGTGAGGCTTAGGAAACCAGTCAAGTTGCTAGCTATGCTTCTTGACCATTTCTCAGAGGTTTACCTGTGAAGCTCCACTGTGACACGGCAGGAAAGTTGCTGTTCCGCACTCCTGTAACTGAGAGATCCACTCAAATAGCTGACCTTAAACTTTCTAGTTATTACGTCTGTGGCTCTAGGAGAGACAGATCATGCCGTAAGCTCATAGTGGAGATGCATTTAACCTGTTTAAAGCTGTTGCCAGGCTTCTTATGCCTCCACAGAAAGTATGGGAGTCTGCACTCATGCTTTCTGTCTTTAAATTGGGTATTTTTCCTCAGCAGTGGTACCGACTCAGCTGCACTCTGAGTATTGCGGGGCTGGTTTTGACCTAGGCCTTCTAGAAGAAAGTGAAAAGCAGAAGACCTAGACTTTGATTTTGTGGGGTTTTTCTTATATAGGTGATGTTAGAAGTGAAATCTGGGTCTTGGAGCACATTACCTTAAGCATTGTGCATGGCTATTTTCAGAAGCCTCTGAAGGAGGCTCGGAGGTTGAGTATTTGCTTAGAGCTGTGGTCTTGGTACAGACATCACGCTGCATGCTGAGTTCTCCTGTTTGTGTGAGTCACAAGCTACAGGAATACCAGGGTCTTAGTGGGTTTATACGCTGGCACTGAATTTTGGAGGCAGAAATGGATCAGCCGTGAAGCTCAATCAAGCCCAATCTTCCTTCTGCTGGAAAGACAATGAAAAAGTGATTGGGACCACTGTTACCACTGTAGCGCTGGTGCCTGGAAAATGCTGGAGGAAGGGCCAGGACTGATGTATCCCAGTGGCAGGCGGCCTTTATCAGGGCTCCTGCAGAGCCCTGCTAAAATGAATGTCGTTCTGGAGAAATCTCTGTCTAGGCAAACAGGCTTCCTGAGTAGTAGGCAACTTACAAAAATAGGAGCTGAATCCAAAATGTGAATCCAGGCTGGGCTCATCCTTTCCTTAAAAGCTTCTAACAAACTCAAATTTTACCTCATTACCTTCAGATTCTTTGCCCTTTTCTTCTGCTCCTATCCTGGCCTCTGCAGGTCTCCTTTCCTACCGAGTTCTGCTTTCAGAGCAAATTATCGTAGGACTCTGAAACAGCCCTTCTCAAACTGAGTTCCCAGGTCACCCTCTCGGAGCCCCTCCAGTGTCACTGATACAAACTCTTACAAAAAGAAACAACACTCTGGTGCTCACCTCCTCAGTCTACTCCGCTGTCAGCCAGGGGAACGCTGTCCTTGTTCAGATACTTCACGTCTGAGGTAGAGGAGCAGCACGGTGGAGAACCTTCCTCAGAGCAAAAGCAATATGGGACAGGGTATACGGTTTTCTAGGGGTGGCTTTCAGTCCTGTAGGCAAATCCTCAGTCTCTTGTGGAGGCCACAAGATCAGTGAGCACATTCCCCAAAGAACAAACCCTTGATAAACTGGGGTCTGTTCCCCATGTCCCAGAGTATCGGTGCACCATCCAGCTCTGGGAGGTGAAGTCGTTGCTAAGTGTCATTGGTGAGATGGAGAAGTAATGTTCCAGGAGAACCTCCCTCAGGGCACGGGTGCTACAGGAAAAGATAGACTTGTCAAGGGAGTGCATGGGATCACGACTTGCTGGGCAGACCATGTGTGAACCAACGCTCCCTACTTCAACCTCATGAAATCTGTGCCTGTTCTCAGCATCACTGTATTTATCTGGTTTATAGGAGCTTTGCCCCATCAGTGATGGCAGATTTGAACATCTCAGAGGCAGTGGGAACACTGGTATGACAGTCCTTTTGGCAAGTGCGTATCTTTTTTTGTTCCTTGGCTGTCACTTCTTACTCAATTTAATGTTAAACAACAACAACAAAAAAGCCCCAACCAACAAACAACCCAAACTTGGAACACTTGAAAGACTAAATGAAAAAAAAAAGTAAGCTCTTCAGATTTTTCATCTATCTATTCTGCCTTAATCTTATCAGCAAAATGCTTGGATTGTTAAATTTGCTGAAATATTTGCCTCTGATAAGGCTTATCAAGTAAACACTTTCTGCTTCTCGTACAGCCTGACACTGCCATCTCGTGCTCACAGACCTGGTGGCAGTGCAGCATTTTGTGTGCTGCCTGGGATGCTCAACCATCTCTTGGCAGCATTGGCTGCTGGAGTGACAGCAGCTCATGCTGGCAGCAGTTGTTAGCCCAGTGTCCTCTGGGCTCATCCTTGAGTTAGCGTGTTTCTTTGTAGAAGGATGCAATGCAGGACTGTGACACACTTACTGTTTGCCTCTTCTAGTAAATTTAGTGGGTTTTTACAATGCTATTAATATTTTTTTGACAGACCTGCCAAGCAAATACCTGTTGTGTTGCAAGAGAAGCACGTTCACCTGCCTGCTTTGTTACACTGTGGCGCTCTCAATCCAGCATGTGCAGGATTGGTAAGACTGATGAGCAGCCATGCATCTTTTGTTCACCTTCATCCCTAAAGATACAATAATCTACTCCGTTATGCCTAAGTTTGTTTTGCTGAATGAGTGTTCAGCTGCCAAATCATCCATTTTTCTCTAAATGCTAGAGAGCTTCAGTTGCTTTAACAGCACCTGAAAGCCTTTGGCATTTTGGGGTCACTGGTTTGGACTTGCTGTCAACGCTAATATTATTTTACTTTCAAAATTAGATTTCAAGCCTTGTGCAAAGCTGCATGTGGCCAGGATGTTTAACTGCAGTGTCCACGGTTCATAAAGTCCACCTACCAAAAAGCAACAGCTAATAGTAATGAAGCCCAAAATGGGGGTGATGTGTATACGTGTAAACAAACACATCAGCTCTGTGTCTTGGAAAGCAATTAGTGAGCGGGATTTTGGTCTGGCACCTGGGGTCAAATAAACTAGAAGCAAGTCTTCTGAGGGGGAAGGCATTAGGCAGAAAACCATGCCAAGACAGAAAGATGAAATAAATTAAAAAAAATTGCTCAAAGCTGTGAATGCATCCCTGAATGTATTTGTGGGCAGATAGTGAACATTTCTAAAAGTCCACGGGATCCACTTGGAAGGGTATTTACATTTGGTAGGAAATTCAAACTAACAGTGAATGAATAAATGGGCTCTTAAATACAGGAGGAAAAAGGAATAGCAAAATAGATGATTTTCAATGTCAGTTAATATTTAACTCATATATGTCATCAGTCCCTGAACCCAGTGTCAAAAATTTCTACACTGGTTTTAGATAGCAATATCTTTCAAAGTGTATGACTTAAAAAAGCAATTATTACTGTCTTAAGTTTCAAAGTTTCCAGCAATAGCAGTTGTATGAAATACTGGGAAATGATGCTGCAGAGCCCCTTGCTGTACTGGTTTGCAGCTTATGGGCATACACAATGGCAAACTTAGGAGCCTGTGCTTAATTATTTCACTGTTGCAGATACCTGCACCTCATTTCCAGAATGCAAGTGGTAGTTTGTGAGGCTGAGCCCACAGGGGAGGGAGATGTGGGTATGAAACCTGTTTTCTCTTATTACTTGCCCTCTCTGGTTTTGGTACCCCTGACCCCCACTTCCCATGTGAAAATGTGGCTTAGCAATGGGAGCAATTCTATAAAAATGCTGGGAAGAGATGCATGGCCCCAGGCTTTGATCTCAGCTGTGACAGGACTTGAGATACCATAGCTGGAAGCACACAAAACCTGGGACCCACCACCGAGCACCAGGAAAAAATTCTTTGGTCTGAAAATTATGTTGAAGACTTAACTTTAAATGATCCACAAAAGCAAAACACTGTTCTTGAAATGTTCTCCATGCAGATATCTGTCTGCACTTCCGATGTGACTCAGATTCCACAGGGATGGGGAGCAGATGGGAAGAGCTGATGACAGCTTAGGACAGGCTGGACTGAAGGAACTGAGCTTCCCTAGAAATTCAGCAAGAAAGAATAAAGAAAGGAGGTAAATGTCGCTCTGGAAATGTTTATGGTCAGGCTGCAACAGGCAAGCACCAGTCAAATGGGAGAGAGAGAAGATGGAAAGATGTCAAACAGCTTTGTAAGAGAAGGGCTTCTGAGTGCTGAAGACGGGGAGCTGTGCACATGAGCGCTTGGTAGGGGGTAGGAGGAGCACTGGTGGTGTAATGCAGCACCTTTTGGTGTTTTTGAGAATAAACCTCTGAAACATCACTCCCAGGACAGCAGTCAGCAGAGTGCTACTCAGGTTAGACAGCGTGCCCCAAGGCTACCTCGTAAGCAGGGTACGGACACAGTGAATTGAAAACAGGTTTGCGCACACAGGCAGAATACAGGAAGACTCCCTGATTCTCCTGGGGTCTGTATTACAGACCGTGGCTGGCTGCACACATAAGCAAAGCGGACCTGCTGCCTGGAGGGCAGGTTGCCTGCCCTGCTTATGTTCGAGGCAATGGGTTTTGGCAGAACAGCGTGTTGCTCTCTATAGCCAAGATCTCCCTGCTGTGTGTAAGGACCTTTGCTGATGGAGGGGCTGGGACGTGTGGCTGGCAGCTCCTCCTGTGAGTGAGGGGCTAGCATCAGCCCTCCCAGCAGCAGCTGTAGTCACTGCTCTGCTTGTGTCGCAGCCTGGGCTGCAGGAGCAGTAAGTTGTGGTCTTCAGAGCTCCCCACTGGTCTCTGCCTCAGCTAGTCCGCTGCATGTGGCAATGGCCAGGGAAAGGTGAAGAGGAGCTGGTGAAGCTGGGAGGAGGAGAAGCTCCTGGCTCTTCTCAAAGTCCCCGAAAGTATCTGCTGGCCTTCAGACCTGCACTTCCTTCCCTCCAGAATGTGATCAGCTGTCAGTCAACTCGGTGCTACACCAAGCCTTTGCTTATGTATCACCTCTAACTGCTTAGGTCTCCTTCTGCTCCCTCCCAGCCTTTCCTTCTGTCCCTTCCTCAGACCTCTTGGCCCTAAACCAAGGTTTTGCTGAGAAGTCTAAAGCCAGTTCTGTTGTGAAAGATAGTCTTCAGTAGAGGCACCGGTATCAGGCAAGGTTCTGATGTATCCTCCTCTTCCAAGTGATGTTTTTGTGGGATTTGTGTGCAGAAGGCAAAAGCAAGGGTTAATGCTCTGACAGGCTGAGGGCAGTGGATTAAGAGTGTGTTGTATCTGCAGGTAAACAGATCTTCCTCCTTTTTATTATTATGGTTGTTACTATAGTCATCTGTAGGGTATCCAACTGAAGTTCATTCAGAATATCAATGCCTGAAATTGAAGAGGAAGGCAGAAGAAAACATGAAGATTTCAGAGTGGAGATGACCTCTGTTGCTCTTTAAGCTCAGACCGCTTTTGGCAGCAGCAGGATGAAGAGAAGCGGGCGTCGGGAGGAAGGCAGTGCAGCAGCCAGCCCCTGTGGTTAGCCGAGAGGGCTGCAGAACGTGGGGAGGAGGTCACAGCGCGCAGCCGTGGCACTGCTCAGCCTAGAACAGCGCCTGCGGGAATGTGAAGCCTAGCCAAAGCTTAGCTGTTGCAGCTGATCCCTCACGAAGGCCAGAACCCTTCTGGGGCTAATGAGCCTGCTAATATATAGCGTGTACCATGCAGGGCGCACAACGCTGTAAAGTCTTTGGAGCTGGAAACGCGTAATCCTCTGCGTCTGCACAGAGGACTGGTTCAGTCCTTAGCAAATGCCTCCAAGCACGCTTGGAGGTAATAATTACTCAGAGTAAACTAGAACCCTGATGATCCTGAAGTGCAAGTGAATTTCTGAAATACACAACAATGGAATTAATCATTTATATCTTAGTGTATTTGTAGGGGAAAAAGTATTACAGCAGGTAAGATGTCTCTGGTAATCTCTGTGTCAGTTAATCTATCTATCTCTTTATATGTAAATTCCAGACCTGTTAAGAGGCTATGTGCAAAATATTTTCTGCTGATAATTGGAATTGAGCATAAAGGGGGTTTTTTTTATGAAGACTTTCTTTGCTTTTTTTTTTCTATATCTCTTCTCATCTAAGGAAAGTTATCAAAGAAATAAGACAACAAAAAAGTGTTTGTCAGAATTTTTACTACAAATATTTTCCCTCCATGATATTTAATAGGAAAACCACATTTAATTTTTCCTAAAGCAATGCATTCATTAATATGGGCTGGATTAAGGATGTAAAGAGTGAGTATGTTACCCTCAGGAGTCACATGATGATAGTCATGGGCTTGATACCGGAGACTGTAGGTAAACCCCTCCTTTCCATGGCAAGATTTCTTACCTGCTGCTTCCCTCAGTGGGAGGCAGCGCAGCAGTGTATTTGTATAATCCCCAGAAGGGCTGGATCCAGAGCCAGTTCCTGGCCTGAATTCTGTCCATTTCTAACCAAGCACAGTTCATCTATAGACATGAAAGCCAAGCAAACATGCAGGTAATAGGGAAAGCTGTATTTCAGCCTGCTTTACTCAGGGTGTGGAGCTTTACACCAATTTCACTGCTTTCTTAATTTATTTTTTTTTGTCTCCATCCCTGTTCAGGCAGTGGGGAAGTTTATTTTCTCAAAAGCAGCTTGACTTGTGGGGTCTCTCAGTTCCTTGTTAGCTGATGGAGTTACACAAAGTGGAAAACTCTCTGGGACTTTAAAATAATGGTGTGTGCTTCTTGAGAGGCATTTTCCATCACTTCTGTATTGGATTTCAGAAGCATTTTAGGTAACCGATCTATTTCTCATGGGTGCTCTTGTGGGTACTTTATTTCCATGTGCGTGGATTTCTTTCACAGGTCTGGTTTTGATGTCTGAATGAGACAGCTGAGGGGGCTGGGGGGAAACGTTATATAGGAAAGAAAATGCAAAAGTAAGAGTAATGATGTAGACAACTAAGATGCTTCCTCCATAGAATCTCACAGCTTTAATTTTTTTCGTGTCAGCATCCTTTAAACTGCATGGATTGGCATAGATTTTGAATAATATTCTTCATTCTCTGACTTCAAAACACTTCTTTAAAAGCCTTCAGCATTTTTTTCGGGTCTTCACAACTTTGCTGTGATATCTGATGGGGATGCCAGATGGCCCAAAGAGATAAACATCAAACAAGTAAAGTGTCCCTGCATCCAGCCCTTTGATGGTCTCTGAGGTGACAGCTCGCTGGAGATTGACATCATAGAAATACTTGCACAGCACTTTCTCCGACTTGTGCCGAGATTCAGGTCCAGAGCACCTGTCCACACTCTGCAGTTCCATCCAGACCTGATCTTCTTCAATCCTTTTCTTGTACACACAGTACTTGCTCTCCTCTTGTGTTCCTAGCCAGGCAATGGTGACAGAGTTGCAGGTCCTCAGTTTACTGAAGGACTTGATTTTTAAGCTCTCTGGTAGAAGTGGGAATAAGGGCTTTTGGAAATGAGGGGACACCTGTACTTTCACAGAAGAGTTAGATTCCTCTGTGGACCTCAGCTGCACCAAATATGTGTCCAGCAGCTTCCCCTTCAGTGAGAAATACCTCAGCCCTGAGATGTTTTCTGATGCCACTGTTTTACCGTTCTTTGTTATGTGAACCCGCACTTGGCCACGACACAACTGAAATGTGAATTGTATTCTCTTGTGCCTCGCCTGGTACTGCAGACTGTAGGATTTCTGGTTTTTCCCATCCAGCACAACCTGAATAATTTTCCCATCTTTCATCTCCATCACCTTAGGTTCAGGTTCTTCCAGGGTCCTTGCAAATGTCCCAGTATAAGCAGCGCTGGCATTTGTGAGGAGATTGACAACAAAAACGTCAAAGTAATACTGAGTGCTGGGACTGAGACTGGGCACCGTGTAAGTGTTCTTGGTACCCATGCATATCTGCCTGACTTCCCCACTACTCACTTTGTTGATGATGCTTAACTCGCTGTTGGACAATATCATCACCTGCTGCGGTTCAAGAAGGTAAGGAGAGAGAGACAAAGCTAACGTAGATGGCAGTTTCATTCCAGAGGACCTGATTGCTGTCTCAGCAGCACATAAGCTCTTATAGTTGTGCTTTTCATTAACTAGAAGACAGTACTGGATGTTTTCTCTATGTTGCAAGACAGAAGGGCTGTGTTTCCAGGTCAGAGTCACTGTTGTATGCCCGATGCCAATGACATCTATGCGTGGATCCATTGGAAGTTCTGGATAGAGGTGCCCAGATGTTGTGTCAGTTGTTAAGTATACGGTAATGTGTGTGTCTCGCTCAGTGGATAAGAACTCTAGCATGTAAAGGGCAGAATGAGAAGACATACCCATGTAAGTCTCTACAGAATTTCCCTTATAGTTAAAAATGGTGGACACCACGCTTGGAGCCTTCTGAGACTTTGAGATGTCTTGTGTGGCATGATCACCTGCAGGCAAAAACCAGACTTGTAACTTCAGTTTTAACAGATGTGAAATAAAGCACATCACATTGGTTTTGTTGTTCATATGTCAGGGAACTGCCTATTTTCTTCCAGAAAACAGTAACTATAACTAAAAATACTTTTTACTACTGGCAATTTATTAAAATAAATTTTAAGTAGCTTTTATTTTAGCAGTGAAATTGTAAAATTATGTTTTCAGAAAGGCTATAATTATAAAACCCCAACTGGCAAAAGCTTGAAGTGTATCGTGCTCAATGTCTGTGCAATGTTCTTCTTCCTGTGGCTGTCTCTTTGGGTGCTTTAACTTCAAGGAGACTCATACTTTCTATGAAAGAAGTTTCCTTTGGCTTGGTTTTCTGCCATTGTCTGCTATGAAGAGGGAAAATTTATCACTTGAAAGGAACATCATTTGAACTCCTCGGTCAGGTGTACCTGCCTGACTTGTTAAAGGCTGCTTTCATATTTTAATTTGAAGAATTAATTCAAAAAACTATGAAAGAGAATGGAATTTCCTTTTAGGCTAAAGGTAGCATAATGCCCACTGCCATGGTAGATGGTATTCCTAGAAAAATAAATGGCTAAATCTTCTCCGCATCACTGTGGGGAGCAAAATGACCAGTTTAAGTGGCCTAAGCCACAGAAAAAGAGCTGAGGCAGCAGAGGGAGGTCTGGGCCAGTACAAACAGCTTATGAAGCTGATCTGCGTTTGTGGAGCCCTGAAGACCCAGCATTGTTCCCAAGCGTTAACCATAGGTTTAGACTACTTTTGCATGTAATCTTTAATTTACTTGAGTTGATGGCAAAATTGCTTGGGCTCCCTTGTTTCGCCCATGGCGACAGGGATGTCCTCTTCAGCCCATGGCAGTTTACAGGAGAGGGAAGCATGAGATGTTTAAGCTTGTGGGGAATTTCCTGTAACACAGCTCCTTATGAGTAACTTACGCGTCCTTTGTCTCTGCTTCGGGAGATTAAAGGTCTTACCTCGTGCTGCTTTTCCAAGGAAACTTGCTGAAGCCTTGTGCACAAGTATGCTCCATTCAATGGGAACATCACAAGGGGTCACTGTTATTGTGAAAGGTGCGAGGGCGTTGCCTTCCTCCAAAACAAAGTAATACCTGTAGATGTGGATGGAAAACAGAAGGAGAGTGTCAGGAAAGTCAAGTCTGCCTGACACTCCTTGTAATCAGCCATTCCGATGAGGGCCACGCCACTGCGAGTAGGAATAACTGTTCCCTGTTGAGGTGCATCAACACAAGGGGATGGTGAATGTCTGAAATCTTCAGCTGTGGGAAGAATACCTGCTGTGTTTTTTTCTTTTCTAATCCACAAATATTTGCTGGAAGTTTTATCTGCTTACCACAGAGAATATTTGTCCCACTGATTTTTAACACACTTCAGGTGAGTTATCATATCTCAGTATGTATATCTCTGGTTATTTTGGATGATGGATATGATTAAACTGACTGCCTTCTAGATAACCATCCGTTGGCTAACTCTGGGGAATTTTGTGTGCTTTTCCCCAGGATTTCTTGACTGGAGTTCAGTGAAAGCTCTTAGAGCCTATCCTCCCTCAGATGTGCTTGCATACCTAGGCCTTCCTGGGAGTCAGATGAAGTGGATGCAACAGAATGTCTTTAGCCAGTCCTCACCATTACCAGGTGTCAATGGCAGTTTCATCCAGGCCAGTTCTAAGCCTTTGCGACAGAGGCTCCTGTGCATGAGCAGTACAAAGTGACATCAGTCTGCTCCGTCAGGGCTCTCTTACTCCATTGGTCTTCTGTTTGTCTGTTGTTTTGGTGTATGCAGACTGTATACAGCCACAGAAATGTTTGCACCTGGGTCATTCACTCTGCAGTTACATGGAGGCAGTTCAAGGGTTTTTTTAATTAGCGGGACGAGCATAGTCATTATGGATAGACCACATCAGCCTAGAGGTCTGGCTTGCTTTCAGGATATAACTCCTGGGCCAGAGTCAAGCTTCAGTGGAAACGGTTCCACATTCTTGAGTCTTTTACTTTAAGCCAAAACTCATCACCTCTTGGTTTTCTGTTTGGATGTCTCCAGGGTTCATAAGGTACTTACCTGATGCTAAACTAGAGGGGGTTTTGCTTCCTAATTGCAATCTTAGAGCATACAAAACCTGACTTTTCTCTGACATTTCCATACCCGTTTTCCTTTAGCAAGAAGAGCTCCTAGTTTTGCTCTTGTGAACATCGTCACATTATATAACATGTGCCACGTTCCAGCTTCTTTCTGTGCAATGCATATTGAGACTGAACCATCTGGCTCACCCTCTGCTCCATGAGCACTCGGCTTGGGTATATGTCAAAATCTGTACGTGTTGGTCACTGTCCAGAGTGGAGTCTGATTAAACTCTTGAAGCGCATCTCTTCCCAAACAAGCAGATTGGCCTTTGCTACCCAAGATGCAGTGCTAGTTGTTGTAATATCTAGATCACCTACGTATCTAGATATGGTAGAAAACTTTGCAGATTTTTGGGGGAAGACAAGGACCTGTGGAATTTCTGCATGCAAAGCACTTTTGATCTTAGCAAGCTTTAGTGCCGTTCGACAAAACCATTTCCAGCATGCAGGACACTGGCAGAAGTTTTTCTGATAAGAAGTCTGTGCAGATAGTCTATTGACTTTTGGGGCTAGTTCATTTGTTAGGTAACTTTTCCTGTATTTAACAGAGAATGTAGGGTGGCCGATGTGCCTCTGCAGTTTTGAAGCTGGGCTATTTATGTGACACAACTTGTTTGCTGTTGGCGCCCGGCTGTTCTGTACCAGCTCTGCTGCTTTTCTGACAAACACCACAGAAAGCTGCCTGAAACAAACACGTGCACCTACACCTCATCTCAGAGGCTCATTCCAGGTTCTGGGCAATGTAATGACGCTTGAGCTTGACAGCAATGGGGCATTTTTCTGGAAATTCAGTGTACACTGATGAAGCTGTGCAGGTGCATGGCAATTCCTGTAGCGTGTAGCTACCAGTGTCATAGGGAAGTACCTGAGGAGTGACCGATTTGCTCTTACCTTTTAGGTATATCTTTCAGCAGGTGAACTGTAGTTTCCTTGCCATCAGCAAGTATCAGGGAGTGGTAGAAATTGAAGAGATTGGTCTTGAAGCTCTGCTGGGAACTGGTGGTGGGTGCTTTTATGGAATGACACAAGCAAGCC
This sequence comes from Falco biarmicus, assembly GCF_023638135.1. Lineage (NCBI taxonomy): Eukaryota > Metazoa > Chordata > Aves > Falconiformes > Falconidae > Falco > Falco biarmicus. The sequence continues at coordinate 41,388,832 of NC_079296.1, forward strand.
ACCGTGAGAAGATGGAGAGGCAGAGAAAACCAGAACCAGGACATCTTCAGTACTGCAAAGTGAGATGACAAAAGTGAATGGAAGCTGCTGCCTTGGGGGAGAAAATAATCAGTGACCCTCTCTGTGGCTTTCCTGATATTTATCATAATCACAGCAAGCCAGGCATTCAAACAGTGCCAGTCTCCATTTTGCTAAATTGCTTAAAGCCCACGAAAACAATATTTCTCAGAGGATCTATCTGCAAAGATTTAATGGCACAGGCTGCTATGAAGTCTTTTATTATAGAAAAATATAAATGTAGCACAAGTGCAATATCACAAGACAGTTATAAAAACCCCACACCCTTTTGGTGCTGACAAAATGAGTGCAGAATTACACTTTAAATAATGTTACATTTAAATATTTTCCTGGTTTATAGGGTTCATTTGCTAAATTTCAAGGCTGGGTTATTTGTAATGGAACTGTCACTTTCAAACTCACAGGAGGTCCCTATATCCCACACTGCTTCTGCTGTTCTGTCAGAGATCACTTCATTTTTACGTCACCCGTTGTGACTGTAGGTATGTGTAGAGAAGAGGGGCAGAGTAACTTAGAGCAGTAGGATGCTGTTTGATGAAAAATGGAGGATCCTGGATAAGAACCCCTAAACTGATACCTAAGAGATATTAAGCTCTTTGTGTATCTCATTTGGAGAAAGGCTTTGTTACTTTCTCCAGGGCAGCTGGATAATAATTAAATATTTTTATTATTTAAATATTAAATATTTTCATTATTCATTTTAATTTTTATTATTTAAATATTAAATAAATAAATATTAAATATTTTAAATTATTTAAATATTAAATAAATAATTCTGATATTTTTTATTGCCCATCCCTTTCACACCTGCATTACTTCCAGCCCATCTCAGCATTTGCTGTTCATTGGAACCGTAACATCTCTATTGTACTGACTCTGAAAAGAGATTTGTTAAATATCACGTATGCCTCTTCCTTTTGTCAGGACACTTTATTATCAGCTTTGAGTCTATAAAAGACATGTACACACACAGTCCCAAAAATCATCTCTGCAAATGCTGACATTATTTAAATCGTGCTGTGTACTTGAGCATAGAGCTACACGGATAGGAGACTCCAGTTAGGACAAGAAATTTTGACAGTACACTACTATGTGAGGTTATTGTTTATCCTTATAACTTCTTTTGTGTCTGCCACATCCAGTTTCAGAAAGAGAGGAAAGTACAAAGGTAGAAAGGGCATAAAAGGGAGAAGGAAAGGCATAGATCTTTAATACAGGTGCCAGCTGTAGCTCAGGGATTTGGAAAGCAGAGGGAGCTCTGTGAGCAAGATCCCTTTTTTGAGGCAAAAGTAGCTTATTGCATCTTAAAAGCAGCAAGGAGTAAAGATCCCAGTTAAATCTGATTATTGGCTGATGATAAAAGAGAACACAAAAGACAAAGGTTCAGTCCTTTGTAATTTTCACCCATTTCTGAGATCAGCCCTTCTCTCATGGTGGCTGCAACTGTGCGGAAGATCTCAGGCAGTCAAAATATCTACATTTCAGTGGACCTGCTCTCCACTACAACTGAAATGACTTTATAAAAAGACCAGTTTCTTTATAAATTCACTTCAAACGTGCATATTTAAACATAGTATTGAATACATCTGTAGATTTTTGTGTTCAAAATTTGCTTTAATCTGTGATTCCCAAAGTAAAACCCATCTTCAGTATCAGTGAGATGATTATTGAAATTGTCACTACTGGGTCATCTGAATGTCCTACTTAACATCCTAATAAAGTTAGGATATTCTCTTTCTCTTTGTAATGTTTCTAGCACCTGGCTGAATGCAAGATTAAACAACCATCTGAAAAGTTGAAAGAATAGTTAAGATTACTATATCAATTCCGTTTTTAATGTTCTTATAACAGAGCTGTCCTTATGACTGAGTCACTTCTTTGCCACTTTGTTATTCTTGTAGTCTATTTATAGCTTACAGATTCAAAATATAACCCTAAATATTTTGTTTTACCTCTGACAGTGGGATCTGTGTTGCTCTGTGCTTCGTAGAGGATTATAAACAAACAGACAAAAAAGTATTTCTGCCGCTTAAATGAGAGGATCTTGCAAACCGCATTGATACCATGGCAGCTCAGCTTCTCTTGTCCAGGAAAACAAACAAACCAAGCGACCAAACAGCCTATAATCAGCTTATCCCAAAAAGAACATCATTCTGAAGGCTGATTTCGCTCCATTACACAAGCAGTATACTCCCAGAGTCTTGGAAATACGTTACACAAAAAATACTGTGCTTACCTATTGTGTTCCTGGCCAGATGATCCCCACACCACTTGCTTCCTTTGCCGAAAAAGCATAAAATAAAACAACACAGACTTTTCAGATCTCTGTAGACAGATGAAAACCAAAACTCTGCAACCAGTTTAACAGGATAGAACCGATTTTTCCATATGGCTCCTGAACAGACATAGTAACTTAAAATGCTTGCAGTCTTGCAAGAAAAGAAAAAAACAATTCAGAGAGTTTTGGTATTTTCTTAAGTTGGATGTTTTCAAAGGTTATTTTAAACTTGCGTTGTTTTGAAATCTTCAAAATCCTGACCGTTGCTCCTTCAGTTCTAGAGTCCCTTCTGGAGGGCTGCGAAGCCCGGTCGGGTGTGCTGCCTCCAGCCAGCAGGACTTTATTCCCGCACAGAGCGTCAGCCAGACTGTTGGAGCAGCCTAATCCCAGCGGTGGCTGGCCAGAGAGCAGGTCTTTGACAGAAATGCACAGTGAGGAGGAGGGGGTGAGACGGGGAGAGCAAACACTGTTAACCCTTCTTAGCCCTTAATACAAGCCAGCCAGGGCACACCGGGCTCTTTCAGAAAACTAGTTTTGCATTAGCGGCTTGATGGCCCTTCCATGGAGCATCTGATCTCCTTGCCCACAGTACGGCAGAAGTTTCGGGTCGTTTCAGGTGTACCGTGGTTCTGGTGGGTTTTTTATAGCCCAACAGGTGCTGACTGGCCTACAGAAAGACGGGAAGGCAGGAAAGCTGCAAAGGAGGGAACACTGCATTTTTTTAAGCAGGCTGGAGTTAGCAACCCTTTGAAGACGGTTAAGAATCTACTGAATAGAGCTCAGCAGATTTCTTGGCTTGCGGAGGCTGCGTAAGAAACTCCCAAAGCGTGTGGGCTGGGGGAATGTTTCTGGTGTGGAAGTGCCATGGCTGAGGGAGCGGGCGGGAAAGGGGCGCGTGGGAAATGGCTCGCAGCGAGCGCAAACAGCCGCTGCCGCGGCTGGGGTGGCAAGGCAGCTGTAGCAAAGCCATGGTCCTGAAAGGCCTGCTCCTCTGAGTGGGAGCCGTGCGTGGCCGGCATTCGTGCACTGCTTGTACTTCTCGGCCTCTTGGCCTAAGGCGCTGGGAAAGGAGCCCTGGGATCGTCCCGGCAGGGATGTCCGCGCAGCTTCTCCGAGCCTGCTCAGGCAGGCGAGCCCCAGAAAGCCGCGTGAGCTACTAGGAGGGCACTTTGCAGGGGGCACAGACAGAGTGTAATAGGGAGGCCAGGCCCTTTATTTATTGTAAATAACGTCTCTTGCTCAGTTTTTGAAGAGAGCGACTTGCAGTAAGCCTTTGCCACTGCCTCGCTGGATTTGAAGATGCATTATTTAAGCCTTCCAAAGACTAAAAGTTTGCTAAGAGGAGGGGCAGGTGAGGGAGCAGTGGAAAGAGGCTTCAACATTCTGCATGGCATATCCTTATGAAAACATAAATTTGCTCATCAACTGATGTAACGGAGAGAAATATTTACAGTGTGTTTATTATCACTGCGGAAGATAGTGGGAATAATTATGATGTTGTTTATCAAATGTTTGGTAGAAATTTATTTGCAGAAAAGTTTTGTTGAGCAACTGGCCTTTTAAAAAAGGGACAGCATGTGGGAACGGTGATATGATCATGGAATTGGCACTGGGGAGCTAGGAGGGGATGCTGCAAGGTGTTTGCTAGGCAATGTGAGTACCCAACAAAAGTAGGGTAAATAGCAAACAGGATCTTTCATACAAATTCTCATTCTGGTGTGAAATCAGAACCGGTAATGTCTAGGTAACAGACATGGGAAATAATGAAAATATAAGCACCTAGCTAGAAGCAAACCATTCCTGTAATGGAAGAGAAGCATAAGAAAAAGGCGCTGTGAAGCCCAGTAAGCTCCCAGAGCAGCCCCAAAAGAGGGAAATGTAGGTTAGGTGAGGTGCAGCAAAAAATGTGCACTGAAAGCAGGCATGAGAAAGAAGATACTGGCCGTAATACAAGTGCAGGGACTGCAGTGTGGTTTTGCGGAGATTTGGAGGAACTCGTGTGGGTAGAAGTAGGGAGAATTGTAAGGAAGTAGCCAGTGTTGTCAAGTAGGAAGATCTTCAGGCAGGGCTCAGGAGCAGGTGTCACTCATGTCTGGTAAAATCCCTAGTTGATACAGTCATAGCGGACAGTTTGTTACCGAAAGGATGGACTCACTGCCTCACCCTCCCCAAACCTCCCCACTGCCATCAAGACAAGCCATTACCCAGGGCAAAATTCAGCTTCCAGGGAAGGCAATGGGAATCTTTCCATTAGCCATCATTTCAGCTGTGTTAAGCCAAATGCCTGAAGGAGCACTCTGTCTCCCGCTGGATAGGATGTCAGGTGAAAGAGGCTGACAAGATGGTTGAAGTATGGAAGTAGTCCAGTTCCTCTCAAAACAATTTCTCGCATAGTTCCCACATGTGCGTGCTTACATGCTTTGCTGGAGCAGGAAGCGTGTGTGAAAATTTAGAGGTTCACTGAAGCAGTATCAAAGGAAAAAACAGTATTCTTTATGGACAAAGTTAAGAGCTAAATCCATGACTCGTACAGCTTGACTGAACTCAGTGGAGTTACAACAGGGATAAATCAAACCCTTGATTTGGCACAAAATTGATACAACAGAACTCTCACTAGAAAAATGTAGTCTGTAGCGAGCAGGCTCTGCTGCACCTCAGAGCTGAGTCAGTGACATCAGGAGGGCTGCTCAGAGATCCTGCTTCTGTCCCAGCCCTGCTGGCCACCGACACCTGTCACAAATGCGAGAGATGACCACCTTTGACACCAGAGACTTGATTTATACTCTGTTATGCAGTAGCTCTGCTAGAAGATCAGTAACGGTGAAAACAAAGGAACTTTGTTGAAATGGGAGCAAGAAGTCAGACCATCAGGGATTTAGCTTGAATCTCTTCAAAGGCGCTTCAGATGTGTATTTTCTGGAACTGCAGTTTCCATATTCAGGTGAGGGATTCTGCAAGCCAGAGGAGTGTCCTGCAGTCCTGACGGCACTCCCTGCCCGTGGTAGTTGGTTGGTTTTTCATTGCGTGCTTTGCAGAAGGATGCTCTGAGCGCCTCGTGGAGCTGCACATCCCGGCTTGTCCCACACCGCACACCGCTGACAACGGTACCGCACTGCTTTGTACTTGATGGGGGGATGCAAAAAATTGACCACTTATTTCTGATGAGGTGATTCCCTTGCCCTGGCAACCGACCTCTGAGATGCTCAGGTGACCTTCATCAGGAAGCCGTATCCATGTGAGGGGCCAAGAGGACTCTGCTGCCCCCCATTAGCGATGCACGGGAGAGTGGTAACAGGACTGCAGAGCCCGTCCGTCTGCTGCCCAGCTGGGTCAGGCCCTGGTTATAACTCCAGCAATTACCCAAACACAGACAACTTCCCCATGGCCCCAGCCCTGCCCAGGGAGTTCTGTTTCATGGAACTCTGTAAGTGCGTTAAAAATGCATGGGGAAATGGAAATCTAATCTTTCAGTTATGAGACAAGTAATAGTCTCCTTTTCTTTTACACATGCACACATATATCCTATGAACAATGGAATTGAAATTGCTAGTCTTTGGCTCCCAGCTACCTATCTGCCTGCAAAATACTTTCTTAACTAATTAGCATTTATGAACCATCTTCATAGCCCTGAGTGGAAGTAGCTATGGATGTCTGACATTTCCAAATGTGTTTCATATCAGCTTTGCAGGGGGAATTATAGCATCCAAATACATTTTGCATTTTCCGTGGCTGCAAGTTACAATCTATTCCTGTTGGCAAAGAATCTAACTTCTGACTTGTCCTTATGGCTATGGAAAGAGGGATGCAAATTTCTGAAAAAATCCCCTCCCAAGCGGGGATATTGTCTGAATCATTGCTCGACAGCTACCGGAGCTAGTATGTCCTTGAGAAGTTAACATACTTTTGGTTAGTATTATTGCTCATAAAATATCTTCTTAGAAACACAGCTGGGCTCCAGAAAGAATCACACTTTCCTTTGAAGCTGTGAAAGACGATCCTAAGCAAAAGTCTGGCACTTAAAACCTGAGGATACTGTAGTGGGGCAGCTGCTTCTATTTCTTCAAGGTTTTGTCAAATCCTGGCAATGCACAAGCGCTCGAAGAACTGGTAAGAAAAGCACTGGGCTGTTCCTATTGAGAGACATTAATAAGCAGAAGGGACGAGGAATTGCTTCTAAGTCAAAAACAGACTTGGAATTTTCCTGCAGCGTGTACCCAGGTGAGAGTATAGGAATGGGTTGGGTTGGAAGCCGGTGGGTTGGTTGTCCTGGCTGTACATATTGGTTTTGTAGGATAAAAGCCCAGTGGTCTTCTACAGTTTGGTTCCACAGCCCCCATTATGGCACGTCTATGTTGAGAAGTTCTCCAGGGAATTATATAGCGATAATTGCTGTATCTACTAAAATTAGACAGTTTTTTCTTAGCAGTCCCTCTCCAGGATAAGATGCTGGCATCTTTACACTTGAAAATGATTTTTTTTCCTGATGATGTTGAAACTAAAGATAGCCTTGAAGGGTCTTTTAGTAAGCAACAATCTGAAGATCATGGACACATGATTACCCCTCACTGTTTTTGTAGTTCATATTTTTAAGAGTGATGGTAATTAGAGGAGTCTGTTGAGAATTAATGATGTGATATAGGGGAGATTTCCTGTGCAAAGCTCTGATCTCATGAGAGATTGCTTCTGCGATTACTATGTCCAACTTAATGGGAAAATTCCTTATTTTTATGACAGAATTTGTTCCTCCACAAGTGTAAATTCGGTGCAACAGAAAAATCTTCAAGTCCCCAGCCAGCAGTCGGTATTACAATAACAGCTTCTTTATGAATTAAAGAGGAAAACATATTGAAGTTCCTGAGCTGCTATTTTAATTTCTTTTTCCTTTTACCGTGCCCCTAGGCTTTCAGGATTTTAGGTTAAGTCATGTTAAATAATGCCTTAGAAAACACCTACAAAATTCCCTTCAAGCCATCACAGCAGCATAACAGTTTGGGCAGGTATGGAATAACAAGGTGAGGTTTTTCAACTTAGTTAAAAGCTGCTGGTTAGCTCGATTAAGAAAGTCACAGCTAGGAAAGAAGCGGCACTGTCCATAATCAGTGCACCATTTTAATAGGGTAATCCTATATTTTGTTTTTAGCTAGTGTTGTTTGTTTTATATGCCAAAGGATTAAACTCTTATAAATAGAACTAATCCACCCTCATGGGACAAGGAGCATCCAAGTCTTTCCTGTGGCAGAGGTTCTCAAGGGCCAGTTTAACTCCTCTCAGTGAGGAGTTAGGGAGGGGCAGGGAATGCTGCGCAGCCAGACGCTTCCTTGTAAATCAAGCAGGGGCTTGCCCAATTTCATGCATCTGGAGGGAGGCGCTCTGATTCTGGGCTACTCCGTAAGCTCTTTAAAAACGCCTTCCATCTGACCAAGAAGCCTTTTTTCTTATAGGTGCTGGTTTCATTTACAGCATTTCACTTTCCTCTTGGGCTCCTGCGAGCCCTCCTTCCTTCACATACCATGGGGAATTTGCAAGCAACCATAATTTCCACCTACAGCAGTGTTTCAGAAGGATGTGATTATCGGTCCTTGCTTAGTCCCCATGGGCTGCAGCAGTTTGCTCCCAGGAGCTTTAAACTATAAAGTGCCTTTTACAGTATTGGGAAGCAGCCTGCATTAATTTTCCTGTCTGTACCTCCTCTGTGGTGGCTGGCAGAGAAGGAGTTAACCACTGTCCTCTTTTCTGCCTTTGCTGGCTGGAGTCACTGGCATCCCATCTGGTCCAGGCTGTCCGCAGCTCTTCCCAGTGTTCTCTGGGGAAGGCACTACAATATCCAGGAATTTTAACAATCCTAAACAGATTGGGGGGCACATATGGAGTAAAATGATTAGATTTTAAGAAATCCAATCACATTTGCTTCCCCGGCCTTATATTTTTAAACATTTGGGATCAGGCTCTCTGCTCAATGACAAACATTTTACGTGCAACAGGGATAAAGTTATTATGTTTGTCTCCCCATCTTGTCCCCAGAGGACTAGTATCCATTTTAATATTTGATCATAGGAATTTAATGAATAAGTTACCATTACATCTAATAAAATCTGCCACTTTAGTCATAAATCATCACAGCAACTTGCTGTTCATAATAGAGTTAGACTGTCGAGAAAAGGAATACAAAACACGTTCATACATATGTATACAGAAGGGGAAAAGTAATCTCTATGCATTGTTTATTTCACCTTTTTTAATGTGGAGGTTTTTAGTTCAATTAAAAAGAGCTGGATATTTCATGAGAGAGCTTAACAATAACAGTTTATTTCTCTGAAACAACTTTTTTAGCCAAAATTATTTATTGGCCAAATCCCTCCAAACGTTAAGTGTAAGTATAAAAAATAACAGAAATTCACAGAGCTCATCCTATAGCCATCTCACCCTGCGTCTCCTGAGATCACCCTCCCTTGTGATACAGAACACCCCCTGCTTGATGACCTAGCAGCCATGAAATCCTGCCTGCTCTTCCAGCACGCCGGCCCAGCCCTGACCAGCAAGCAGCAATTCATTTGGACACAGTTCCTGTGTAGAATGTCTTTGGCTTTGAATAGGCTTCACGGGCATTTCTTTGGGTGTTGAGCAAAGTCCCCAGAGATGGTAGAAGGGAATGGAGGTAGGCTGAGGCATGTCTTCAGCTGTGTGGAAAGCCACCTTCTTACCCACGTGGCCACCTCTGGACCAGTCTGTTGCCTGTTCTCAGTCCTCTGCTGTTGTGGTCCTTCAGGACTCCAGCACCTGGCGTGCTGTGCCTGCCCCCATCTGTTCCTCAAACCTACCTGTCCTAATCCCCTCCGGCTGTCTTCTGATCCTCTCTGATCTTTACGTGGGGTTGGTAAATGCACACACTAAGGGACAGGAATACAGGTCCTTGCAAAGTTGCAGACAGCCTTGCAGAATGATCAACACAGCTTTTTGTCCAGAGGCAAGCCTCAAAGCTCACAAAATTCCCGTAGGGAATCCTTATAACGGAAATACAGAGCTAGCTGATCTGGTGCTGCTTGTTTTCCTTCCCACAGACCAAAACTTTTGCCTGGGGTGAATTTTCCATTTAGAAAATTTGATTATAAAAAACGTCTTTTTTTTTTTTTTTTTTTTCTTCCCCCCTTTGAATTGGTCTTGCTAGTGCTTCTGATGTCTTGGATAAGATGTTAAGTCCTCAAGCACCCCGTGAAGGAAGCAGTCTGCCAGGCTGCTGAAAGCAGGGATGGCCGTACTAGGACAGGCTGATAACCAGAGTGCTTTATCTGGTCCCTGGCACTGCTCTGCAGCAGGCATCTTAGCAGGAGGTGCAAAACCTTCCCTGTGGCATTGTAGCACACCTAAGACCAGTGATTAAGGGCAGTGGCTGGAGCCAGCTAATGCTTCAGTTTCCCTACGAAAATCACACTGTTGATTTTTAATTTTTTTTTTAAACATGACTGCTCTAAATTTACAAGCTATTTTATAGAGTCATTAATTTTTCATGGGGGAAGGATAAATGAGTGGCTGGAGAGGAGCTCAGAATATGGGCTATTTACACTTAATTTATAAATTATGAACTTGAAAGCTGACACTTTATGGTGTTTGTGTCATTTCATAATGAAATGGAATGAATCTCTGCTTCTACACCAGATCTGGCGTGGCATTAACATCTACGCTTCCCGGCAGCTCCTACCAGCAGCGACGGAGCGCTGCTCAGCCGTGGTGGAACAGGGTTTCCTCCGCAACACTCTCAGCTGATTTTCTTTGTGCTCCCTCTTTCCTGTGGCAGATGTTTGGCCCTCACATTCTGCAGATTGCAGGTGATCCATTACAGTTCCAGCATGGTCTGGGTAGAAACTGTGACTCTGTCCAGAACCACGTGGCTTCATCTCCTTCCCCAAGGAAAGGCTCCACCAAGTCACCCCACGAGGCTTCTGCAGCACAAGGGGGAACTAGGGAAACCTAAAGCAGCTCCAATGGCACATCCATTGTGGAGGATCACATGAGCTATGTGGGGCTAGGACAAGAGATATTTCCCTTTTTGTGCCTCTGCTGTATTCAGATGACCCCTAGTCTCCATTGGCATGTTCCTGGACTCATGGATGGGCCTCTGGAGAGTCTTATGACAGGAGGAGAAGAAGCAGTGGTGGCACTGCAAAGGCAGGATCACAGAGGATTCAGGGAAATTCCACCCTTTACATGATGCTTCCTGGGACTGGGCTTACACCAAATCGGAGGCAAATGAATGCAAAGAAAGCAGAGCCACAAGCTCAGCAGGGACTAATTCGGTATTCTCCCTTGGCTGACACAGTACTTATGTGTCAGACTCGGTCTGTGCTAAAATACTGTTTCTGACATTAGATTAGCTCTGGTGGTGTCCAGCTTTTCAGATATATTCCTGACAGTGGCCTCATTTATTTTATCACTTGGCCAGTGGCCATTTCTTACTGAGTCTTGTCTGGAGGTTTCAGCATGAAATGGAATTCCGCCACCTCGTTAGCACTCCCTGCCAGAGCACAGCTCTCGGGGGAGCTGCTCGGGGTAGGACTGTGTCAGCACAGCGTACTCGGAGAAGCCTGGCCCATAGCGATGGCCCCCGCTGCCAGCCCCACTCACCGGCAGCCCCTCGGCTTCTTACTCCCAAGTACCATTTTTCAGGGCGGGGGGGGATCTGGTAATGTAATGCCAAACCATTCCAGGCTGGAGCTTTCTCAAAGGTTTGGGAACAGGTTGTCAAAGAGGAGAGATCGTCAGAAATCCTTGAGCTTTCCTTTTCTGTCTGTGAGCTTCTGTGAACTTAATTTAATGCCTCGTTGTTCTTTCCCTGTGTGGAATTGTTCTTGGCTTGGGTCAGACTTGATTCTAATGTGTGTCTGTCTAATATTAGGATGGGTACTAAGAAGAAATTACCTAACATTGTGATGTTGCCAGGGCATTGGCATCTGTAAGTTCATCAGAATTGCATGTAAATTTACATTTTTTCATACTTTCCTGGAGCAATAATTAGAAATTGTGTATTGCTGGATAGCACTCCCCATGAAACAGGTTATCCATCAGCACAGCCTGCCCTGTGCAATAGGAAGCAAAAGCATCATGCTTCGACATCCCCCGTCCTGAACCCTTCATGGGGAGGGCTGTTTGTGTTTGGGTGCTCTTGGCCCCCCAGGCTGCTGGGAACTCATTTTTCTGGGTGTTGTGTTATACACAACTGGAAGAGTGAGAGGGGAGCTGGGGGCCATGTCTGACCCTTCCACATAGGAAAAAAACAGATTTCTTTGCTCTGAAGACACAGGATTGGGACTGAGCCAAGGGGGTGATGTTCCCGTCAGGGAAGGGGCTGCCCCAGGAGGACGCTACAGTGCAAGTCAGCTGTAGGAGAAAGGCATCATTTGAAGATATGGTGGGCCACAGGGTAAACAGCAGGCAATTGTTAAACCTGTGGAGGCACAAAGGAGTGGAGCTTCAGGAGGTGTTTAATTCTCCCAGCAGATGCCCTGTTTGGAAGAGTCATAAGGCAGGGTCAGGAAACGTCTCTTCCTGAGACCGACTCCCTGCTTCTCTTCAAATTCAATTAGGCACAAAGCAACAGGGATGCTGCTCCAGATGGCAGGGCCAGTGCGGGAGCACTATCTGCTCCCTGCGACCTAAAGAGGAGCAGCGGGAAAAGAGAGGAGCTGCTGTCTGAGGAGCAGAGGGAATGAGTTGGTGAATAGAGAGCCGGGAGGTCAGGCAGAGAAAGGAGCAGGAACAGCCACACCATTTTAGCTCCGGGTCATTGCCTGTAAAAGCTGGGCACTGGCGGGTGGGGGGAGTATTTTTACAATGCAGGTTTATCAGATTTTCTTGGCTGGAGCAACATGCGTGAATGTGTGATCTGTTTTATTAGTTTCCACAACCTGGCACTAGATAGGCCAAAGAATAAAAACATGTTCCCCCTCACCTGGCTCCTGGGGTGAGTTTGTCTGACATATGGTATCCCAGATTTATATTTCTGATTTATGCTAATAAATCCTCTTTTCACAGGGGAATAGGGGAAGAATCAAAGTGGAACTTCTAACAAAGAATAAGCAACTGCTAGGAAACCAAACATCGATAGATGTCTGTGCTGGGACAGTACCTTTCTAAGCAAAACTGTTCCCAGTGCTATTGTCAGGGAAGCTACAGTCAATTCCTAAAGGAATTAATGTCTTCATAATCACTTCTGATGAGCATCTTTATCATACTAGCTGAGTGATTGCACTGCTGTCAGCAGTTAACTGATTAAAAATGTTTTTTCACTGCATTATGTACCTGATTTATTTATCTGATGGAGGGGAAAAAAATATCTGATAAAGCATCTTGGCTCAGAGAAAGATGCTAAAAGAGAGTCAGGGGAGAAAGCTGGGGAAAGAAAGTATATTTTCCTCAAAGGATCTACTCAGAAATACAAAGCAGGTTGTCAGAGAAATGCATTCGAAGGAATAATGCCTCTCTGCCACCATATTTCAACTACAAGACCACAAGGAAATGAAACTCACCTTCACACTCTGACATGCTGATCTGATCCAGCCATAGAAGGAAGCTGAGCTAGGGAAGGCACATTGCACTCGTATGAGAATGTGAGATCTAAGAGGCAGCTAAGGAGAGTCAGCAGTCTCAATGGTCAAGACAAATGAGACATTGTTTGGGCCAAGTTGGCTCCATTCCTGGGTTTCAGAAGCCCACACATGAGCTCTCTGAACTTTAGAGCAGATGATCAAGTTAGCTCCATGGTGCTCTTATGAACAAGCCAACAAAATCTTTTCAAAGTTTTGGGGTTTTTTTTTGGGTTTGTTTTGTTTTGGTTTTTTTTAAATATAAATGTCACACCTTTACAGAGCAAACCCTTTTTCCCTTTCTTCACAACTACAGAAAAAGTGCTTGAGGGCCTCAGTCTGCAAGTGCTACTCATGATGATTAACAAGTCTTCTCCTGCCATGAGGTTGTGCACAGGGGTGAGCGGTTACGAAGCTGAGCTTTTGGCCCAGGGAACCCGTTCTGGCTTAGAAAGGTGCTAAGAATGTGCTTGTAATTGCACAGTTTAAAAAGCCAATTAAAAAATGATTAATGCCACAAACAGCACAGCTTAACCAGAGGTGGGCCCCTCATCTTTGAGACAGAAACCCCCCACAATTTCGTCATCTCTATATAGCTGCTTATTGCACAAAAGGGGCTGACAAGTTTGGCAGCCTGACCACATATTTTCCACTTATTAAAGTGAAATGTGTGTGACCGTTTCTCCAAGCTGCTTCCAGAGTATCTACCTATTAACTTTCCACATAAGAGATTTCCCTGAGATTTTCCACTTCTCAGAAAACCCTTTTCCATGTTGGCAGCTCCCACAGGAGGATCAGAGGCTGCAGCAACCTTCATTATTTGGAAAGCCTGAGGGACACAGGTCCACACTGCATGCTGCGGTGCTGTGGAGAGGTGCCATACCCATATGCTGGGTGATCACCGGCAGATCACTCACAGCATCACGGTGCTCTGGGTGGCTCCACATCAGAGAAGCAGGCTGAGTGTTTTCACAGAAGCTGAGCTTGACCCTGGGGAGCGGCTTTGTTCTTGGCCAGAGGTGCCGAAAAGCTACAAGGAAGAACACAGGTGCAGATTATATTAATGTTCAATGAAAAAGATTGCTGTGATACCTTGGTGAAAAACCTGCTCCTTCTGAGCTCCCCCACCATAAACCATACCGCAAAGAGGATTTTGGTGGCAAAGAGCCGCTCAAAAGTCTTAACTCGCCTCCCTGACTGCCCCTGCTAGCTAACGGCCCACGCTCTGCTGGCATGTCCACACTCCTTCCAGCCAATCAGGGAGGAAAAAGAGTGGAAGCTGGTAGGAAACCATGTCAGAAGCTGCTCTTTGTACGATAGGTTGAATGTCAAATGTGGCTCACGAGGCATGCTAAAAGCCTTGTCTGAAAGTAGAGGATAAAAATCTTATTCCTCCTAGAGGTATTCTGCAAAGTCACCGGCTCCTGCCGAGCTGCTGCAGATCCAGAGCTCGGTTTCTGTTAGGGTGTTTTTGCTGATGTAGTCCAAGCGCCGGTAATGGACATGCCCTGATTTTATTACACAACCAACAATATATATCAGTGTTTAAATACGCAGATGCAAAGGCTTCAAGCTGTGCATGCTTTTAAGGCCCTCTTATAGAGGTCCTCTGTCTAATTAAAATCTGTTTTGGCATTTGTTGCTGATGGCGTTTTAGTTGGTAAAAAGAGAAAAAGCCTACTTTCTCCTAGGTGCCCTCCCCAAGCTTTTCCTTCCATGGACAACTGGGCATGAAAACTGGGCTTGTGTAATATTAATTGGTCAAAATAGAGGAAGGCCAATCACATCTGGTACTTTGTGGATTACATTTCCTCTGAGCCTTGTCTCTTACTCCTCCACTTCCCGGTTTTCCCTACGTGTTCCTACCCCAGCTAATGTCATTTCATACCCATCACCGGGAGACTTTACACAGAGCAAAGACAGGCCCCTTGCCTGGCACATGGCCACACACAGCCTCGGTCAGTCCGGACTGTGATTCCCTGCGATGCCATCTGTGAGGATGACACTTCCTTGTGAAGAACATGTAGCACAGGACTGGGGTTCCCAGTTTTCTCCCTATTTCTGGTTTTGTCTCCGCTATGAACTCAGTCTACCATCCTGGGCAGGTGCGTGTCTTTGGTGTGCCCTTTCCATTCAGTAGGAAATACAATACTTGTGCCTTCTTACTAAACCCAGCGCAAGGAAAATTAAAGAAAGTTTGAGAAATGTTTCCAAGCCCTGGCAAAAACACAAGCTCTTCTAGGTGCCAGAAATGAAAACAACTAAATAACCATCTGGAAATAATAGCAATAGTTTCACAGCAACATAAAAGCATAACTTAAAGTAGTCATAGCATGGCTGAAGCTGCTTATAATTTCTCTATATTAAAATACCAATTTCTGAACCATATGTAGAGGAGTGTCATGGTTTAACCCTGGCTGGTGACTAAGCCACACGCAGCCACTCGCTCGCTCTCACTGTTGTGGGATGGGGCAAAGAATCGGAAGAGTAAAAGTGGGAAAACTCGTGGGTTGAGATAAAGACAGTTAAATAGGTAAATTAAAAGCTGCGCACACAGGCAAAGCAAACCAAGGAATTCATTCAGTGCTTCCCACGGGCAGGCAGGTGCTCAGCCATCCCCAGGGATGCAGGGCTCCATCACGTGTAACGGTGCATTGGGAAGACAAACGCCATCACTCTGAACGTCTTCCCCTCCTTCTTCTTCCCCAGCATGACATTCAGTGGCATGAAATATCCCTTTGGCCAGTTGGAGTCAGCTGTCCTGGCTGTGTCCCCTCCCAATTCCTTGTGCCCCTCCAGCCCTCTCGCTGGCAGGGCCTGAGGGACTGAGAAGTCCTTGACTTAGTATAAACATTACCCACCAAAACCATCAGTGTGCTATCAACACTGTTCTCACACCAAATCGAAAACACAGCATGCACCAGCTACTAAGGAGAAAATTAACCCTGTCCCAGCCAGAAAAGGACAGAAGTGAGGCTGCAATTTGACAGGTCATGCTGTCCTTGAAAATCTTGCCAATTGACTCCTGTGCAGTGACATTACCTCTATTTCTGTCCATCGGTAATGGACAGCAGGCACCTGTGAGAGATGATATATCAACTTCTTAATTGCATTGTAATGTATATAGTTTCTCCAGCACAGATTAGGCCTCTGCTTTGACCTTGAGAGTCCTGAGGCAGTGTGTTTCCCTGCTGCTTTTGGCAGGAGGTGATACTATCATACTCAGCTTTAACACTTTACACCAGCCCCTGATGAGCCTTTTAAGACAGACAGGCAGTGACGGGGGCTTGGCTGACTGATGTACAAGCCTCTGGTGTAATGCTCTGGCCCGAAGCAAGGAGAATGTTATGGGGGAAGAAAGCTCAAGCTCTGGTGGCTCTGGGCGCTCTAGGGTGCTCCATATTTTAATGAGACTGTATTTAACATGCACTTAAAGAACTGTACCAGCAAACGAAGACTATGATCAGATCCATTTGCTATGTCAGCTGGAATGACTTTTTTTGCTTTAGAAGCAAATCACTCTGTGACATGCATGTTTCTTCAGTGACAGCCCTTTCCCCTCTCCCATGCCAATGGACAGAGCCATTCCCGGCCCCGCCGTGTGAATCCTTCCAGTGGGATTATTTGCGGCCGGGCCCTTCTCTTAGCCCCCAGCGCAGCTCCACAAGCGTTTTCTGTGTGTAGGAGTGGGACATTCAGTGCAGTGCAGTGGTGGGTTGGGGACAATGTCTGATGTGAGACGTATCTCAAGCCAGCGTTGCACCAGACATGGAGGCAGCTTCTCCTCCTGAGAAGTCCCTGTCAGACAGGGAGGGGTGGCCAGAGGGAAACCTTTTCTATGTGTGAAATCTCTTTAAACTCTTAAAACTAAAGCAGCTTTTTAAACTAGAATAGAAGAGCATGTAGGCTTTTTTGGACACTGGCAGTACTAAGTCATGGCAAATTTGATACTTGGTCCTCTAGCCTGTCATTGAACAGATTTTAGCCTAGATTCTTGCCTTACCTGCTGTGTTTCTATTTTAGGAAGAAGAGATTCCCTCCTTGCAGAGCTGCCACTAACCAAAGGACAAAATACCTGACAGCATGACTCTTGTGCCTCTCTGTCACAGGTATGAGGAAAGAGGGAACATTCATTAATGGAAATTTGATTTGTAATATGTGATCTACCCATCCAGCACTCTTGCAGATTGAAGAACAGGTGTATTTATAATGCTGGAAAGGAGCCATGCTAGGGATGATAGATACATTATCATAATTAGAAACAAGAATAAATGTAGTAGAATGAAATAATAATACTTCCAGTTTAAATGGTGATATCAGCCCCATCCAGGCATCCCTGAGAAAATACATAGTGTGCAACATATAATTCTGCATGAAGGAGTTCAGAGATGAATTCCTCATACTTGTGTCTCCAACCCTAGAGCCATTGGGAAGCACGTTTTTTATTCCGTGGAGGGAAAAAAATTCCTCTCTTTAGACAGGAATGAGAACTTGCACACTTAGTGACGCCACTTGTTTGACAGAGTGGACATAAATGAGAGCACAGGTTACCTGTCTCCCTCATGAATTAGTTTAGAGACTTCAAGTATGTGAGTATGCAGCTCCTCCAACATTTAACTCAACTGTTTTCTGTTTGCAGATCGTGACCCTCTTGTCCTTTCTGCATTGCTAAATGGAGCAGGGTGGGGTAAGGACAGAGCTGGGGCCCAGGGTACTGTGAACACTGCATTTTGTGGGGAGTCACAACTGGGAAAAGCTGAATCGCTGACCTGATTTTCAGAAGAGAGCAGATTAAGGAGGAGACAAGACTGTTTCCTTAAGACTGACATTGACAAGCAGATGGATGCATTCTAAAATGAATGATAATCAGTTAATCTGTTCCTACCTATGGTATGACTTAGAGTGTTTATCAATGTTATCTGAGATGCAGTGTTATCTGAAATGGACTGGTGGACAGATTTGTATGGCACAGCTTGATGTTGAGAGTCCATTTAGATTTTCATCATTTATTCTCTGTATTGATTCACTGTTACATCACACTGCTGCAGTCCAAAAGTCAGATGGTGCCAAAAAAATAAAAATAAAAATAAAAAATTGTTGACCTGAAGTCCTGACCACTGAAGTCCTAAATTTCTTTGCTGTGTGTTTCCAAACAGGTCCTCAGCTCTTAGCTCTTTTTTTCTGGCCCCAGATAAGCAACCTGACCCTAAGTAAGATCCCTGTTTCGGGCATGCCTGAGTACAGATTGCACTGTAAGTCTTAAATTCAGGCCTTAATTAACTTAAATTAAATTAAAGTAATTAAAAAAAAAAAAAAAAACCAAAACAAAAAACGCACTTCATTTTTCCCTTTCATTCACTTCCCTCTCAGTGTGCAGGAAAGGAATGGCTGAGTGTTTCCTGGGGTTCATAGAGCTCCCAATGAGGAGCTGAAAGGCATTCATTTAGCTCAGGACAAGTTGATGGGCCTCTGGGAAGTTCTGGTAATAGATGGAGATGTAGACAGTCAGATGGGTACTTGTCCTCAGCAGTAATACCTGACAATAAATGACTGGAGTTTTGGGTTTTTTGTTTTTTGTTTTTTGTTTTTTTTTTTTTTTTAACACCATTCCATTTATTTTTTATCAGTGCTGTGAAGAACTATGACAAAATAATATCTCTAAAAGAATTCAAGATGATAAAAGTATAAATCCCCAAGTTCAAGCATTGATTTGCAAGGTGAATTACAGTATCATTAAAAGATCAATATGCAGCAGAAACTGCAAGATGCCAGTAGATAACAGCATTTTTCAAGCATTCAAAATTATTCAAGCAGGAGACAAAATGCCGCTGTGTGAGGGGTTGCATTACAGGGCATCTCACTTTCCTGATCTCTGGTAATGGAATATGCAGCTTTTCAACTCTCTGTAACTGGTATCTACTAATGCAATGGCGCGTTATGACTGCCCCCTGTGAAATGGTGCAAGTCCTATTCTCCAGGTGAAAGAGGTGTCTCTGTCTCTCCCTTCCTCCCCCAATATACCTCTCATTTTGATCAGTTTTTGGTGCTTTTGATGAGTATACAAATGCCTCACCAGCACAGTTAGAAGCTGTGCAGAACCTGCTGCCACATAAGAAACAACAAGGAGGTTATGCAAACTGGACAGAAATCTTTCTTACCTGGAGAGATCTGAAAGGATCACCTTATATAAACACTTTAAACACTTTTGAAAGTAATTTTTAAATAGTGAGGCTATGCAGTCTCATTGCATTGAAGGACTAAACCCTAAGCAAGCATGCTGCTTACACTCTGTGGGGAAACTACTTTACAGAACAGTTCCTTCCTGGCAGCATGGGAGAATTGTCACTACCTTGCTGTATCTACTGATATTATATTTGTCATGTCTTTATTTGCAGTGACTCTGTGGATGCACACAGGATATCTATCTGCAGAGCTGTCAATCAATAACTTTCATCAATATTCACTTAATTTTTAGAGTAGAGAACAATCACACTGCACCAGGAGACAAGGACAAGTCAATGTTAGACAGCTTGGTGTGTTTTGTCATTATCTATCAGTGCTGTTCTGCAGCGGGCACACATGATGTCTCTAGACAGCTCACTTGTCTTTCTAGGTAGATACCAAACTGCCACCTTTTGTAGAGAAACTGGTCTTTACTAGTCCCACTAATATACCTTAATGGCCCTGACCAGCCTCACCTGGACCCACAGCCCCTGCGCTGGGAGCTCTGTTTAAGCTCAGCCCTTCGGCTCTGGTTGTGGTGATGCTGGTCTCCAGCTCAGTTGTGCTTGTGCCTGGCTGTGGACCCTGCTGCTGCAGATCTTTGGGCTGGCTTAATCAAGAACCTTTCTTATCACCAGAGTTGTCTGATCTAGGCAGTTATCTCCAGCTTCCCTTGCTCAGGTGCTGTGGGATGGGGCCCTGGCTGGTTAGGCATCTGTCCTGCCAGCCCTGTTACTGTGGCTGCCTCCTTCCCTGTCCCTTAGGGAGCAACTGGCCTTTGCTCCTTCCTGATCATAGCTAAAGGGCTAGCTGGGGGCATCTTTAGAGCTGAGAGTTACATTTTTACAAATGAAACCTCTGGAAAGAAATTCCAGTGTATTAATAAAATATAAATGTGCAGATGGCATTAAATATTCAGGTAAATTTCCTACACTCCCAAAGCACTGTCAGCTGAGGATGTGTGTAGCTATTGAAGCAACATGGGTTTTGTCACTCCAGCATTAACTGCTCTGAGATCTATTAACTAGTGTGCCTCATGCATTGACAGAAGATGTGCTTGTTTATGAAGAGGTAGCTTACAGGTGCTCCTTCCCCCAGAAGGCTGCCTGGAGTTGCTATCCCCACGCCACACCTAGATGCTAAAGCTGGTAGATGCTGTTTGGATTTCTGCACTCCCCAGGGTGGATTTTTGTGCTAACTGCAGTGCTTCTAGGAAGAATTGTACAGCAGACCCAAGTTCTCACCTGCAGCATCCTTTGTACTTGCAATCAACTAGGCACTGTCCAGGAGCACTGCACGTGGCTTTGGAGGGCTGCTGACGTGGAGCTGGGAAAGATAAGGCTCTGTCCTGTACTCAGTGACTGAAAGCTGTGACTCCTGTGTCCCAGCAGTTGTGGTCAGCAATTCTTTAGGTAAAGCAAGAAAACAAAAATCAATTATGTAGTTCAACCATCGTGACTACAGCTGTGTGAGCATGCTTCCAGCTCAGGCATGGAAGAGTGTGTGGAAGTAGCTGGAGGTACCCATTTTGAATCTGATTTTTCAGCTAATTCCTGGAAGTCTTTCTGTTCAGCAGCTTCCCTGTATGTGCTTCATGAGCCAGCCCATCAGGTGTGTGAATGCTGCTTGTTTCCTTTGTCACATAAAACTTGGCACACACACAGAGTGAGCAGTGAGAACTAATCTGGAGCCTGCTGCTTTGCCTTTGTGTGTTAGCACTTCTTGTTGGGGTGGCAGGGGACATAAATAACAGGCTGAAGGGATGCAGACAGGGGCAGTGACCTTGGCAGGCTGTTTTCCCAAAAGGCCTGGAGCCAGCCTCTGCTCTCAGACGCTCACCGTTTCCAGTGGGATCAACAGTGAAAACTGTAGAAGGAAGAGTTCCACACAGCAGAGCCTTGGTCAGAGAAAAACAGCAGTTAAATTTGATATTCAACTTGCCAAATTACCTCAGCTGAAAGTAATTTCAGCAACTGTGCACAAACTCAGCAAGCAGTGGTCCTGCAGGTGAATTTGAATTGTGTGAGAACTGCTCAAGGAGTCTTTATCTGGTTTTTGCGGGTTTTGGGGGGGGAATCTTATTCCTGAATTGCCTAACTCTGTTGGTTGTATGTTCTTATTTTGGGTGTGTACTTTGTGATTGGGAGTGAAGGGGCAGAGTCCTGGCTTTTAACTGAAGGCAGATGCCCCTTTTGGTTGTTGCCTTGGAAATTTTCTTGAATTCTGCGTGGAAGGGAGGAAAATGCTGCCACGTATCAGCTGTGAGCGTAATAACACCTCTGAACAGACTTTTAAGTTCTCCTCCCTTTTTCCTTTCTGGCTTGTTCAGACTGCTCCAGGATTTCTCCTACAAACTTATAGCTGTTCTTTCTAGAAAAGCCTTTTGAAAGCATGAATGTCATAGTTGCACATGAATATTTGCAGTTCAAATGTCCTGGGATAAACATTCATATCAAAAGGGTTTGTGCACTCATCCCTCACGAGAACTATCTTCTGAGTATTCCCAAACAATCAAATTGGCTTAATCTGTAAAAATTGTGTAATTATTCAGTGTGGTTTATAATTAAAGGATACATGTTTGAAAGAAGCTCCCACAAATCCTGTGGTGAGGAGTCCTCAGAGGAAGGGCAATACAGGCTGGATGGGCTGGGTCTCTCCTCCTGGGTGGAGAGCACAGCCTCCCTGATGGAGGTGGGAGCATGCCCCCAAAATCAGAAATGTTTTATTTACTGTGCCATGGTGTACAGTAGACTTGGAGTTCTGCTTCTTTTTAATTGCCTTGTGCAGTAAGTCACACATGCAGTAAATGACTAACTAGCTTCCTCTGTTATCGCTTGGACTGGGTTTGTCCTGGGTGGCCCAGGTAGGATCCATACATACAGCTATGCCATGGTGCTTCCTGAGGGAGCTTTCATTTCAAAACCAAGTACAGGCAGGACGCATAAAGGTGCCAAAGGGAGTATAACTCAGGACAGACTAAGAAAAATCATTGGGTGGTTGCTGTCATTATGCCACAAAGCAGCCATGCTGCAGCCTTCCCACCCGGAGGAGCTTGAAATGCAGACGTGGGGTCAGGCTGCCTTGCCTGGCCCTTCCCCTCCAGCCCTCCTGGCTGTGCAGAAGGGGAACGTGCTGGGGAAGCTTAGAAACCAAAGTTGAAATGCTGTCTCTACCTCTTCTGTTATTTTCATTTGTTTGGTTTTGTGTTTTGTTGGCGTTTTTTTAAAAGCAGTGACTCCTCGTCTCAGCTAAGGGTGAGCAGAGAGGCTGCCGGAGCAGGACAGCCGCATACTCCTATCCACAACACTTGGTTCAGTCTGTTTTGGTGCTTCTGTGTTGCTTTTGGTACATCTTGTCCTTCTGACAGTCGTCTTTTCACTCAGTGTTTGACTGCACTGGCCACCACTTTTTCTCTAACCAGCCTTTTGAAAGGGTGAAGGGGATTAAAAAGAGACTTGTGGTTTTCTTCCTTCAGAGCCTGGCAGCCAGCTGGCTCACCGCTGCTGAAAGCAATGAAATTGTGCACTAAGTCTGTGCTTAGCTCTGAGCATTAATTCCCTTTCCCCACTGACATCATCATGCTCATTTGCTAAAATCTTCTTGGTACCAGAGTGCCCCGAAGGGTGCCTGCTCTCTGCCAGCCCTCCCAGGCCTGGGGCAGGCACCTAATGCCAGCTGGCTGACGGGCAGCAGGGTGCTGACACGGGGCACCAGGGTCTGCGCTTGCTATTCATGCTGAGGTTGTACGGGCAGGGATTACTGGAGAGCACTTGGGAATGGACGGCTGCTCTCAGATGTGGAGAAGGGGGATTTTGGGAGAGATCAGTTTTGTTGGGTCAGTCCTGTGTCACTCCTTTCTGCAGGACGGACAGCAAAGCATTTCAAAATGTCTCCCTCTGTGCCTTCCCCGCTCCCTTGGGGGACAGGACAGCCAAAGAAGGCCCAGCAGTGCACAGAGATGAGTATTGGCATGTTCTGCTTCACCGGAGTCTCAAGTCTCGCTTCTGGGAAGCTCCTGCTTGGCTCTAGCTGGGTGATGACTGAGACATTGCAGGCACAGATAATGGGCAGAGGTTATGGTCAACAGCCATAGGAAAACAGCAACGAGCTTTCGTAGTTCTTCCACGGGTAATGTCCTTTTTCTCTGAAACACAAGGCTTTCCTAAGCCTCACTGTCCTGATTTTTTTCTTTCACTTTATCATCTTGGTTATAGACAGGGTAAAGAGGGAACAGTTTGGACTTTTTTTAATTCTTCAGGCTTTCTAGTCAGATTCATTGAAGAAATTCATACCCTGAGTCACTGGTATTGCCTTTTACCTGCTATTCCACCCTCCCCTCACTGGCAACTTACCCACACAGAGTGATTTCTGGGGGGGTCCCTTCCTCCCTGTTCGGGGTTCGTGGCAGCCCAAGGGTTGTTCCCATCTATCTGCTCTGAGCAGATCTCCAGGATGCTTTCAGCTCCAGCAATACATTTATGAATAGAAAATCCAAAGTACAAGCGAGAGATGGGAGATGGTTTCATTCTCCACTGCACACTGCAACCAATTTGCTGAACTTCTCTCTCCTTTGGGCTCGGCAAGGATCCATGCCCTGCGTAATGCTGCGTCCCTGACTCCATGTGCTAACGGGCAATTGTGCTCCACCTGCCAGACCTGTGCCCCTTGACCCGTGTTCACAAATGAATTGGAGAAAAACAGTACGTTCGTGGCCAATCTGTGAGCTCAAAGGGATGTGCTGTGTCAGATGATCCCTTATGAATTATTTGCCTGGCACTAATGGGAACATAGCAGCTATGAGCGGATAAATATGCCCTCTCCAGGAAAAATTTGGTTCCTTAATGGAGATGCAAGGGAAGTCATCCATCCTTCTTAATGCTTAAAATAAAAAGTGCCTACTTGTTAGCTGTGATTTATTGTTTTTGCTTGGGTCCTACAAATGGAATGGATTCAGAAGGTTAAACCCAGATGAGCTCATGCTGTTCAGCTGGATGATATTAGGAGTTAATCCCTTTGCATGGTTCCATGTTCTGTAATACCTCTCAAGCCTGATGATTGCAGCTGTATTTTAAAAGCTTTTTTTTTAAAGATAATCTGTTGGAAATGGGAAGATGGTAGAAATAAAAAATATTCTCTTATTTCCATAGAAAAGATACAGTGTTTGTTTTCCATATTAAACCTTTTCTTTGAACTGGCTTGCAAAACAAATTCAGGATTGATTACAGCCTTCCAGTGATGACTTGTAAATTCGAATGTATTATAGAGATGTAACTGGTAATGTTTCCCACAACTGCTGCAAGTAATTAAAGGTCTCCTTCACAATTTCAATAACCTGCTTGTTTCCTGGTGACTAAATAACTCCTTTGTTCCATGTGGTTTTTCTTTGCTTTGTATTGCTGGCACTTCACATGGCTGGTTTCTGGGAGCTCGTGAACTGCTATGTGCTTTAACTGCTACACCAGGTAATTTTATAGCCTTCTGGCTATGATATAATTAAATATATGTATAACAAATCTACCCTGTAGACTGAAACTCCAAGTGTGTGCTTGGTTGACCTCGAGGTAACAGCAGGGGTCATTTATTTGATTCCCATGCTAACAGAATGCTTTAGGATTTGCTACTTAGGTGAAATCCTCGTACCAGGTTTCCCAGCCATCTACCAAACAGCTGATCTACTCATCCAGGTTAACCTTCTTGTTTCCATCTGTGTCACAGGACTCAGAGGGTGGAAAGTGGGTTGCAAATAACAGACTCGCTCTCTTTGAAGAATTGTGGGAACGCTGCAATGCCCCAAGTGTTTGCAGCACACCTCTGAGCTAAATATCAATTAAAGTAAGCTCACTTTTGAAAGAAAGCCAGAGTATTGCTAACACTGGCTTTCTTTTTAATTCTCATGAGTTTTATTTACAGCTTCTGTGTAAAAAAAAAAAAAAAAAAAAAGCAAAAAGTCCACATGGTTCTGGAGAAACATGAGCTGAGCAAATCCTAACAATGTGAAAATTGGATGGCAGTGTAAAGGGTTTACTATAGGTAAGATGTCTGTCCTTTTAAGGTCTGAGTTTAAATGCAAAACTCTCTAGAACATTGTGTTTTAGGTAACTGGCCTCGGTCTGGCCTGTCAGGGCCAAGAAGAGCTAGTAAGAAGCTCTTTCTTTTCTCTAATAGCATTTAGTGTATCAGCTACTACTCTAAGCTTCTTGAGGGCATATGCTCTGTTTGAAGAAATGAACTCTGCAGGCATACCACAGGGGGGCTGTTCTCAAGATCGGTGTGATCTGTAAGTCAATCAAGCAGTTCTGAGGGCCCGATTTTCAATTTAGGAATGCTTAGGCTTGCCAGTGCCAGGAAGGAAGCAGAGAGTAATAGAAATGGTGTTTGGAAGGGAACTAAATGATGGAGGAGAAATAGACGGGAGGAGGAAAAAGCAAAGTATTCTTATGCCATTCATATCATTCTTTTCAATTGGTATTTTTTTCATGTTTCTTCGATTCCTTTCCCACTCCTTCCTCTGCTTTCCTCTTCTACTTCTCATCTGTTAAAGTTCAAATACACAGTACTAGAAAACATTGGTCCTGCTTTTTATCTGCAGAAACATGTAGAAGAGATTAGATTTTAAGGGACCGCAGTTCTAGGCTGTAATTTGTGTGACTGAAGTAGATTAACAGTACAGAGATTTGGCCAAGGATATAACATTGGCTCTTCTACTGTTAGGAAGGAGTTGGTCTTAAAGTTCATAAACCTGGCTCAACAGGGCCAAAAGAGAGGTCACCTGTGCTAAGCATGAGACTTTGCCTTATTGTCTGATTGGAATAGTTCTCAAGGTTTAATCTTTCAGTTTGTCCTCTCGTGTTGGCTGAAAGGCTTCCTAGTTGAGGCTGAACTAAGACTTGGAAAATATTTTTAGTTCTCTGCTGTCCCTCTGAATGACCTTTGGCAAATCTGATCTCGGTGCATCTGTTCAAGAGAAACATTACGCCTCTCCCAGGGTGGGAGAGGTAAGTCATTAATGTTTATAGCATCTGAGAGTTTCCAAGGAATGAGGAGTGTACAAATAGCTACCAGTGACTGGCAAACTTCTAGCACTGTAAATTAGAAAAAACATCCTTATTTAGCGTATCATAGCTAATAAATTCTGAATCGCCTTAAATAAGCGTGGTGCTGAAGTCTGCTTAGTTTTCATATGGAGTGATAGTAATATGAGCTGTGAGCTCATATCAGACTCTGTCAAATGTTTGTCAGTAATGTTATCCGTGCTAGTACTAGCCAGGCTTTTTCTTATTAGGTTCTTCTGTGGAGGGCCTGCACGTCACCACCCTAACGAGCAGCTCACCAGCTATTTTTTTTTATTCATACCTCATACTATAGCTTGCGTTGCCCCAAAACTCCTGTAAAAATTGGCTCAGCGAGATAAGAATCCAATCTATAAACCTGAAGTTCCTATCCTGTGCTGACAGGATGGGTAACCAGAATCTAGTTCACTAGCACTGTACACCAACCTGGGTGGCTGTGTAAAAGCCTCCAGGAAGTATGAAACACGTAGCTGTGGAAGGTCCCTGCTGTTGTACTTCTTGTTCAGCTTGCAGCTCCAGGCGGTACGGCTGCCTGCTGAGCACTCAGCACATCAGCTCTTTACTTCAGGCTTTGACCATGCTTCAAGGATGGGGGTGTTCTCCAGAGATACAACCTTCAGGAGATACCTTCCCATCCCCTGGGCCTCAGGTGATGCACCTGGAAGTGGAATGCATTGCATTTGAGAGGAGTGAAAATGGAGAAACATCCGGAAAAGGATGCAGAACTTTCTGCCTTACTAGTTTATAGAAATAGTGTTTGTTATTTAACAGGAGGGGATTTTCACTTTGAGATTTAGTGGAAAAATGCTTCAGCACAGTATGCCAGGGGAAGGTGTAGATAATGAAGCTTTTTCAGTTCTTGCTGGCCACATCTGTGTTTTCTGTTATGTTCTAAGGTGTGGACTCTCCACTGCAATATTCCCAAGAAGGAAGGAATAAACTTGGACAATCAAAACACTTTTGTAATACTGGAAGTTTAGGTATACTCTCTGTATTTTTTAAAATGTGAGAAAACAAGAGTGATACAAAGGTTCAGAGCAGTAAGTGTTACTTCAACCATCATGCATTTTGGCTGTAGTAGTAGTTAAACAGTTTTTTAAAAGTCCTTCTGTAAACTTGGTTGGATAATGGCTTCTACAAAGGCAATAATGTTCCTCTAATTTGTTGAACTTCAAGTACATACACACAAAAAAAACCCCAAACAGTGGACAAAGGCATGCCTTGCTTGTGATCTCAAAAAAAAAATAACCTGTTGCTAACACCCCACTTAAAAACTTACTGAAGTACTAAGCTATTATGGATTAAAGCAATGGCCTGGCTTACATGTTAAAATACAATGTGATGAAAAACTTTTTAGTTAAATTTCAGCACAAAGCTGTGTTAATTATGATATACGTCAAAATTTTTTAAGACCCAGGTTAGGTTACACAGTATGCAAGGAATGGTGTTTTTTGAGGTTAAGTTGGATGGAGATGGTAGGAACTCCAAGGAACTTTCACATTTCAGTGCTTTCCAATGGCAAATTAAATACAAAATCAATAAATGCTATATAATGCCAACAGGAAGAATGAATTAAATTAAACCATGCAAGAACACTGAAGAGTTAACTGATTAATTAATGACTTGAGAAAAGGCTTAGATGTGCACTGCTCAGCCAACTTTGTGTGGCAGGTCAAAAAAAAAAAAAAAAGACAAGCAACTAGCACATGTGGGGCAGAAGACAGGACTGAATGCATGCCAGAGCATGTGAGTGCTCTTACCTGATGCCACATTTGGTCCTCAACAACCTGGGAGGTGCGTTAGAAACCAGGGCCTTACGCTGGAAAGGAACTCCAGAAGCTCTCACAATGAACCTGTTCTTGAAACAGTTTGTTTTTTTCCAAGAAAATTAACTATAGCTTGCAAGAATATTTTTCTTCCCCTCTCCTGTTCTCACTTTACAGTCTGGTTTCTTGCCTTTATACCCTGGAGTACAGCATGGATGTGACTTGGGGCTGGTGATCGTCTTGAGAAGTTTAAGTGGCTGTCTTGGTGTTAGAGATCAGGTAGCCCAGAGAAGGATGAGCTTCCCTGTCTGAACCCTGGCCGTGTTTTGGCCAAGCTCATTCGTGCCTGGCCTGTAGTGCTTGCCTGTTCCTCAGGTCCCCACAACCTGCCTGGGATGGAGCCACCTCAGAAGACATGAGGAGAGCTGGTGCATTGCCCCTGGTGAGCCAGGCTTGGTCAGGAGGTTCTTACCTCCCTGAGTACACAGCAGGAGCAGAAAGACAGGGAACCACTTGTCTGGGATGATGCTTCCTGAGCTGCCTTAACTGTATTCCTGCTGGCAGTCTTTCTAGGCGCTTCTAGGTAGGTGAAACCCAGTACCTGCTTTCTGGTTTTCCTTCTTTCCCCGTCACCCTCAAAGATGAAACGGGAAAGATGAGACCATTTTACTTAGGGGCCTCATCCTTCCAAATTCGGGCATAGATGTACTGAGAGGGAAAACCAAAATCCTTCTGGAAGAGGATTCTGTGAGATTTGGAAAGCTAAAGTTACCTGTGGTGGCCAGGAAGCTTTCCATCACCTGGGCATAAAAGGTTAAATATATATATCTGTAGCTGGAAAAGGCCTGTGACAAGACCTCACCTTGCTGCTTGCTGGAGCTCCTGCCCTGCTGATGGAGTCTCATTTCAGGCATGTTGCTGACTCTGGTAGTGCAGCTTGGGGGTCTCTGGGGATCCTGGCCAAGGCAGCACCTTTCCAAGGAGCCACCTAAGAGCTCAGTTCAGCCAGTGGTTGATTTGGACTTCAGCAATTGCTGAGGTCATGACTTTGTTACTGAATGCCAGTCCCATGACTGTTTGCAGCATGGTTCATAAGATTATATATGGAAACAGCCAGATCTTTGGGGTTTTATCCTGATCATGAGGACATAGTTAAAAACCACTGTCTGACAGGGCTAGATCATGGTGTGACATACTGAGCATAATGTGCTTCTCCGATGCTTATAAAGGAGCAGTAACTAAGGCTGGTCACTTCACTTCTGTGCTAAATCTCCCTATGTGTCATGGCTTAACCTCAGCCAGAAACCAAGTTCCACACTGCTACTTGCTCACCACGGCCCCCCTTGACCTGTCCTGAGAGATGGGGAGGAGAATTGGAAAGGAATATAAAACTCAAGGGTTGAGATAAAAACAATTTAATAATTAAAATAAAATAGGATAACCACCACCCCCCCCCCCCCAAAAAAAATAGCAATAACAATTACAATGAAAAGGAAGGAGAAGGGCAGAGAAATAAAATCCAAAGGGAAGGGAGAGGAAAACAAG
Organism: Falco biarmicus; assembly: GCF_023638135.1. Classification (NCBI taxonomy): domain Eukaryota; kingdom Metazoa; phylum Chordata; class Aves; order Falconiformes; family Falconidae; genus Falco; species Falco biarmicus. Next base: position 41,418,368 of record NC_079296.1, read on the forward strand.
CGATATACAATACAGTTGCTCACCCCTTGCTGACCAATGCCCAGCCAGTCCTCAAGCAGTGATTGCCCTGCCCCAGCTGGCTTCTCCCAGTTTATATACTGGGCATGATGTTTTATGGTATGGAATATCCCTTTGGACCGTTGGGGTCAGCTGTCCTGGCTGTGTCCCCTCCTAATTTCTTGTGCCCCTCCAGTCTTCTTGCTGGCAGGGCCTGAGGAACCGAAAAGTCCTTGACTTAGTATAAACATTACCCGGCAACAACTAAAAACATCTGTTATCAACATTGTTCTCACACCAAATCCAAACCACAGCACTGCACCAGCTACTAAGAAGAAAATTAACTCTGTCCCAGCTGAAATCAGGATGGTGTGACACTTTCCTTTATAGTTAACACTTGGTGAAGTGTTTTGGCTTTGCTTTCATAAGCTGTAGACAAAACCGAATTGCGTGTCATATCACTCAGTAGGCAGAGCTTTTTGGTATCGTTGCACAGTGACAGGTTTCCCTGAGGTGTTTGGGTCACACACCACATCCCGACCTGGGGCAGGCCTGTGAATGCGCACGGGCACTTCAAACTCCTGCTTGGCTTTCATTATTTGACAGGTGTCCAACAGCTTTACTGCTTTTTGTGAGCCTGCAGACCTTTTTCCTGAAAGGAAAGAAAATGCAAGAGGAGAGCTCTGCTTTCACCTTTACCCGCTTGTGCCAGGGATGATAATTTCAAGGGGGAAGCAGGCACTTCGGCAGCACGGGCTGCTAGGCCAGCATGAGGTTGCACTGGACTGCTGGATGAGGAGCTGAGCCTGATAAATGTGCTGCTCTGCTTGGTCAGCGACTCTCCTCTCAGTCAAGCCAGTCATCCTAGGAGTTTGTAGGGAGAGGTAAAGCCTAGGGTAGACAGATGAATACAAGCTGCTGGAAGGCTTCTTCCTCGGCTTGAAAAACAGCGGTGCAACTTGAGCAGAGTGCAGGCTGAGAGCAATTGCTCACAGTTTACCTTGATCATATTTATGTGATACGGTAAAGCCTGCTGGATTCAGGACAACTACTCAGTCTGCTCACGGTCAGCTCTGCTCACAGTCAGCTATGCACGGAGGTGACCGCTCCTGTCATCTGATGGCAAAATCTGGAGCAGGCATACCCTCTTGAGTCACCCCCTGTGCCAGCCAGGTATGTCCTGAACCTGGGCAGAGCCAAGGTACAGCGCCCTGGCCAGGGAAGGCAAAGCAGTGTCCTCCAGGAGAGCAGCCTGGGCTGCACATGACTGTGCAAAGCCGGGCGCTGCTCAAAGGTGGCCCATGCCGGAGAGCTTGTCCAAAGGAAAGTGCCTCCTGGGTTGCAAGGAGAGCCTGTGGCAGTGGTGAGGTGCCCCTGCCTGTCTGCCCAGTGATCACCTGTCTTCAGCTGCAGACAGTACAGTTCATGGCAGGAAATCTTCATACATAATAGCTACTGAAAAGTTTCTCACTTAAAGGTTTTAGCCATAGAAAGAGAGAAGAAGGGAAGATCAGGTTATGATGTGATGCACATACGTTCCCCCTTGAGTAGGAGTGAGCAGAAAAATACATAAGGCTTTCAGCGTTCCTTCCAGGTGACTAAGCAGCAATTTTATTTTTAACAAAAGCTAATGCTAGGGAAGTTGAATAGAGCTGGTGATACATCTGAGAATGTGTCACTTCCTGCATTGTGAAAATCTGCTTAGGCTTGGAGAGATGCATTGCATCGCGTTGTATTGATTTTGCTACTTCGGCTTGAGCGTGCTTGTTAGCTTTCTCCCCTGTGACAGATTAGGTCATCTCTGCTGAAGGTCACTGATGTTTTTTCAGCATCTTTTTCGTTACTGGAGGTTGGGGGTTTGGCTTCCCTGTCTGTGCTTGTTGTGGCCAGCAGAGGGTACTAAATGAAAGGTTAATATTGAAAAAGTTTTCTTTTGCTGTCAGGCTGAGCTCGAAGTTGAGGATAAAAGCTGCACTTCTGATAATGGAGGCCTACACCAGAAAAAAAAACAATCAGAGATGCTTATATTCTCAAATTGCCTTTCTATGCAAATTTGCTTTATTTTATAATTAAAACATTGGAATTTGAAATATGCCAGTCATATAAATGACTGCTGTTTTTATTCAGTATGCAGTTAGCAATGTATGTTGTTTCACATCCTTCATGGCATCTTTTGTAGAAATGAAGAAATGCTAATAATTAGGCTTTTAATAAGAACAACACCATGAAAAGCAGTCACACAGTGATTTCATTACTAAAAAAACAAAAACAATTTACTTTAAAAATGTATCTCTAAAGCTAGTGCTTGAAAGCATCAATATAAAGTGTTGATCCTCTAAGATTAACGTGGAATTTTCACCCACTATTTTTATCCTCTTGCCACTTCACTCTGTTTTATGTCACAGCTACTGTAATCCATCTCCCACGGCCAGATGTCTGTCCTGCACTGGGAGGGGTGTCAGGCCCCCTTACTCCACCTCTTTTCAGACAGGCTTTTTGCACACGCTTGGTTAAAGATCATGCTCTGCATTTCCTGGCTTATGGCTGCTGGTTTCTGTAAGCCCTAGGCGTGGCCTCCCTGTGTTAGTCACTGTTTCGATGTGGAGATGCTCCAGAGGTCTCTGGGAGGATATGCAGGCTAATGTTGCTGAGCCCTTGGAGCTGCCGTGAGGCTCTCCCTGCTCGTGTCACATGGACCGTATCGCACATTGGGGTCACTTGCTGGAGCAGGCTGCAGTCCTGGCCAGCTTCTTGTAGCGGGGAAATCTCCCCCTACCCTGCTGTCCCGGATCTGAGGATAGAAGCATTGGCCAGTTGATGTGATACTTACGAAGTTTAATCCAGCGGTTATGCACAGTGTCACTACTGGTGAGCTTGTGTGGCTCCCGAGGGATCAGAGTCCGTGGGCTGCCCCTGAGATAGGCTGTTCTGTTCCTGTGCCACCCGTACTGTGTCCCCTCTGAGCGCCCTTGTGTACTCAGCATTGCAGCAAGCAGCTTGGACGGTGTCTGGCGTGTTGGGGCAGTGGGGGCTGAACGCAAGGCTGCAGGCAACAAATCTGCCCATTTTGGCTTATCCTGTGGCAACCCATGGATTTTAGTTTTTTTCCCCTCTGCAAAACAAGTTTAACACTCAGTATTTTGCTGCAGTGTTGTGATTTGCATTCACATTTTCAAGAAAATGTTATCACTGTTTTGTTAGCTTCTGCAGTCCAAACTTGTGTTCCCATTTGGGAGCAGCTACATGTGGAAAAGTGAAATACAACTGTTAGCAGGAAAAAAATAGGACTTTCAGAACACATTGTACGAAAAAGCAGGTTAGGAAGAAGTAATTGTATTTTTCAGCTTGAATTCCAAAACAATTTTACACCTGGGAAATACTTTCTTCCATCTAGTGTTAGAATGATATTTTGTAGGTATATTTCATATATAAGTGCATTTATCCTTTTGTTTTCACATTTTGTACATATAATGCTAATATAATAAAAATTATAAACAAGCATGTATCAGGAAATGCAATTTAAGATTGAAATCAAAGGTGGTTGAAATACATTTTAAAATTTGAAAATATGATTTTTTGATGATTCAAAAATGACAATTTGAAAATAAAATTGAAAACAAAAACCAGAAGTTCAAAGCCCAGATGAACCCGTCACTTCTCATATGACTTGTGATGCTACCTCTCTATTGCACGTTATTTGTCAAACAATGTGCTATTACTAGTGTATGGAGCAGGTTAAATTACGAATGTATATATGCATCTGCAGAAATGTAGTATGGGGTGGGGGGGAACCACAAGCTTGCATGCATTGGCTGAGCCTCAGTACCCTGCACCTTTCACCTTCTAATCTGCAACCAAACGTGGAAAATTACAATCCTTAAGGAATTTGTTTCAGAAAGTGATGAGGGAGTGAAAGAGATGTTATAAAGGAAGCTGGAACTCAACCTTGGCAATGTGAAATGTGTGTCTGCTAGCTGATAGCATGAAATGTAAAAGAATGTTCTTTAGAAACCCACCTGTGATCTCCACCTGCTTCTCCAATTTCTGCCTGCTTTTCCCCTTACTGCTGTGCTGTGACTGCTGACTGTCCTTGCTGTCCGGAGTCCCTTTCCTCCCAGCCTGACCCTGGGGCTTTGGTTGTTCTCTAGTAATTCTCCCCATGCTGCTAAAGCCTCTCAGACCCCACAGAGCTCCTATCAGACACACCTTCCTCATCCTTCTGGGCCAGTCTGCTTCCTTCCACGTCCCTCCCTATGCTCTTCCTCCCAAAACCTGTCCTTTACCTTCTGTGACGCTGCCATTGTCTAGTCCTTTGTCTGCCCTTCAGAAACATCTGCTGGAAAACCTTTCTCTAATGGTCTGAGAGGCTGCTGGCAAGATCGCAGGAATTTTGAGGAGTTTCTTCCTCCTGTACAGCTTGGCTGCAGAAAATCTTGCCTGCAAAGCCCCAGGTAATCAATGCCTTTATGTGGACCCTTCAGCATCCTTCTCCTGTTATCCCCTCCCTCCAAACGAAAGCCTTTGTCAGTCTTGCTGGCACCATGTCAGTGTCCACCTTAGCACAGCTTTTGAGCTTTTTCCTTCAGACTACTGCAGGCATCATCGCTGCTGTGACTCAGGGTGATCCACTGTGTGGGTATCATCTAAACCTCTGTAAATGTCCATATGTCCAAAAGGAGTCTATATTTCACAAGCTGACCTTGAATGAAAACTGTGAAGGATACGGTCCTGCCTTTCCATCCACACTAAATCTCCTGCCTACACTGTGACTGTTTCACATCTCCGTTACTGTAGTATGCTCCTTTCCATCCCTAGGAAACCCTCCTGCATCTTCATGGCATGCTGAGGCAAGGACTTTGTCTTGTCTGTTTTGAGTTTCCCATCTCTCACCCCTGGCTGTTCTAGCACATGACATGTTACTGATCTCTCCTTCCACCGTTTTCACAGTCTAGTGCCTCTGACCCCTTTGCAGTCAGATGTCAAACTTCCCTTCTGACTCGCCCAAAACTTTCAGCAACCCTTCGGCTGCAAAGGTGTCATTATGTTTTCTTTCAGTACAACAGATTTCTCCAATTCCTCTGGGCTTTCTGTAACAAATATTACTCGAAGTTCCACTAAAAATGTCCATGCGAATCTCTATCTGGATCTCTTCCAAACTGTCCTCTGTCTCACCAACTCATAATGAAGAGGTTTAAGAGTTAAGACAATGCTGCTGGTGTGCCGAGATCACTGCCTGTCACAATAAGCAATGCTGTTTTATTGGGTTTGTATTCCTATGCTTACTTCTGTCACTTGCATCTTGTTTTGTACGAGATTTAAGCCTCTAGCAGACAGAAAGACTTAATGGGTTTTGGCTGCATTATACCTCCTGCTGATAGCTAGAAAACACAAGAGTAATGGATAAAATGAACCTCACTGCCATTTATAAAATGAGCATCTAAACATGAATAGAGGAGTTTACCATATAAACCTCTATAGCCATAACTACCTTTGCTTGTTTGCTGCATGACCTCCCTGAAGATACTACATCATGGTCTGAACTGGGAAGATTATCCTTGTATCACTGCCTGGGATGGAACGGCTCTGTGTTTGAAAGGTGGGTTAACAAACAGGAAAGTAAAAACGGAGCGCTTGTTTTAGAAAACAGCACCATTATGCCATGTTCTGACTCTGAAGACAGAAGTGCTTAGCCTGTGCAGGCACCCACTTGCAGAGTTGGGGCCTTGAGTCACTGAGTGACAATCAGCATTACTTAATAGTACTGCTGTATTATGGATTAACCTGTGACATTCTTCCTTAAGGACTTGTACTGTTTTCTAGAATAATTCTTGAATCTCCTAGTTTTATTTGCCCCTTTCAGCGGTTTCTCCAGAGATCGCTTTACAACTCAAATCTTTAAGTGCATATTAGAAGCTTCAATAACTTTTAAACCTATTTTTAAACCTGTTTTCCCTCAGTTAATTGTGCTAAGTGTTCACTACTGCTTTTGAATGCTCAGCATGCTGAGCAGGTCAGATGGACTCTTCTAATTCCTAGGTTTTCCAAAGCCTTACGTAGCATTTAAGCTACACGATTCACACTAAAATAAGTAAGAGCTGTATGACTCCAATTCTGTGTAATGCCCTGAAAGTTTAACTGCAGCTATCATCTAATACTTCACCAATGTTTTTTCTGCCTTTGATTCTTGGGAGCAGATGCAGGTTAATTAAACTGTAAACTGAGCTTGCGGTAAGTGACTATCCTAATTACTTATTCAGGATTAATAAGGCTAGTGAAAATGACCCCTTTCTATACTGCGACAGAAATTGTGTCTGTATCTGTACCTTCAGGAAACAGCAACATAAAGCCATGCGTGCAGCCTGCCATAAATCTTAACAGCTGTGCCATTTATTCTCCCGTGCAGTGTGATACAGCTACATACATAGCACAGACTCATTGTCAAGCCCTCCGAGGGCCGTGCTGTGCGCCTGGTATGTCAGCAAAGTTCAGCTCATGATGCCAGAAGCTTTCATGTGCCAGGAGTGCAGGACGAGGAGGGAGTAATGGTATCTCATCTAGCGGCACATAATCACAGCCAGCCCTGTAAATGATAGTGCTACTCCAACCTCGTCGTTTCAGTTTGGGCTAGACTTTACAGAGCTAGCCTGCTGTCTGCCGAGGTGGGGCTGAAACGTGATGCAGTCCTGTCCCGCTCCCACCAGAATCAATCACAACGGTGGCAAAGACAGCGGTTAGTCGGTTTTGCCTCAGCTGTGATTTCAAATCCTGAGCTAAAGTGAAAAAAGTGAACGGAGCCGCTTAGTATGGCAGGGTCCATGGAGAATTCCCTGTAGTACAAAACACTTCTCAGTAGCTTGAAGGGCTTTGCACTGGTAATTAGAGATCGTAGCTGCAGTGCCTCAAGGAAGAATGCCTGCCCTAAGCAGGTGCTCGTGCCTGCAGTAACGCCTGGAGTCTTAAGAAGAGACTTCACTTGTTAAAACTGGTTTGAGAATACAAACCCATTTAGCCAGTTGCCAAGGCCTCTAGTTACTTTCATTTCCCATCTGGACAGGATTTGAACTGGTGACATATGGGTAAAAAGCTTGCTATCCTCTTACAAATCCCCTGAAACTTCTGTTTCAGCAGCTCTCCTTATTGGCAAAGCTTTCTTTTTAATAGCTACCTCCTGCATCCTAATCTGGATGAGGACATCTTGCAGCTCTGGCCTTAAAATTTGTGCAGTTTTATAAATAAGTTACATTTCCAGTCAATCAGGAACATTTCTAAAAATGCCTGGCTGTCTCGAATATCCAGGCTGGGATTAGCCTACAGGCATCTTTTAGTCTAATTGCCCAATACTGTAAAGGCAGCTAAGAATGCCTCCTGCCCCACCCCCACCCCTGTGATTTTTCATATTATTTGCATGTATTTGGGTAACATAATTAGCATGATGCACTAAGTAGCTGTTGTTGGTAATTACAAGGCTGCATCTGGAAATACTTGTAACATGTATTTTTGCTATAATTTTTCAATTTGAAAAACACAAGGACTTTTTAGAGCAATAGATAAATCATCATTTTTCAGCTCTGAGAAGAGAATGTATGAACAGCCCCTTGGGATTTTTCTGTTAAAAGAAGCTTTCATAGTTCATGCGTTAACTTTTGATGGTAAGGTGTTATTAAATACTCTGAAATATCATTAATTCACCAAATGCTGGAAAGAAAGGTGCCTTCCCACCCCCCCATCCCCAACAATATTTTCATTTTTCTCATGTAAAATTCCTCATCTTGGAACGTATCTTTTGTATAATTAGGATAACTTATCCCTATATTGAAGACGTGGTGTTCTTAAAGTACTAAACACCCCTGTTCACACAGGCAATAAAATTCTATTGCAGTGCATGCTGTTAAACAGCTCCCTTAATTAGGAAGAAATGGCAATTTCCTCCACAATAGTCACTTCTACATTTTACATCTTTTCTGAACACCTCGCAAGGAACCTCTTAAAAACAATTCATATGAATTTGGGTATCCAGTGAACTGTTTGAGTCTTATTTAACAAATCCTGAAAAACAATCTGAGAGACATAGGAGATGACAGTGTAAATTACATTGAGAAATTTTTTTTCTTATGTCTAAAACATTTTATTTAACATGAATTAAAGGTAGGCAAAAAATTCTAGATGCTATTTGTTTTGCAGCTGGAATATTTTGCTTATTACTTTTAATAAGCAAGCGTTAGAAGCGATGTTTTGCTTTTTACTTTGTTAGCGTAGTGCTAAAGACTGTAAAACAATTTATGCTGATGTTTCAGTTGCTTCTGAAATGTTGAGTCAAGGTCCCTTTCCATCAAAGCCTATGTCTGGTACTAACTGTTTGTATGAGGCAGCAGTTGGCGGGGGTACTTGGCTTCTGTGCAGAAGGCACCTCTCGTGCAGTGATTCTTTAACCCGTGGTCCACCGTTCCCTGCCTAGGGATCACACACTGCTAACTGTGTACCAAGTACTGTGATTAGCAAGAGTCAGACAGTGGGCTGCTGACCTGCGTTGTGATTTTTGTGACGTAGTCCTTTTGATGTACTGCCTTTGCTGATGGTGAGCAACATAAACTGGGTTTTGTTTGGTGCTCGGTATAACAGGTCTCTGGCTGTGCCCTCTGCACTGTTACAGTACAAACCTGGGGGTGAGGGGGAGCTGGCGGTTCTTCCCTTACAGCCAGCCGCATTGTTGTGAGCCTGATATGTTGGCCTTGTTGCACTGAGGAATACTGGAACTACTTATTTCGTCAAAGTAGGAAGTTTCACAAACTGCAGAAAGCTGCCAGGCCGCTGTGGCATGCAGGTGGCCGATGGACCAGAAGTCTGCCTCTGCGTGTGCATGGGAGGTTGGGATGTGCTCTTAACGCAATGAGGAAGTGTAAATATGGGAAGGTCGTGACTGTAACAGTGTCTGCTTGAAATATTCTTGTGGATGCTTAGGTTATGTGCTAAGTGTTAATTTAAATAACTTTAAATAACTTTAACTTTTTAATATTCTGGACAATATCCGTACTGGGATAAGTATGCAGGTCAGATGTCCTTATTTCAGGCCCCAGCAGAGAGACCTCAGGGACTCTGTATATGTACACAAGAGGAAGCTACAGCAGGTCTCCTGCTGATTTAACTTGTTGTCTGTGTGGTTAGAGGCATTTCAATTAGGAAACAGTTGCTTTCCCCTGAAGGAAGAGTACAAGATTTTTACAGGGGTTAAAGCCCATAGGCCTGTATTTAGCTGAGAGATAAGAGTAAGCAGCTTCTATTTATGCCATGCAGCTGTTGAAATGAGCATATTGGTGGCTGGAGGCATCAGCACAGCTGCTTTAAGTAGCTTATTCAATCTGAAGCTTTGCTGTTTACTGCTGCCCTTTTATTCCTCCTCAAAACACAGACAGAAAAATCATGTTTGTTCTCACAGAATAAATACCTGCTCTACTGTTTCTCTAGGAAAAAAAAAAAAAAAAAGGCTTGCTTCTGAAAAGCAGTGCAGGAAGTCGAAGAATAAGCATGTAGACTTATCCCAGTTTTCCAGAGCCTGGGACAAAGGAACCACCATGTTTGCAGGGCTTGTTCAAGCCCTATTCTCAGCTTTTAGGGTAGGGCTCAGGTAGTCAGTACTCAGACACCATATTATTTTATACAGCATCCCACACAACATTCTCTTTCTTCCCCAGCATCAGCCAGAACCCCTCACAGAAGAGAGTTCTGGGCTCTGAGGGGCTCAGTAAGAGCCAGCACCAGGAGCAGACCGACAGTGCTGCAGCTGAGGTCAGCCTCCAAAGCACCCAGCAGCGCCCATTAGGGATGGGTCCCTTTTTTTTCCCCTCAGGGACAGTTAACTTCATTGCTGTCAACCACTCCACACATTAGCATAGTGTTGTTGCTTTTTTTCTTTTGTGGCTCCCTCTTATTGATCTTCCAGTGGATAGAAGATTTGGAAATAGCACAGAAACCATCCTATGTGGGAGGCATCCTGGAGCTGCAACTAAGGCACTGGGTGTCTGTTAGCCCAGCCTCGGCCAGGCAGGGTGGAAGATCCAGGAGGGCGGGTGGAGGTCAGTACACTGGACAACTGCTGTTCTTTACCCCCTCAGTGGATATAAGGAGCACAGTAGAGGCTGAGATGCCCCAAGCTCGTTCCAGTTTGTACTGGCTGTGCAGAATGTGGATTACGACCAGGTCTGCAAAAACAGTTTCGGAGCACAAAGGTTTTACATGGCAACCTATTTTCACTGCTCCTTTCCCCATGTGGAGCCTGGAGAACTGGGATCTTGCTTGCTGTTTTCCTACAGTCTTTGATACACGTACATAAAACGCTGTAGCGCTGGTTAGTGCCTCGTAGGCATGTGAAAAAAAGGGAACAAAAGAGATTTTGATTCTGTATAAAACTCCATAGAATAATAAACTCTCATGCTGCTGAGGCAATGTATAAACAAAAAATGTAGGCTGTCACCTGTACATTACATTTATTTTAAAAAGTGAAATTATTAAGTAGAGCGTATCAACTGGTTAAATTATTTTATTATAGATAACTATGTACAATGTGAATTCAAATCAAAACAGCTGGCTACTAAGGAGCCAGAAACAATGCAGTTCCTGTATGAGCTTGTGAAAAAAGCTGACCTTCATTTTAATTTTAGATATGGGCCTGGAAATGTCATAAAACTTAAACTGAATAGTATATAATGAGTAATTTCAATCGCACTGTAACTTTATCTAAAATTGAGGAACTGTTTTAATATCTTTCCGGAGAAGAATACCCCATTCTTTTGTGAAAATAGGGTTTCAACAATAGTAATACTTTAATGGAAGCCCTTATTGAGAATTGAAATTAATTACTCAGCTGCATAAAAGGACTTATGATGAAATTAATACAGTAGAAATTCTGTAGTGTTAATTCAAAACTAAATTGACTATGGAAAAAAAACTTCAAAGGAACTACTCCAATGGGAATCTTCTGCTGACTTAGGAGGCGTCAGTAGGGCTTGTAATTATAGAAGAGCTGTTAAGAAGTGACGGAGAAAAGACAAGCAATAAAGGAGTACATCAGTGTGTATGTCTTAATGAGCAGGTTTCCTGAAAGTAATATGGACTCCAGATGTTGCTCTTATGTGGTGGCTGCACAGCCACCTCTACGGGTTTCCCAGCACAAGGGCTGCGTGAGGCTGACGCGTGTGGCTCTCCGCTGGGCCCCACAGCAGCTGGGGTAGCACAAGGAAGTGCTGTGGTCATCCAGGGTGGGAAGAAGATTGACTGAAAGTCTGTATACCAGCAGGTAGAGCTTCTAGAAATTACAGGCCTTAATAATGTCAGCGTAGTGTCAGATTAACCAGGGACACGGCAAGCACTAAGCTGTTATCAGGCCACCTTGGCCTGACTTCAGGGCTTCCCCACCTCCTGGAGGGCAACACGGTCCACACACCAGCTGCGAGTCCCATGTGCCTATAGTGTAAAGTGTCTGAACCGTAGCCCAGGTTCTGCACCCACTGTTGCAGGTGCAGTCTCTGTCTCAGGATATGCAGATGATAAGACTGCTCTGGCACTCTAATGTCATCTGTGTGCCAAGGATTTATACGCCCTAGCATCCCTCTGCATGTAAAGTCCGTGACAGTGCCAGGTATGCAACTTATCTGTTACTTGAGGCAAAAATCACTGTTATTGAGGTGCTTGCAACTGGAATAGCAAGAAGTGACTCATCCAGAAATTGCCAAAACCTGTCATGCCATCAGTAGCCCATCAAATACACTAGAAAGCCAACAGGAGTAGGGCGTTTCTTCAACAGCTCTGCAGCATTCCCATGTTTTTAAGGCAGACCATAAAAAAGCCCTACATCGACTCCTGCTGTTTGAGATCCAGATGGTCATTTAAGACTGCACTAAAGACAGCCTGTGCGCAAGGGGAAGGGGCTTGGATGCAATGGGAAGTGTTAATCTCGTGTCTCTAGGTACTGCCATGAATAGGCTTATGAGCTGGGAAGAATCAGAGCTGGGTTAGGTGGATGCACATACCAAGTAATCTGTGCCATGGGGTACTTTAAAATAAAACTTTCTTTACTCCCCTAATTAAAAACGGTTATGCTGTTCATTTAGTATTTCTGGGCTAGAACTTACATGATCTACTTCAGGCTATTATACAGCTTGAGGCTGTTATAAAAGGAAGAAAATGGCTATTCTGAATAGAAAATGCTCTTAAACTATAATTACCGTATCACCATTTATATATGGCAATTTAGCTACAAATGTCATTGCAGTAACTCAAGAGCAGATGCACAGCATACTCTGTTCTACGTGCTAACTGCTGAAACTTGTTTTTCCTTTTCTCATGGAATATTTTCTCCCCTTTGCTTTAGGCTGGATTTGGGTTTTCCGTATTTACAAGTAACTCCCATAAACTGTCATACACCTAAGCAGAATTAACCCCTAAATGTATTCACCAGACTGCATGTAGCCAGGCTTAAACTAATAAATGGTGCTATGAAGAAATAGGTCAGCTGCAGCGTTAATCTGCTTTGTAGCCTAGGTTGAAGCAACACTGATGCTCTGTGCTCCTCCAGCCCTCTAGAGCTACACGGTGCCCTTGGGAAGCGGCTGAGTACCTTCACAGGGTAATAGTATATTCCACATACACCCGTCTCCTGGGGCTACTGGGCAGCAACTGCCTCCTTGCTCTTTCTTTAGGTGGCCAGGAGGAAACTTCAGCATCCACCCTGTGCCCTTCCTGAACATGGAACCTCAGAAAGGACTCCCCCCTCCCAGCAAAATGAAGAAAGTAATACATATAATAACCTGAAGTGGCTAGCATTAGGCTCTAGCACAGGAAGCCTGTTTCTGTGCTGGCTTGGAAGCTGCCAGACTGATAACAAATTACTAAGGAAAAAAAAAATAAAAAATGACCCTGGCTCTTTGGCTGTGACATGCACATTCAGCGCAGCTGGCCACGTCCCTGGAGGATGGCTGTGTCCTTGCCTTTCCGCAGCCTGCCTTGTGAGTACTCTCATTTGAGGCCAAGGAGATTTTTAGATGCCACAGGATAAAGGCTTTGAAGAAAATGACTGTTATTACTGCTTTGATTGTTCTTATTACTGTCATAATTAGGATGACGGTAAGAGCCAAAAGCTTGAGAGATTAACTCATTGATACAAGTTTAGGTAGCTTCTCGAATTTTCAAGCTATTTATATATAGCAGGCAAAAGTCAGAGTGAAAAACAGAAGTTGGTTTATGAATCTCATTGAGCAGGAGTCGAGCCTGCAGCCAGGAAAGCTGTCATAGACTAAGGGAGGTGGGGGGAAGAATAAAATAGATTTGATTAATACTCCATCAAGGTTCTGTAACTGTTGCCCCTTGTATTAAACATAAGGAAAATTCTGTAGTATCTGCAAGTTAAACTTGTATATCGCTTATGTGGTAAACATTTTGTGTATTGATGCAGAATTTACTGGATGCCCTTAGACAGGTCCATTTCAGCCTCATGAGCACAGCAAAATGTATTTTAGATACCTATCTATGGTGCACAGATACCAGGAAAATTCCTCTTGGATCCCTTGGGGTATGACTCCCTCATTTTGCAGTGTCATCCTGCGTGCATCATTCTGTTAAACCACTGCGGACAAATCAATTCCCAGGCCCGTCAGCTAACCCACGTGGCTCTGATACCTAGCTCTTCCTTAGCACACGGAGATATTTTTTCTCTCGTGACAGTAGAAGAGGAGCTTTCTGCTGAGGAAAGATGTGAGAATGATGAACAACGCACAGGCAGCACTGCGGAGCTGGTCAGTGGGACACTGTGTGTGGGATCAATCTTTCCACGAGCACCAACGTAAAATGTTGTTGTCCCGTGAAAGTAAAATGTACATCACCCTGGAATGGGACCAGTGTGAGGCTGGCTGCTGCATCACCCATGCTGACACCACGTAACCCTGCTGGCAGTTGACTAACAAGTACTAGGAGTGCTCTAGTAAGAGTGCTGCTGTTTTAAATGTTTTCAATACCACTGTGAGAGAGAGAAACCAGTCTTTACACCAGGGTACGAGAGATCGGGTTGTGGCCCAGTATCTCTTGGTGAACACAGTGTAAATCTTCCACTGCTTCTCATCTTTTCACCTACACTTCCCTGCCTCTGAGGGTGGGAGAACACTTCTGAACTCAGGCTTTCTGCAAAGAAAGGGTCTGCTCCTCAGAGGTGTGTTTACATGGGAGAGAGTTAGGTTTCATACCAGCTGAAAATTCTTCCTTCTGTACTTAAACTGTTTTCACGTGCATAAGCAAATACTACTCTAAATAATAGTTTAGACCTTCAGTAAACATTCATTGCTGTGGCCTAGGAAGAGAAGTTTGTGCTCTGTTTGCACTTTAATATGCAGCTGTGTTAATTGAAAAGTGTGAAAAGAGAGTCTTGCTGGAATTGACATTGTGGGAAATGTCAGGAATATTCCTGAAGCCGGTGGGAGGGAAAAGCTTCCGCAGTATAAGTGTGCTCCTGGGTTTGCTTGCAAAATGTTTGTCCATGCTTATACTAGAAATAATTGCTAACACTTGCAGCTCCATAGTATGCAAATAGTGCTTCCTTTTCAAGGTTATATATCAAACTCTCTGGTAACTAGTGGGGGAGGAACTGGGATAGGGTTTCTTACTTTCGCAGGAAGCGTTTCCTGATCTCGCTATTATTTAAAGCTTTGGTTTTGAAGGAATTTCAGCAAGTGTTCATAGGCCTTATTCTACTATGTTTTAGTTTCATAGGCTCCTTTGAACGTTGTAGCTCAGTGGCTAAGTTTTAGATAAAACCTTAGAGCAACTTCTGTTATTGCCGTTCAAACATTACGAGGACCTGCCCTGAAAGCTATTTCCGTTCCGCTTTGGCAGCTTGAAACAATCTATCATGCAAATCCCTACCTCAAGACTGAATTGTAATCAGCTTGTTCCATTACTGATGCCAGAGCATTTCTCAAAAGCAACCTGAAGCTTTTTCTCAAGAGTGACTAACGGAATTGGATTTACTCACGCTATATGGCATTGCTGTCAAGCATCCCATTGACTGAAAAGTGTTTAGTGATTATAAGCACAAAGTCGGTAAAGGAATGCAAAGGATTTCATCAAATTAGTGTATCTACATGACTGTCAAGGTGAAGCAGAAATATAACGTAAGCATAGGTGTGTTACCATTGATAAACAAGGGTAAGTAATCTGTGTAATAATTACTATAACAATTAAGGTGAAATAACTCATTAATATTTTCCTAAACTAAAATCTAGAGGAGAAAATGCACATTGCTGCAAAGCATTTATTTTAATTCTTGTTAATTAAAAATTATTCAAGAATTTATATATTTTGCTCAATCCTAGGGAAAAAGAAATAGAAGAATATCTAGACAGTCTAGAAAAATACTCTACTATCACCTTTTCTTTTCTCATTTTATTTCTGTTACTGCAGCTGTTGATATGAAGCTGTCTTGGGTTTGGTTTTGGTAGCAGGGGGGCTACAGGGGTGGCTTCTGTGAGAAGCTGCTAGAGGCTTCCCCTGTGTCTAATGGAGCCAATGCCAGCTGGCTCCAAGATGGACCTGCAACTGGCTAAGGCCGAGCTCGTCAGTGACAGTGGCAGCACCTCTGGGGTAACATATTTAAGAAGGGGAAGAAGAAAACTGTGCAACTGCAGCCAGAAAGGGGAGTGAGACTGTGTGAGAGCAACAGTCCCGCAGCCCCCCTGCTGCACTGGCAGGAGGGGCAGGAGGTGCTCCAGGATCCGGGGCAGAGATTCCCCTGCAGCAGAGACAGCGTCCCAGCCCCATTCCCTGTTCCCCTGCACCACCGGGCAGGAGGAGGGAGAGAAATCAGGAGCGAAGTTGAGCCCAAGAAGCAGGGAGGGGTGGGGGGGGAAGATGTTTTAAGATTTGTTTTTTATTCCTCATTCTACTTTGACTTGATTGGTAATAAATTGAACTAATTTCCCCAAATCAAGTCTGTTTTGCCTGTGATGGTAATTGGTGAGTGATCTCCCTGTCCTTATCTTGACCCACGAGCCTTTAATTATATTTTCTGTCCTCTGTCCAGCTGAGGAGGGGAGTGACAAAGCGGCTTTGGGCACCTGGCATCCAGCCTGGGTCAGCCCACCACAGAAGCTCAGATCTTCTTTGATTTTGTTTGGTTTTTTGTATTCTTTTAGACGGTATTGGTACCGTGTGGTAGTTCTCTCCTTGAGTTTGTCCTAATTATGGTATCAGACAGTCAATATGAAAAAGATTTTGGCCCTACACAAAGGGTCGGTTTTATGTAGAGGTATAAGAAGTCTAAATACATGAATGTACAAGTACAATAAAATCTCCATTATATGATTAACTGAGTATTGGGCAAATTTTATTTTAAATCATACGATAATTATTCTGTGAACATGATGTACTTCCTTAAGGCACACTTAATAGAATGGTTCTTAATGTAGTTAATAGTTAAGCAGAGATTGTCATTTTTAAAATCTCAGAGAAGCCAAGAAAAGGAAAAAAGTAACATCATATTCAAGTCCCAGGCTAAGCTTGCTTTTCAGTCATGTAAGAAGCAGACATCACAAAATCCTGGCCTGAAGTTGTATCATGGGATGTAATGTCATAATCAGATGTCACACACTCTTTTCCATTTAGCGGGCTTATCCTGTAGATGAGCACTGGCTCCAGGGATCAGTCAGATTAGATGGAGTAAGGTTGTCCCAGATAACATGTTTTGTATCCTAATAGAGCTGCTGTGGGCCTGATCCAAATTCCACAGACCCACACATCATTTCAGGAGTACTTTAGATAGCCTTTCCCACTAACCCCCCAAAGACTGCTAAATGATGTTTGAAATCCTTTCTGGACCAGTTTTCAGTGAACCTGCAGATCTGTGCTCATGTTGCCTACTGACGACTGCTTGTGCTCTCTCATAAGGTCTCTACTCCTCTGCCTCCTACATGCAGAGGCAATAATGTAATACTTGCATTAATGGATTATTACACCCACTAAATCCATTCTTTGATCAATCTAAAACTTGCTAACAGAGCATGATATTTCAGGCCCAAAGCAGGCTAGCCTGTGACACGGGACCGTGAGGCTAGAACTGATCTTTTTGGCTGTTCTATTTCCCTGGTACTGTAAGTAGCCATGCCATATAATCCTGCCGAACTCACGCAGCTCCACAGGTACACAGCACGTAATCTTGCATTTCTGCCTAAGCTGGCAGTTGTTGTCTATTCTTTGTGCTGATTCCAGACTAGAAAGAAAATAGTATAGCAAGCTTTTAGAAAGCAACTCGTTATTTTGATAATTAATACCAATGGGACGCTGGTGTTCCTGGTGCCATTTGGCTTGGGGAACTCGGGAGACCCTCCAGACGAGCTGATAATGGGTAGCTGGACAACGCTGATCTAAAGTTCCTCCCTATAGCAATTCATCCCTGGTGCATCCCTTCTGTGACAACTTGATACAGAATCTGTCATTACAGATTTCCAGTTGTTCTGCATCAGTTTTATGCTGACAAAATCTCTGGGGTTTGTTGCTGCGTCTGTGTTTGATTGGCAGATTTCTGACTGCCACTGGGAAAATCCAGAAAAAATCCTTTTGTTCTTCCTGCTCCAGAAGCAAATGTCTGAATCTAGAATTTAAATTTGTGTTTCTTGACAAAATCTAGCAATACAAATTTGATTGGAAAAGTGTCTTGCATGCCAAGCCAATTTTTCCTAAGCTTTTCCTTTGGGAAACAATAGAGATATCTAGAGTGGATTATGCTGGACACGCAAAGGTAGAAGCTAGAAGCATCTCCTTTCACTTTTGAGCTGTGCGTAAAGTAAGCACAAATGTGTTTTAGCCAAAAGAATGTAACAGTTCAATCAATCCTCCCTCTCAGCCACTGGTATAACTGCAGGCCAACTCAGAGTGGCCAGTTTGAGAGATCAAATCTTTCTGCTATAGCATAACCAGGCTGTGTGTCAAGGAACATCCTTGTGAGGAAAGAATATTCCCACAAAGGTCTTGTGAGGCTGATCGAAGCAGATTTTTTCTGCCACTGTTGATATGCACAACTAAGCAAATTCTGTAGGGCTCTGCTGCTCTGCTGTAACTCATTCAGACACCTGAGATCTGTTGTGAGTTAATGGATAAAGATGAGTATTTGCCAGCCTAAATCTTGCCAGTCTTTGAATCCTTTCCCCAGTTCAGGTTGCTTCTCTGCTGAACTATGCTGCTGTACAGTTTAACAGTAAGTTACTACTTATGGGCAAAATTTTAAACGCATCTGAAGGATGCGTATGTTTCCTTTGCCATCCTTTAGGCAGGCAAATGCAGGGCCAGTCGCTTGGGTTGAAGAAACATGGCCATGGTCTCCATACTCCCTAAAACTCTGTCATTGAAGACTGCTGATAATGTTCTAGCTCAAAACAATGGGGCCAAGCAGACCTCCTCTGCACACAGAGTCTGACCTCCCAGGTGAATTCAGCTTCTTGCATTGTTAGGTCATGTATCAAATACAATTGTTTCTAGCAATTTTGAATTAATTTTGTTAGTTCCTGAGTTTCTTCCCACATGTCGTCTTACAAGAGTAACAGTCAGGTGGACACAAAAGCAAGAAGAAAAGCACAAAGAGAAAAAAATGTAAGGCAATAAAGTATATTGAAGGTGCACGATTATGGGGGGAAAAACCAGCAAATCTATTCTCCCCCAGACTGTAGAACTGTGAAAACTGTCTTTAAACCTGATGGAATGTTAGTGATCTAATTGCTGTTGTCCTCTTTTTCCTGCAAAACATTCCTGTCTATGGCAGAATGAGCTCGAATCAGTAGTTAAATCCTCTTTAAATAAGCAGCAGTTTCTAAACTGTTTTTGAGCTAACACATGGCATGTGGGCCTTCCATGGCTCTCCTGCCTGGAAGGTATCTTTGGTAGGATAAAACAAACTATTGCACCAGTGTTCCAGGACATCAACAGATCTGCGAGGGGTCTGAATAGCACTTTGTAGTAGCTGCCAGGATCACATCTGTTACCTGTTGGGGTGATGCTCAAATGCCTCTGATCTAAACCAGGTGTCAAAGTCAGCAGAATTCAATCTATAATGTATGAACTCCTACCAGAGCTTAACATTTGGTGTTTAGATGGACTGCATCTGTTCGGTGCCCTTTATCCCTGTCCTTCACAAAAGACCATCAATTCTCAGCTGAAGAACACTGTCCGTGCTTTTGTATTTTGTGTTTAGCTCTGCAGGCTGTCAAAAGTTCTCATGGGAATGACCTTACAAACTCTTCAGCGACACAATTCTGCATGAAATCACAGCGCAACCCAGAATAACTGTTCAATTTACATTGTAATACTCAGAGCAGTTCTTCTGATTCCTAGCTTGTGTGCCATGGTGAATTCTTTTGATTCTGAGTGGTGAAACGGCTGAGTGTATGCACAGCAAGGCAGATGGGATTGATTCATTAGAGTTCAGTAGGTTATCATTACTGTAGGAATAGGTAATGACATATATTCTAATTAGAAAAAATACTCAGTGGTTAGTGTGAATTAGAAGGCTAGAGCTGATTTGACCCCAATCAGTACAAATGAGGATACAGTGCTTCATCATGCAGACAGCACCAATAGCATCAGGGTTCAAAAGCCATCTGTTCCTTCCAGCCTTTAAAAGAAAAGTGCTCAAGGGTGTTTTGAGGGCTGCTGTGTTTCAAACTTTGGTCTCCTCATGTACATGGAAGCGAACTGGGCTTCTTGAGGGCAATCACTTTAATTCTTAGTTAAGTCATTGTAATGTTTGGAAATGATGGCAGAATTGGTGCCAAGATGATGCCTACCTACTGCCCGTGTCTGGCCTGAGTTGTAGATTATACATCAAAATATGAACTCCATCTTCTGGGCAGCCTTACTTTAGGGACATCCACAGATTTGAAAATCATAGTACAAAGAGGTAACAAGCAATTGGATTGTTGGCTTTTGTTTTTAAAGTTTTTAAGATTCTTATGTAGCTCAAATGAAACTAAAATTTAATTCATCTAATTGAACGAAACATTAGAAGACATCCGAGCAGACTTCTTAGCACTGTGATGGAATTCAGGTTGCTTTCTAGCAATGAATGCACCAGTTTTCATTTCCCAAACTAATGGAATATTTTGGGTGGCCTTGGACTTGAACAGTTTCCTTCAGATACAGATAGCTTCCCTTCTGATCTCCTGTTTCTGGTCATTTTTGCAAGTCAAAGGACTAGAATAGTGTGTTTAAGCCATTTAAAAGGAGATGCTTAGTTGGAGCATAATTTCAAGGCAATGGAAAAGCAAATGGAGGCATTTCACTTCAACTATGGCAGATACAGAAAGGAGGAAGGCATGTCTAAAACAGCTGGATAAGTAAGAGAAAAGGTTCACAATAGACCTGAGCAAACAGGGTATTTAAAGTTTTATTCAGCTCTGTAATTAGCCCCTTCACAGCTTTTTGGGGATAGAATACTATTGGCATTCTGGTTCTACTAATCTTTTAGCAAAGAATAAAGCAGCCTGGGGATTTTTGTGCCTAGCAGTAAGAGGATGTAAAATCAGGTATGTGATGATGAATTGTCACTAGGTATTCACAGCCTGAGTCCCATAGCGTCCCGATAAAATGAAAGCAGGCATTACAGTGTAATACAGTCTTGCAGTAGCTTTTGCAAGTCAAACTTAGTGTTTAACTTCTATTACAACTTTGCACTTTGCAGTCAAGGTCTTAAGAGATAATCATAGCCTTTGTGTTTAAAATATTTCATAGGATCATAGAATTGTTTAGGTTAGAAAAGACCTTCAAGATCATCAAGTCTAACTGCTAACTTAACACTGCCAAGTCCACCACTAACCCATGTCCCTAAGCACCACGTCTACATATCTTTTAAATACCTCCCAGGGATGGTGACTCCACCACTTCCCCCTGGGCAGCCTGTTCCAGTGCTTGACCACCCTTTCAGTAAAGACATTTTTCCTAATATCCCATCTAAACCTTCCCTGGTGTAACTTAAGGCCATTTCCTCTTGTCCTGTCACTTGCTACTTGGGAGAACACACCTACCCCCACCTGTCTACAACCTCCTTTCAGGCAGCTGTAGAGAGCAATAAGGTCCCCCTGAGCCTCCTTTTCTCCCGGAAAAACACCCCCGGTTTCCTCAGCCACTCTTTATCAGACTTGAGCCCCTGACTCTCCCCCAGCTTCGTTTCCCTTTGTTCACTGATGGACAAAGTCCTTAATTTCTAATTGAAGTTATTTCACGAAGAATATACAAAAGCCTGACTTAAACTTGCTGTAAATTATTTGATAAAGAAACCCTACTTTCATGGAAGCTGAAATGTTTTCTTAGGAATTTATATGCTAGTCTGGAGTATCAAGAAGTGCAAAAAAAGATCAATCTTGCACCTACTTAGCTCAAAAAATGATGTTAATTCAGTTAGTAAAAACATAATTTTGCCTGAGTAAATATAGCAGCCTAATTACTATCTATCCTGAAAAAAAAAAGCCAACCCACTAATTATTTCAGTTCTTGTCATTCTTTCAGAGCTTTGGCATTCCAAGTAGCAGAAGACAAATTCCCTGCTGCAGACCACAGGAGCTTTATTTACAGCAGGGATCCTTTTGCATAAACATATCCTTCCCCACGTAAATTGACTCACAGAGGAAGCGAGACACACCTAAGGAAAGCTGCGTCGGTGCAGGAGGTTTGCCAGAACGTGAGCGTCACATGGAAAAAGAGCTCTAGCAGTGTGCAGTTCTGAGCTTCTTACAGGGGTAGAACTGTGTAACTTTTCATAAATATATGGATTTTATAAATTCAGATCATCTTGCTTTCAGTATAGCTTTGGATTTCTGGGTATCATGTTTGTATTGCAGTGCAGTGAGGGTTTATGGAAAATATAAGCGATGTATTCCAAATAAAATTAAAATGTCTAAATATATCTCGCCTGAAAGCTAATTTAAAAAGAGGTTTATATTATTATCCATATTCCACTTGGTTTGGAATGGAAAACATAAATCAGATAAGGAAGACTTCGTCATAAATTCTAAAAGTGGAAGAGAATTTCTCAGGTAATAAATCATAGCACTTACCAAAATTTTAAATATTACTAATATACATTAACATTACTAATTAGTTATTAAAAGAATATCATATTTAATTTTTTTAAATATGGCAACATTGTAATTTTTGCGCTTTTTTTTCTAGTTCAAGAAACCTAACAAAAATGCAAATGAGTAAAAATACAACCAATACTCCATTAAAGAAGTGACAAGGTCCAAAATGCAAACCGAACAATATTGCTTATTCTGTGCAAGAACAACCTCTCACTGGTACAACACTTGTGTGGCTTTGATTCCAAAAATAGGGAAATGACCTTGAAATAAGCTTTCCATATTAAACCAGCTTTATTTAGTTGATAAATATTGGCAAAAACTCTTATGACAACCACAGTTTTAAAATTTAATAGTATATAACAATGTATACTGTATCCAACTTTAAAGTATATTGTAAACACATTTTAGAAAGACAAGGAAATTTCTTTTTTTTTTTTTTTTAATTTAATTCTGCACTGCAAAAAATTACTCCTAAATGGATTAGCTAAAATGGAGTTTACATTCCTTACCACTCGGTTTAGTTCTTTTAAATTTATGGACTGCTGATGCTTACCTCTTTTTGGTAGAGAGGTCTCTTCCTCAGCCCATCATTTTTCACACCCTTGGACCCTGCCCTGCCTAGGCAGCTGTACAGAAACTCTTAAGAATTTACAAACGATTGCTAAAGTTGGATCTGGATACCTTCCAGTGAGGAAAAAGCATTAAATTGAACTGGTTCTGTTTACTACAGCTGTACCCAAGGTCAAAATGCTCAAGAGAAGGGACATATCAGTCACAGCCACAGTTTATAATAGATCAGAAATAAATAATACAATCATATATTTGGTAACTGGTTAAATTCCATTGGCTTACAATGATGTGGGGAACTGAAAGTTTGATGGGGCAGTAGCAGGTTTCCCCTTGGCTTCTTCACTTTAATCCTTCACCTCTGACTTTCTAACGTGTTGAATTTTTTAATGAAATAAAATAAAAAGGGCACTGTCTGCTATGGGCTCCAAATGTTAAAATAAAAATGTCACAGTTCTGTATATTTTTGCCTTTTCTGCAAGCAACTCAGACAATGCACTATTAATATTTGGTAGCAAGAGAAGATAGGAGTCAGGATTTTGGTAGTTTAGGTTTTACATCACATTTTACTTCGACATTCATTGGCACTTCAGTAATACTAATAAACAGGGCCTAAACACTGGGAATTAATATTTGAACCACAAAACCTCTGTGAAATGGGACATGATATCTGTGTTCTCAAGAGACACTTAAATGCTAAATGCTTCTATATCCAGGTGAGCACCTTGGTAGACTTCAGTCTAGGGCTTCTTGGGTGCAAAACACTCACCTGTTCCAGTCACTTTCATTTTGGTGTACTGGGTACTTTGACAAGAAAAATCTGGTGTCTAAAGTTGATCATCCAGAAATGTAGAAGGCTTTTGAAGATTTGACTTTGTGGCTTACTCAAGTTCATACAGCAATTTTCTAGCAGAACATGATGCAAAATTCTGGACCCCAACTCTGTGGCCTTCACTCCAATGCACCAGAGAAGCATGGGCCATTAATTTTAAGGTTAAAAGATCTTTTTTTTTTTCAATGAGAAGAAAGAAATGTAACTGAACAGCAGTATTCTGCATACTGCTTGACCATATCTTGTTAATGGAGTATTATGTCGACACACCACCTTTTAGCCAGGACAGTAACCACCATATCACACAGCTGGTGGTGTCCACTGACCAGTGCAGCGAGTTTAATTCTGAATTCTTCTGTCTCTGCTCTGACCTGAAGAATCAGACATTTAGCCTTACTTTTAGCCTTTCTTGAACTGCTTGGATTAGGGGCTTGACAGGAGCCTGCTGGCCTTTCTGTTCTGCTCTTGGGAGCATTGAAGTCACATATGAAAGGGAAGCACAGATTAATTAACAAGGGTAATCATTAGTGTATTCTTTTCTGCTAGTCCTCCTTACAGGCTACTCTGAGAGCACAGAAGCATTGATTTACAAAGTTACAGGATCATTTTACACAGAGCCTTTTGTCATGGTTGCTTTTTGATCATAAACTCCGTCCTGGTATTCCATCGATGGATGTGAATGCATCCAGAACAGCTTTAGTGGCAGTTATACATGTGCTCATGCAATTTCCACGTATTAAAATTGGAAGGAAGGGCAGGATCAAAGCAGAGAAAATTTATGTTGCCTAACAAAACAAGAGCAATCTAACAGCTTGTTGGATGAACAGAACAACAAAAGAGCTCAGTCTCAGAGATTTTCTGATCAGATTAAGGGTTTCCATGGTGGTAGGGAACTTTACAAATAGAATTGAATAACAGAAACTCTGTGAAAGCAGAACTCACCTAGAGGGAATATCTGTTAAATTACAACTGATTAATTAAATAGGTCTTCAACAGCAGATGTCACTGAAGCCTTAAAATGTAAGAGAGGATTTCAGAAAGCAGAGGAACTGAAACAAGTGAGCCTTGGTGTTACTTTAACCTTGAACATACTTAATATGTGCATTATTTCTATTATTTTGAGAGTCTCATCTCTAGAAGATGCAACAAATTGATATTCTTTATTGCACTCATTATCATTGTTACTGTTGTATTTGACTCCAGCTTCAGTAATTTATGCCTGTATTTAATTTTTTTCCTTAAAATTGCCTTTCATATTTATAGCTCAACTTTATCAGCAATAATATGTGTAGGAGGTATTAGGACAAAGATTATTCATATTAGCCTTCAATTTTCAGCCCCTGATTAGACTTGGCCTATTCTATTCAACCCTCAGAAAAGAATCTGGTTTTGTAGCCTTTTTAATATAGTCACTTAAATGCCATTTATGGTGGTGTTCTGTTCAGAGATCTTAGTGACAACCGATGCTTAAAATGCCTCCTGCTCTGAGAGAGACTGAAGATCAGTGAGAAATTATGTTTGTTTGCAGGCCTTGGGGCATCTGTATTGACGGCTGGCTCAGCTGTGAGTCTGTTTGGGTCTCCTCTCTCCCCCAGCGTGGGTCAGCCAGCGGCCGTGACTTTGTCAGCTATGGTAGGCTCAAATGCTGACGGTTTGCAGTCTTGTGATTATATCAGTGGGGCTGGCTGCCCCAGTGACCTCAATCGCTCCAGGACCTAGATCCTCCCTTGCTGAGACAGGGCTGAGGGAAAGGGTGTTGGCAGAGAACCCAGAGAAGGAGTGTCCTGAATAAAGGTATTAGAGATTAGTCTCCACATTGTGTTAGGCTGATATTAAGCTGCTAAGTTGTCCCACTTTTCAGGTCTTTTTAATAATGCTGCTTGAAATGGAAGGAAGCTTAATATCTGTATTTGTTTCAGCCCTGATTGGTACAGCCCAAGACAAGGCAGGCATGCATAAGTAGAGTCACATTGGTTTTCCTGTGCCAGATTTTAACCTTCCCTTATATCCAGCCTGTTTCTTCATCCTGTATTAACATTATGCAAATGCAATTCAATTTTCTAAGAAGAAATTGACCCAGGCTCTCTGACTGCTCTAAAATAAAGTGAGTGGACAGTCAATCAAAGAGGGCCAGTATGGATAAGCCCAAAAATCCATTTAGACGTAGTTAAAATAAAACATCTAAATCTGGTTATGTATTTTAAGAGGCTTGCATTTTCAAACACCTTTTGATTTGGGTGTCAGACACAGGGTTATCCAAGCTGAAACTTTCGTGGAGGAAGTTTAGGGGAATGGACTTTTCATTTTATACCCTGTTGAGATGATCTGCATAAAAGAAATTAGATGATGGTACAAATGCCACAATTTCTTGTTAAAATATGTAACGTGAAATAGGCTCATTTTTTTCCATTGGTTTCATCTGCTTGTATTAAGCCACTGATACAAGTTAGTAATGTTTCCCAAGATCTTCTGTATAGTCTCCTAATTCAAAATGTCTGAAAGCACCATTATTCGCAACAGTAATTCATTCCTGATGTCTAAAAATAATCTGGAGCAAGGTGAGACAAATACCTTACATTAAATTCCTAACTTTAAAGTGTGAGAGTTGCAATCTGCCCAATGAGGCAGCATTTACAGTCTGAACCAACAGGTGAATATGCTGGATTTACATGGGGTGAAGAGGAAAGAAAAAAAAACCAGGGGAGGGGCCCTTCTCCCATGTGAGCACAGTTGGATGTGGCACAAAAACTCCCATGCCCTGTGACGCGTTTGCCATCACATGGCTGAGTACATCTCTCCTACTCCCTCCCTCTTCCCACCACCTTGCATGGCAGGGTTGGCTCTGTCTTTGCTGATTATCAGACACGCTGCTTACTTGCCCAATGCAACCTAGGGAAGGCTGAGCTATGCCCAGCTAATGTGGATGAATAATGAATACTGTGTTGAAGACGTTCAGGCTCAATTATACTGTGTAAATTATTGAAAGAGTAATGCTCCTGCTTTACAATAAAAATACACAAAAGGACACTCTTCATGATTCACCTTAGAAATTTCAGAGCTTCTCTGCTTTGAGAGAGAAAATCTCACTGCATTGAGCTGACAAGATTTCCTGGCACACACAGACTGTATTTCATACCTTTGATTTTGGCTAAATGATTCCAAATAATGAAATCTGTAGCTATGATGGCCTGTTGCTTTTGAAGCTTGAGAATAGGTCTCCTAATTCTTAGCTGTGCCACTGGGAATACTACTAGACAGACTCCATATAAACAAACAAGTAAAAAAATGTTTAGGATTATACTACAATATTAAGTCACAGGTCCTATAAGACATTGTTAAAGAGTCTCGCCATCTCAATTTGTAGCTGTTTGCTTAATTGCTTCAGCTCTAAATTGCTCCAAAGGATGGAGCACTCTCAGGCACAGAAATAAATGAGATGGTATACAGATGCTGACAAACTACTTAAATGTATCTGTGGAGTAAAATATAATTTATGTAAAGAAGACAGAGTCAATAAAGAGGCAGTAGCTCACAGTGACAGTAGAATTACTGAGGGAAATAAAGACACATCACAGGCTACACTGTAGTCATTGTATAGGACAGCAATAAAACCCCCATGATACTATTTGAGTAACAGTACATGATGATGAGTAAAGACTGGGGCACAATGTCTGTACCCAGAGGAAGGGGTGTGCAATTGTATGTTTGGAGTTTCCTGAATAATGAATGCTCAGCCATTTAACTAGACAATTTCTCAAAACCATTTTCATATGCAGGGTGTGTTAACGGTAATAATGGTGGCAGGTACTGAGGAAGGACCATCTGAATATATTCTTTTGCCTTGCTGCTGTTATTCTGCACCTGTTTCAGGCAAAACATAATTTCAAGTAATTGTTGATGTTTTCTGAATAAACACAACAGAGCATCAAATAAAATGCATACATTAAAATATGTATTGTTTACTGACAAGGCACATTTCAGAAGTGAACTGAGTGGTGTTATGTCCAGCTGTGACTGTTGTGCTATAAAGACGGATTGCACCAAATTGTAAATTGGCTAAGAAGGGAAGCTGCGCTGGCCAGGACAGCCAACAGGGTCTTTTATTTTTGTTTTGAGACTTGTCTCAGTTCCCAGCACCGCAGAACACTTCTCCAAAGCAAGGATGCTTTGCCTGCCCTAAATTTAATCTAGTGGAAAAAATCTTTTATATTATTGCTGTGTCCTTTACTGACCCTCAGCTCTTACCAGTAGGTCTTGGTGCCAATATCTTAATTTTTCATTTTATGCTGCTTGCTTTAACAATGTGTTCTTTGGCAGTCAGCCATATCTACAGCATTCTGCTATTTAAATGTCTGCTCTCTACTGCAGCTGTCCATTTACTTTATGAACTGATCAGCCGGCAGAATGTAATTTAAGAGAATAGGAATAAGTCAGAGTTGAGGGCACAGTCTATCAGATGACTTGCTGTATGCGGGTCTGTCCTTCAGGGACTTTTGAATCTAACTTCTCATACTACATATTTATTTTTTAATTAGTGCATAATGTGAAAAGAATGACTTGACATGCTGCATACAGTGGGTGAATAAAACCAGTACTGCCCTTGTGGAAATGCTCTTGGTACCAGGAGCACCCAGGAGTGACACAGTTGTCAAAGTGAACACAGAGCACAATACTTTTCCTACTTAAATGTTATTACAGGTCTAGAGGGCAGGGTAATTTGAATTTGTAATGGCATTAGCTTTAACATTTAAATAGAGCAAAGATGATCAATTCTTAGGAGACACTCGTGTACTAGATTTTCCCTTGTAATCACTGAAGTCTTACAGGGCCGAACCAAACTCTAAGCTGGATTTTTAAGTGAAAGACATTTCATAAAAGGTCCCATTTGCCTATAACAATGGTTGTTGAGAGAGATGGTAGAGAGGGTGGCTTACTGAACTAATGAAAACAAAAACATCTACTGATACAACCCAAGGACTGCGTTGACATCATGTCTGGTAGACAAGGGAGGAATGGAACCAGAAATTAATGGATCATAATTGATGTGCTGGCAATTAGAACTAACTAGCAGGCAGGGTAATGGCTGCTCCTTATGTTTTTTGAAGTCATTAAAAAGTGTGGGAAGTAGCTGTGGAGAAAGGCTGGGAGAATGGAAGGAATTTTACTGTCATCTTTGCCATCTTTAGTATCCCTGGGATTTAGAGAAGCCCACCTGCTTCCCCCCACACCCTCCTCAAAACTTCATCATTACTGGGCCTGATCCAGGAATATACATGGATTAGATAAGCCAGAGATAAGGAATATTGAGATTGTGGTCTCATCTCCACCAGCAAACAAAACCTGGGAAGACTTATTTTTCCTTCTCTGCCTTATTTTTCTTCTCTCATCTTTTACTTAAAAAAAAAAAAAAAAATTGGCATTAGCAAGACATGAGTTACTGTCTCAATATTTCCATAAGCTGATGGCCTGTAAAGCAGTTAAAAGCAGCAACTGAAATGGCTTGGTGATGGTGAATATTTGCCAAGTCTCCAAGTAGCCAATGGAACTGAGTCTTTGAAGTTATTCCTCTTAGAACAAGCTGTCAAGGTGTATATATATATGAAAATACATATATATAGATGTAGATGTATATAAATAAATGTAAAAAATCAAGGCAGGAGAATGTCAAAAATTAGCATAAACCAAAAATATGGATCTAGTTTATATTCTTAAAGTTAAGTACAAACAAAAAAGCACCTGTCATACTTTTTCCCCCCTCAGTAGGAAAAGAAATATCTTTGTAGATAGCTCTCCGATATACTCCTTTCTTCTTATTCTCCACCCCCACCCCCCAGTTTATTTGTAAGATGACCAATACATAATTTACTATGCTAATCAAAATATAGTCTCCTGCTGTGGATTGCATTTGATATGGAAATGTATCTGGACTTGTATATATTATTTTATATAACTCAGTGTTGCAAAGCAAATGCAAAAAACATTCTAACTAATCTGTTTCTATTTTTACTATACACGTGGACTAACTTCTACCGTTAGCGTCATTCCTTCTTGGCAGTGATCGAAGACCATCTAACAGAGAGCTTTAAACACATTATTAGCTTTTGAATGAGTAAATTTCATAAGAAATTACATGCCCTACAAAGAGAAAGTAATGGATAATAGGATCTTTATCTCAAAGGTAGTAAAGGGAATATAGTGAGATTCAATTCGCAGTCACCAACTGGGTCACATCTCAGTGAAGATGATGTATTATTTCTGACAGACAATATGGTATGAAGGCTATTAAAAGAGCAACAGAGTAAGTTTTAGCCCTAGTGTCCAGCCCTCAGTGATCAAACTTCCAGTGAAAATTGGTGTTCTCTGTGGTTATCAATATTTCTGTCTTGAGACCATACTTCTTATTCTATAAAATCAAATGTTAACGTTAGTAGTTTTGGCAAAAAAAAAGGCTATAGACTGTACTAGACATGGATCCAAAGTGTCTTTTCCTTTGAAGAGGATTTCTTGGCTTAGAGGAGAGATATGTTGGCAGTGCAATATATTCCTTAAAGCTGTTTCTAAGTCGTGTATAAATACAGGATTTTGGTTTTCAGGTTTCTTCATCTGATACCTTTATTATCATAGCCTTCTAAATTTATAAAAGGCCCAAGTCATCCTCTGCTGAATTATTAATCATGGGAAGAGCTGAAAAGATATCTGTGGGTTGTTCTTCTTTCAAATTAACTTTTACTGTTGGTGTTGATATTTGCCATCAGCTGTGGAACCCTTTAGTAAGTCTTGGTGCATGTAAACTGGTATCAACATACTTCTGTGGAACAACTTGGTGAAGAAAGCAGGCAACTCAGTGATTTTATAATCTTTAACAGTAGTAAGAGATTAAGTACATTTTTAAAAAATATAAAGAGCCGTTGAGGATGCAGGAAGATGATAATATCTTCCAATATGCCCTTAACCATAATCCTAATGTTAAATTTTATTTGTGAGACCACATTAAATCAAGTAATAAATCTGCTGGTTCATTGTGTTTAAACCAGAATCTTATGAGAATGGTAAACGTTTGCATATCCATCGTGAACCTACAGAAAATATGTGAATGGAATGAATTAATTTAATTTATATTGGAAATAAAATATTACCCAAGCTGATATTGAATCTACAATTTGTACCTGGAGGAGCAGGATGGAACTAGAAGTGTCACGGGACTGCAGATCCTTGCCTAAGCTTTTTTAAAAAGCCAGCAACCTTGGGTACTAATGTACTAAAATTGCCAGGTAAGCATTTCTGCATTTAAAATTACAACAGACTTCCATGACTCATGAAGTGGCACCTGTTCATTCAGTGACAAACAATGAGAGATTCACATGTACTTATAAACGCTGATTTAAAAACAGAACTAAGGACCTCTCCTTTCGGACCTTATCAGACCTATTTTATCCAATACATATATCTTAATTCATTCACTCAATATACAAACTCTACATTTAGCTAAGTACTTAAATCTGGCCTCAGGTGTAAAATTTTACAGATCATAATTGTGTCTCCCCAGTGATACTCTTGTGTCTCTAGCTAGCCAGGGGATGCCCCTGTCTTAGCATCAGGAATTAAATGCAGCATGAGGCAAGTGCAAAGTAGGAGCTTTCACCACTCCAGGGGAAAATGTCAGGCCTATTTTTTTTAGTTCTCCAATATTTTATGAGACCTGATCTTCTCTTACTAACAAGGTTGCCTTCTCCTGGTTAGGAAAACCTTTTTCTGTCTCATTTTGGGGTTTTTTTTTTTGGTTTCTCTTTCTTTCCAATCTCTTATTCCCCTCTGTCTTCTCCCATCTTTGGTCCAATCTAGGTCATCTGCACCTAGAGAAATAATGCTTAATATTCTTATCTGCAGCTGCTTCTATATTTTCCACAAGTAAAAGACTTCCAGGACACTGGGACTATAAGAAAAGCACAACTCCAGGGAAGACTAAAGCTCATTTCTCTTAGCAAGAGTCTGCAATATTGCTCGTGACTTATCTGCATCAGCAGCACATGCTACTGCTTTCTTAGTACTCAAAAACACCATTTTAAATGCAGACTATCACATTACCTCTGCCAGGATGAAGGGTACAGTTACTTATTTAGGTGATTATACCTGTAAAGAATTTTGTCCTAAAGAAAATGAACATAATTTTTTTTTTTTTTTCTGTCTAGTTTCTCTCCTGTAAAGTATTTTGGAATCAGTAAGAGAATGTCAGTTCCTAAGTTTTCACATTAATGAGGGTTGTCATCTTTGAAGATTTTCACAGGACTAATGAGGTATCTCTTCTGTAAAAAAAAGGCCTCCAGACCTCTTTTTCCTCTGGACATCACAGTGTGTCTTGAGCTAATTATGACTAGAAATTCTAACTCCAAAAGGAGAACTTTTTTTTCCCTTAAGTGCTTTCTGATGAACCTGAAAAAAATTACATTCCATGCAGAGGTGTGTAACATTGTATGTCACACGGCAGCAGAATCTGGATGTTACTAGGAATTGAACACTATAAATGTACAACAATGCATTACTGCATGCACTGGAAAAGCCATAGTAGCATTCTCACTTTAGTAAGTGAATAATTCAGAAGAACATTCCCCTTTCACCAAGATCCTCCTTTAGCCATAGATATCATACTGAAACCCAGCAGCTGTCATTATAGTACTTACTGAATTCTATAAAATATTTGTCCTCACTTTTTCTTGCAACTTAGAGCTATGTTGCCAGACTATCGTACTGTTCTTGAAAAACGATCACAATGGCTTATAAAAATGTAGCATAAAAACCCCAAACACACATCTAAAAAATGTTTGCAATCACAAAGTTTAAAATTATATTTAAAGGATGGAAGAAAGCCAGACGTTCCCTAAAAGCTTATCCACCTATCTGTGCATTCTTTATAGGTTTATAATTTTCTGAGTGCTTGTCTAATAATGCTTTGAGTATGTCCATCATTGCAGTTTGAGTTTGTTCTGTACTGTAACTGCAACCTCAGTAAAGAGAGATCCTTCACTTTGTGTTATCCTCTTTTTCTGCACCTCTGAGACTCCCTGAGCTTCTGTTCAGAACCTCTGTTTTTAACCATCAACATTTAGGCGATTATCCACAAATATATCCTAATTTATTTGCAGTGTTATTGTTAGAGCTTTCTTATACTCAGTGTATTGGATTTTATGTTCTTTCTCTACACCGCTTTGGTATGGGAGAGTTTCACACAGTGTATTGCACGGCCCCATCCTAAACATACTGATCTGACACTGAGGAACGGTCGATTCCAGTTTTGTCTCTGACACTAGCATGCCAGTTTGATCCTGGCACCTTTCTGTACATCAGTTTATTAAAAATTAATTAGAAGTAGCCTTAACTCTACGAAAACATATTCTGAGGATACATTCCTGTTTGCAGAGCACCAGGTGTTCATTGATTTCAGAGGATCCGGAGCACAAAATATTTTTTTGTATCTGTTTTTACAGTGGGACTGAAAGAGCAGCAGCAGTTGTACTCATAATTTTGCATGTAACTTCTGCCAGCATTTTCTATTTCACAGTGTAGATTGAAGACATATTTTTAGCCATTAAAATGCCAGTCATGCTGTTTAGAATTTGTCCTTGAGCCTTGTGACAGCCATCTAAAGCATACCCATTATTATTTATTGCACGCATTTCAAAAATCCTTCAGTCTCTTCTAAACTTGCTGCTATCTACAGTTAGTAATTATTAAATCAGAGGAAAACACCTTCAACATCTCCTGTTTTAAAAGTATAGCAGAAGCCTGCTAAGTGCCTCACTAGATAGAGCAGTGATTGAACCTCTGGTGCCAGTATTTCAGGGAACTGTCAGAGTCTCTTGGGATAATGTCTTCAGAAGTCCATGAATCAGAGGCAGGCGCCACCTTTTAAGAATAAAATTTCTGTTTTGTCTTTGTGAGAATCCAGCTTTCTTAGTTGACAGGAAAGCAAGTACTTAGCACACACTGCAACTGAACTGTGTCTGACTTTGAAATCAGTTTCCGGAAGGATTCAGCGTTAAGGAAGGACCTTGGAGACAGACTGATAGCGTATCCTCCAGCCTGTGCTGAGATGGGCTAACCAGCCCCACTTGGAGAAGCAATGACTAGTGACCTGTATAAATTATATCTCCAGCATCCCAGGGTCGCTATTTAGTAATCATCTAATTAGCCACTTACATTCTCCAAATGATTCCAAATTCATAGAATGACTTTTTTTATACATACACGCACATATACATGTATATCAGGGTATATTGAAAAGTTACATTTGATATAAATATATTTTTATTTATACATACATGCATATATAAGCATTGCTTTCCTGAGTAACTAGACCTAATGAAAAAAGGAGGGAAGGACTAACTATAAAAAAGAAAAAAAAAACTTATAAAATTTTTTCTGAGGCAATATTTCATCATTTTTCCAAGCAACTGTGATTTTCAGCATATAGTGTTAAGTGTCTTTGATGTTCCTATGGAGCTCTGAAACATTTAATTAATTACTGATTGGTCACATAGATATTTTTGGATAAGGTCAACTCTTTTCGCAATGCACAAGTTACTCCCATGTGCACAAGAGGAAAAGAATTGCATCCTTTAATCTGCATCTTTGAGCTTTGTTTCTCATTGGTATTTAATACTGAAAATGTAATTGAATCACTGAGAAATGGAATTTCAGCTTTCATTTTTTATCTTCTGATGTTTTTACATGTTCAGACAAGAAATATTAGGGTCAAATAGATATATGGAATAAAACTGTTTTTAAAGTCCTGAACCGTATTTTGAAAGTGCTGCTTGCTACTGGAGCAGTCTGCTTGTATTTTTCTTTAAGTCTCTAAGTCAATTGAAACTAATTATTTGCCTATTAAAAAAAAAAAAATCATTGAAATAGTATTCATGGAAACAATATAATTTCATTTGAGCTAATTCCTTTCTGCAGTCTGCTTCAGCTATGACTCAAGACTCAGAAAATGTATGATTCCTCTTAAAAGGATTCTCTCTGGGTTGTGATAAATAAGAATGAATTAAAGTTTCATCTGAGCAAGTGGGAAGTATCCTCTGCGGTGGGTTCTGGTAAGCTGGAATCCTGCACAACATACAGCTGTTCCACAAACTAACTGCTCAGCCAAGGACTGCCTGCCGTGCACAGCCAGCACACAAGTTCAGGGAGGTGGAACATGGTCCGTACCTATCAGGCAAGAGTCTCAGCTGTTCTTTCACCTCGCCAGGAGCATTTGTAGCCACACCATTTCAGGCTGGTGTGGCCAAAATCTCTGTGAAGTACAGCTGAAGTGCAGGATCTCTTTGCTTTCTTTTCTGTGATCTCTGTTATCTATCTGCACTGCTAAGTAGATAATTAAGTTGATCAGAGGACACATTTTAATCATTAATGCCTCCTGATAGTATGCATAAGCATCTCATTTAATACTTTCAGTTACTATACACTTTTTCATATAATTCCCTAGTCAGTGGGAATTTTCCCTAAGAAAGGAAGGTGGGATTAATCTGTAATTCTGTCTGTCATTGGCTTCTTATATAGTCTCTCACCATATTACAGAATATCTGTCACTGGCAAAAAGAGTATTTAAAGAAACAAAATTAGTAGCCCATACTGGTAATTTTACACACTCCCTAAACCTTCTAAAGCAAAATCAACAAGTGTTAGAATGAAACAGATGAGGATGAAATGCAGGAACTTTCTTATGTGAGTTTTGATGGCACACCATATAATCTAACTGCCACTAGGGCTTGTAAAATTATTGGCAAACCTAGCAGAGAGGATAACATGGAGACTGCCCAGAATCAAACCTGTGTGTCTCAGCTGTCTTGTCAGTTCAAGGCACAGACTGATCAGTGGGGGTACAAATGAGCAACTGCACTCTGTATATTGCACTTATTTGTGTGCTAACAGTGTGTAGAAATCACTTTGGTCACCACACCATCCAGGTGCCATGCATAATTTCTAAATACTTTTTGAACAAGGCTCAAAAGGATCATGTTTAGTTCTTCGTTTCCAGCTGCTAAGCGATGCTGACAGTCTTCCGGGTGGATGAATGTTAATATGAAAGCTGCACTTTGAGCAGTGAAATGAAAACAAACACATAAATACAATGCTCTTACTGTATGCATTCTTTTACTATATGCTTTCCTTCCTTTTACCTTTTGTTTAATATGTATAGCTTTATTGCTACATTATCAACTGCTTTGCTGATTATAAGTAGATTACAAATCTCAATATTAAAAACTATAATGAGACTGTAAAATGGAGGACACCAGTTATACAAACAAAACAGGTTTCATTTCATTTTTGTTAAACAATTTAAGGATTGTAGTATTTGAAATGTTACTAAATTACAAAAATAACAAAAATACAAATTACCCACATCCATCAGCTTAGGGTTAGCATTCATTTTAAAAAGGATCCTTTTTAACACTGTTTACATAAAAATAAGCCATATAAGGCCAAATATATTTTCATGGTTTTACTGAATTCTACTGAGATTTCATTGAAATCTAGTCAACTTTTCTCATTCTGTTACATTTGGACGCCATTATTAGAAACATAAATCTGTTGGTTTTTCTGTTGTGTAATGAATGAAGCCTTCACCAGTAAGATTAAAAAAATTAATCCTAATCATATTAGATACATTTCCATGACAGTGTCACTAGTAGAAGGTTAGGTTTTTTATTTCTGAGACGATCAATCAACCTTTCAGTTATAAAATGCAAAAAAAGTTTATCTGGTCTGATTTAGAATAATTTTTAATTATACAAAAGGCAATAATTTCCATATCTGTAAATCAAGCTGAAATAAGAGCTTTTATTTATGTTTCAGAATCCTCAAAAATCCCACTGACTTAAAGGAAATATTAGGCATTTGCATTCCTTTGGGCATTCAGCCTATGCGAATACAAATTAAGTTGCAATGAAAAATAAAGAAACTGCATTAGACTTAAATGAAATATACACTAATTTGTTTTAGCATTTAGATACTAAGGAACACATATTTAAGAAGAAATGAAAACACATCTGGATTTTAGAAATAGGCAGTATGATTCTAATGACTGTCTAGAAATGCTTTTCTGTGTTTGTGGAGGTGGTATGTATTGTAGGAATATGGATGGCCACTGAAGACATGCAGAAAAAAACCCTGGCAGTATTTTACGAAGTAGCTTTCACTAGGCTGCTTAAATAGTTTAACCAACAGTCTGTTTAAATAATTTAGACCTTAGCAGGTCTAAATTATTTAAACTAATGTAGTGTTTTGAACCACGACACGTGGTCAGCCCTTAGAAGAAAGGGCCACAACAGCAGCAAGGTGTAAAGATTGCCCGAGGCAGGTTTTAATGGAAGATTTTATTGAACAGATCCTGGCTACTTCTACTGCAGCACTGCCAGGGTACAGAAAAGGTAACATCAAGCACGTGATCTTCATCCACATGACTTTAACTTACAGTTGGTACACCTGCCTTGAGAGAGGGACAGAGAGGAAAGCTTTCTGCCCACTTGTTCATTTACATCAGAAATACTAAAATGTGTAACATCCCTGTTTTTCACAGCATGAATAGACAGTGTAATGCATTCTGAGCGTCTCTGAATGTCAGCAGTGCTAGCCAGAGAGTAACACATTATGGAGTTTTAAAAAGTAATGTCCTGGCCTAATAGTTAAGTACTCTTTAATTAATGTTCAGGAGAAAAGTTTGACTTAAAACAAGACCATCCCCCCCACCCCCCCCTGCCCCACCCCCCGAAAAAAAACAAACACCAAAACCAACCCCAACCAAAAACAACCCCGCAAAAAAGAAAAGAAAGAAAGAAGAAGGGT
This sequence comes from Falco biarmicus, assembly GCF_023638135.1. Classification (NCBI taxonomy): domain Eukaryota; kingdom Metazoa; phylum Chordata; class Aves; order Falconiformes; family Falconidae; genus Falco; species Falco biarmicus. The sequence continues at coordinate 41,455,706 of NC_079296.1, forward strand.
AGGAAGGGTCAGCTCATCATTCATCCACCAAAACCATGAATATAGCAACATTCTTTTCACATCCAATGAAGCAGCTGCCAACTGGTAATGAACAGTTCTTCATTTACACAGTATCCTCTTTAAATATTATCTAACTATTATTCAGAAATGGTAGATGTCACTAATGCCTGAAAAGATATCAAATGCTCAAGTACTTAATTTCGATTCTTTTTTAAGTGATTAAGAAAAATACAGGACTTAGTCTTACATGTGACTAGGTTATAATGTATTTCAGCAGAATGAGTTTGAGCTCATCTCTGTGTTCCCCCTCACATACACAAAAGATGCAGTGATGGTGAACCATTGTAAAGACCTCAGCTTGCACCAAGCAGAATCTCCTACTAATTATTTACTTCTTAAACAATTATTTATTTCAGAATGGTACAAATTTTAGTGACCTGTGGACACCATGCATGGAAATAATAAATATACACATGTACGAGCACAGTCATGTGAGTATTTTTGTATGTGACATTAGCCCATTTTTTTCCTTCTTTGTTATCTCAGCAAACAAGTTCATTAACTTGTAGTACTCATTTTAGTACATATTTTTAAGGTAGTACAAAAATGAAGTTACTCATATAGTTTAGAAAGTACAAGAAGTTGAAAATAAAATCAGTTATTCTGGAGACAGTGACTCTCTAGTGTCAAATTAAAACTTGGAATATATAAAGGATGTATTCCTTAATGAAAGAAATTTTTGTAGAAACACAGATTAAGAAAACAGATGACAATTTATCTTTTGATACCTGTCAATGAATATATTTCACACAATGAGACATTTTGAAGTTAAGAATTTCAAGCCCTAACCATCCAACTATATGCACTGTCATAGATTTCATCAAAAGTCCAGCTATACCCCAAGAAGCACACACTCTCTAATTCTAACCTCTGTTTTCTCTTTTTTTGAATGCTTGTGAGAAAGTGGTAGTCCATGTTACAGTTTTTTTGTAAAAGTAAAATGCCTGCAATGAATAAATTATTATTTATATGTGGGGGAGAATGATGGCATCTGGCTGCTTTGCCCTTCTGAAGCAGAAACAATGCAAACAGATAAAACATGGGTTGTGTATCAGATGATACAAAATCAGAGTGTAAGTAGAAAGTATTTGAATACAGCAACAGAAAGTGGATGCACAAAGTAAACCCAAATTTATTGTGAACAGATTAGTTAGCAGCAGTCACAGCATATGAGCTACCTAACAAGGATTTTTTGTGTGGACATCATGGCAAAGATGATTTTTATGAAGTGATGTGAGGAAGGCGTTTGTCCTTCCTTTGAGGATGGCTTTAATGCAAGCAGACTAACTCAGTTTCATTGTAATGCAGGGGATGGGAAATATCAAGTTCAGATTTTGTAAAGAGTATGGACAAATTTGAATAATCCTTTCATTTTCCACTGGTTAGGGAAACACATGCACTTCCAGTTTGCAGAATTACATAAAACTGAAACCAATCCAAAGTCAAAAGAATGAACAGGGTTTCCCTTCAAACCAGCCTATAATACAGATACTGACTGGAAAATACTCTTACTTACAATAACGAACAAGGTTCATACTGTATGGCCAGCTGATTGCACCTTTCTCATTATCACTAGCCGTCTGCAAGTTCGTTGAAACTAAGGAAGCCAGCAAGGTTATGGCTGGATACTGTCAAAATACCTGTTCAACTACTACTAGGAGAACTAGGCCTCCCTAACACTCCCTGCACTGAAGCTGCTCACACTTCAGCAAATTTGTAGGAAGGGGTCCCTGGCCTGTAAACTGCTGGGGGCTGGGAGAATATTTGTGTGATTATCACTATCTTCTCATCCAGCTCTTATCTTAAACCCTTCTCTGGGTGGCTAGTGTTATCCATTGGCATGTCTCTGCCAATGCATTTTTGGAGGCAGCAAAATACCGGGTCAGTGAGTGAAGTGGGTAAAATAAGCTTCTAGTCCATTTCCCAGTGTAATATAAAGTCCATTTAAATCAATTTAGTATAAAAATCAATGGAATGTGAAGTCCTCGAGCTGAAGGCATATCAACTATTAAACTAATAAAAGATACGGCACTTGATCGTAGCTAGATCTTAGTTTGTAGTCTGTCAGTACGATTGACAGGCTTTAAGTGGTTAGCAGCTGGAGTTGTGTATGTAATGCCTCCCTTTTTTGAAGTCATTTTTCAAAAAATAGTAATTCTGGTTAAAGACTAGATCTCAATCTTGAGGCTATATAAGCATTGTGGAAATCTGTTAAATGTCTAAACAGATATTGGAGGCTCTCAAACCTGTCCTAAAATATCTCTGGGTTGTTTTCTTCTTTTATATATGTAGTTTTTTTTAGACTTTTGTTTTATAATCATTTTCAGATAATAAAAGCATGAGCTGGAGTTAAAAAGGGTGGTTGTATCACCACTTCCATTTTATGTACCTCCTGTGTGTTGGTTACAAGTGTTCTGATCTAGCTGAGAAGTACGATGACAGGGAACAATTTGTTCCTTGATCTTGTTCACTGTGCATTTGGGTATCTGCCTAAGAGATGCACCATGGAAGCTCCACCGTTGCTTTGTGAGCTGATACTTGAAGTATTGGGGTTGAAGAAACACCTGCCAGGGCCTGCAGAAAGGCACTGGGAAATGTAAAACTCTCCTAGGGAGTCTGTGATACCATTTCACCCCCCCAGTGAGTCTGTAATATAATTTCTTTCACTTTTGGGAAAGAAATGGAGAAGAAAGTTAAATCGGAGGAAAATTCCAAGTTTCATGACATAGTGAAGTCATCCTGATGAACAAAGTAGGGAAAAATCAAATCTATGCTAATGCAGTTGATGTTTACATTAATGCTCAGAAGCTGAGAACAACTAAAAAAGCATGACTGTGTGGTTAAAGCAATGACGCCTGACTCAGGAAATCTGAGTTCATTTCCTGGCTTTGCTATCTCTTTAGCTTTGCGTAAGAGATGTAATCTCTCTCCTTGCCTTTCCCCATCCCCTCTACCACAGGGGAGTAATTATGCTTCAGATTGTTCTAAGAATAAATGCATTAATGCCGCTGGTACATTTAGGTTCAGACAAAAAGATATACACAAGCTTCACTTTTTGTTCATTATTTTTTAGAAAAGGCCTTTCTGCTATCTGTGAGGCAAACGTACTGGAGTCTTCACGCCCGTTGTCTCGAAAGTTGAGGAAGCACCTTCAGTGCCTGGGCCCACATCTGTAAGCAGGTCTCACACCCTGGCAGTGCGCCCAAATTCTAGTCAGGAGGCTGCGCTGCGACAAGTTATGCTTACCAATTACGGAGTGGGGTTTGGCTTTTTTTTTCCCCTACACGAACACAGCTTGAAGCTACTGAGCAGCTTTCTTCCTCTGGGAGACCTGGTGAAACAGGCAGGCAAAAATTTTGAAGTGCTGGCAGTCAAAACTTTTTGAGAAAAAGTGGAATTTTGAAAATCTGAAGTTGAAGCACAGCAATGCAGGCGCTGAAATGCTGCCACACATACAAGGAGGCCCCAAACCATGGGAGATGCGGAAACACACGCACCAAACACAGCGGCTAGGAAAAGCGTGGGGGTGTAAATGCCGAGTCAGTGAAACGATCCTGACCCATCTCACATAACCCCAGGCAAATAATTCTCGACCCTTGCAGGAGTTTCTGATGTTCTGTCAGTGTCTTATTCCTGGCACAGACAGGAAATTTGAGGAAATTAAACTCTCCAGTCCTTCTGCGAGCACCAGGACAGAGAAAGGCTGGGTCTCCTCTGGCTCTGCACCTCGCTACTGGCTGCTGGGGTCCTCCCAGGCTTTTCAGGCTGGGCCTCCTTCCCCTAACAGCACTCTCCCTGTCCCAGAGCCAGGTCACTCGCAGCCCCGTTTCCCTAACGCCTTCAACAACTTCCATTCAATTTTTATGTGATTCAGTCAACGCGTCCCCGAATTGTCAGGGCAGGCCGCAAGACGTTCCAGCGGCCCCGCAGGCCTCACGGCCTTGCGAGCCCGGCGTGCGGCCGCGCCACGACAGCCCGGCAGCCAGCCAGCCCGGCGGGCACGGCGCGGCGCCTGCCGCCTCAGGCGGGCCGCGGGGAGCGGGGCGGCGCGGGCCGGGCGCTGCGCGGGAACGGCGCGGCGGGAACTGCAGCGGGCGCCGGCCGGGGCGGGCGGGCGCGCTGACGTCAGAGTGAGGCGAGGGGCGCGGAGGGGCGTGGGGCGGGCGGGCGGTGGCGGCGGCCGGGGCATGCGCGGTGGCTGCTGCGCGCCGGCCCTCCCACCGCGGGCCGGGCGGGGCGGGGCGGGGCGCCCGGCGGCCGGTACCTGAGGGCGCAGAGCGCCACGGCCCTGCCCGAGAAGGGGACAGCGCCGGCCTGCGCCCGTCCCGGCGGTGAGTGCGGCGGCGGGCGCGCCCCGCCATCCCCTCGCTCTTCCCCCGTCCCCTCAGGCCGGGCCGCGCCGCGCCCCTCGCTGGGGGTCTCCTTGCCGCTCGCCCCCCTCCCTGGCCGCCTTCCCGCTGGGGCCAGGGTCGGCGCCTCGGCCGGGGGGATGCTGCGGCACGGCAGGCCGCGGGGGGCTGGGGCAGGGCGGCGGGGCGGCCGGGGAGGGCGGGCTCCTGCGTGTCCCCGCCGGGCGCAGCCTTCACCTTTGGGGCGGCCTGAATGTCAGCGGCGGCTCCCGCAGTGCCGCGGGCGGGCGGCCGTGCCACAGGTGTGCCCCCCGGCCGGCAGGGCGCTGCGGCGGTGCCAGCGCGGCCGGGGCTGGCGCTCGGCTCCGACAGCTGCGCCGCTGCCGCGGGTGGAGGGCAGCCTGGCACGGCAGGCCTGCCCGCTGCTCCTCCGGCGGCGCCTGTTTTGCAGTGCTTTATGCGTCTTTTAATTCTCCGTTTTGTTGAGACGTATCTACAGGGGTATTCGGAAACAGCTGCTGAAGGGGACCGGGTCGCAGAGATTTACTTGTAGCTCCAAAAAGAGGAAGAAGCAAAAATACCCAGTATGTGGCTGTGCAAAGACAACAGTTTTAAAAAAAATACGTATATAATGGTGCAATATCTACTTCAGCTATAATCTGTTTGGATTTTGCTTATAGCAGCTTGGGAACATTATTGTATGTTATGATGATTTTGCTTTAATGACACTGGGACTTTGCTTTCATCATCCGGAGCCTGCTGTTATGTTTTGTCAAATGTACTTTGACACACAATGAAATATAGGCAACTCCAGCCTTTAACTTGGAGTTGGAGGAAATTGAGCTGTTTATCTCGAGAAAGCAAAGCTGAAAGGGAGCTGTGTGGTAGCACAACAGTAGTGTCCAGGCCAGACAACAAATTAAGGATTGTAGATTTAATAGTCAATCAGGTCTGCCATATAAAGATGTTTACCACTTCTCAGGGGACTTGGTTCTACTTATGGGGTTGGTGTTTCATGCTCATAGCAGGCTTGTTCTTGGTGTTTATGGGCTTTGAGCCTCAATTTGATGCAAAATAGAACTTTTTGTTACAAAGGTATTGAAAGCGAAACATCTCATTTGATCAAGTATACTCTGAAACTTTAAAAATATCTCTTGTAGAGTAGTCGAAAATACAAAACTTCATCATATTAGCATGAGGCAGCAAATATTTGTGTTTGTTGGTGGTACTGAGTGAAATTTGGCAGATGTTTTATCGTGTATGTAATGATCACGTAACCATATTCTGTGGGCCCATTTTGAACTTAGTGCATCTAAGCTGAAGAGGTAAATGCATAACAAATGAACATTAGTAATAACCGGCTACCTAAATGTTAACCAAGGATCTACATGAATGTACAACTTGCAGTGGAATTTTTTTTTTTTAAATTGAAGTTCAGTCTTTACTCGCAGTTAGTGCTTCTTATTATAGAAATCTCAATGTCTGGTCTCTGAAAGCTGCTCATTACTGTCTTCTAACTGTAAAGCTGTTTAAATGGTAGAATTGTTTCAGGTTTAGGAGATTACTGTATTTGATGTTATTGAACTGAAATAATAATATATATGAATATAGGAAAAATTAATAGTAATGATATCAATCAACATAATGACCTAATTTAATGTATTGTTTTACTAATGACTAATCCCGTTTAATGGAACTGTTCATGTGAAAGCTCACTGGAGTAAAACGTATTGCTTTTGGACCCGATCATCCATTAAGAGGTATTGGTTATTTGGAATAAACCGGTGACAAAGAAGTGTTGGCACTGGCTGTCTAGACCAGGGGTCCTCAAACTTTTTAACCAGGGGGCCGGCGCGCGGATGAAGTGGCAGGCAGTCATCTGCGGCTGCTTGGTTTCCCCCCCAACCCCCGGCGGGGGGGTCTGTAAATACCGGGGGCCGGATTGAGGACCCTGGGGGGCCGTACCTGGCCCGCAGGCTGTAGTTTGAGGACCCCGGTCTAGATTAAAAACCATCATGCCATTAGTCTTCAGATGAACGTTGCTTGCCTAAAATTGTTAGAAAGCGCAGATCTCTGGGAATGGAATAAGAGGTAGCCAGTTGCAGCAGTGGTTGTGGTGTTGTCTTTTAGCCACTATTTGGAAGTGTGAACAGCGGCACCATCATTTTAATTGGAAGTTTTCAGGCAGGATTAAATTCCATGCCAAGAAGTTCAAAATACTAATGGTGCTTTTGATAATTAGGTTTAAAATCCTGTATTGTATTTCAGTTGGAGTAATAAAAAAAGCTTATGTAAATCTCTGGATACCTGAACACATGTATACTACAATAAAATCCCAACAGCATTAAAATAATTATTCCAAAGTTTAAGTTTAGCTAGTCAGTGTAGGTCTTTGCATTTCTTTGTACCTTTGGAACACATATTCTAGCTCGCTCTTAAACTTCTGTCAGATAGGTGCATTTTGGAAGACATTCTGAGAATATTGTTTCCTCCTTAATCAAAAGTAGCTTGATTTGCAGAGATCTGAACTTTGCTCACTAGCCGTTTTCTATTCTAACGGGAGGATTCAGCTAGAGCAGTTCAGCTGATAGTATTGTATAATAAGTGAAGCGAGAAAGTCTTCTCTGTGTGGGGGATGCTTATCCCTGGTCACATGGGGAACTGGTGTCACAAGTTCTCAGTAAAATGCCTTTTTCACTACAGATTGTTGGGATTTTCATGAGCACTTAGTCCATGATGAGTTGAGGCAGCCTTCTGCAGAGTGCATTTTAATGGCTTTGATGGAAGGAGAAGGAAGGTTAATGTTGGCAAGGTTCTTGCTGCAAGGAGACTTGGTTTCTTAGCCAAAGGGAAATGGCTGATGATAAGATTTTACTTTTATGTGGTGGTCGAACAAGTTATAGACCTGGAATAACCCTTAAATTGCAAACAATTCCTGAATTTATTCCCTGAAGCGAAAGAACTCCTATGCTTTTAGCTTAATTAGCCCAGATGGGTTGTGACACACAAGAGCACAAATGAAGCATCAAGGGAGAACTGAATATCCTGTGTTCTCTTGTCTCACTAATATCATGTGTACTTTGAGCTGGAGATTGAAGAATCTCCTCTAGATACAGAGATTCTCACTACAGTGTGAATGTGTATGATACTTCGACCCATGTTCTTTTTTTGAATCATATTAAAGATAGGTTTTAGGTAAATGTTTGGGTTTTTTTTTCCTGATCTCACATGATGAAATTATTCCATACATGTGTTTTTGATGATTTGGAAGAAGCTATGGCTTTTAACTAACCGTCATTGCAGTAGGGTAAACTTGCATAGGTGGAAACTTGGCAAAGCCAAAGCTACTGCTGTTAGTTGCAGGAGACTTGGGGAAAGGAGCAGAATCTTTCATCCTGCACAGCCTTGTACATCACTAAACAGAGTTAAAAAATAAATAAATCCTAATCCCTTTCTATGTAGATCTTTCAGTTATGAAAGCTCTCTGGAATGGTGGCTCATAAAAAAACCCAACAAACCAAACACAAAAAAACCCAAACAAACAAAAAATCCCAACCAACAGGAAAAAAAAAAAAACATTTTACCATGGCTAAATTTGAGATCTTGATTAAACAAAACAAATTGTATGTATCAACTTCCTTTACATTCAAGTTAAATGCAAGCATAGATCACTGTGTCTGTGTAACTCTTTAAGCTCATGTGGGAGAAACTGATCCTGTGGACAAACTGTCACTAGTAACTGAAGTTACACATGTCAGTTTCTTGAGAATGTTTTTTTTCAATTGCAAATAATACAAGTATCTGTGCCTTCTCATTGCAGAAAATGGACCTTGATAGGTACATTCAGATATAGCTGTCAGCAAATAAATAAGAAAACACAAAGCATGCTTTAAAATACTTACAAAAGCCTGCCAGTGGTTAAAAACATACTGATATTTGTTATGCTGTGGCAAACTAGTGAGGTGGTTTGGTACTGAAATATTTTTAGAGAGTTTGTTTTTGAGATAGATAAGTGATTTATATTGATTGAATTGTAGACAGAAGCTGTAGTGTCCAGAACTAATGAAATGAAATTTAATAGCAAGAAAATGATAATTTGAAGATGTGGTTCAAAAATAAGAAAGTTTCAGCTGAAAGCTATGGTATGGCAGTATATGGTTGCAGTATTTTTGTTTAAGGATGGATGTTGAAGAGAAGTGAAACTTCGCTTCAAAGAATACAAGTAATCCAGTAGCTTCTTGAAAGCACGTAGGTATGAAACAAACTGAACGATATAACTGGTATGTTGGGTAGCAAGGAGAGCAGACATCAGTGGCCGGTTCTTGCTGTGTAAGGAGTTTACAAATAGTTTTCCTCAGGATCCTGTGCAAGGCAATGAAATAACCTTTAAAAGAATTATTAGTAGAGCTCTGGAACTCCTTGCTTAAGGCAGGCATGGATGGAAAGAGTTTTTGGGGGCTCAGGGACAGGTTGGACAAGATAGTGGAGGAGAGATCTGGGGAGGGTTCCTAAACAAACTGCCAAATTCAAGAAATACTATGAATTGAAGTTAGTTGAAGATTGACGAGGTAGCATTCTATGCTTGCCCTGTTCATCCTCTTTGTTGTGCATTTTTTTAAAGCTACTGCAGAAGACAATGTGACTTTTTTTCATTGCCTTTAAAATAAGACTGATTGCTGGAACTGTATGGCTGAGCTGGAAAATTGAACCTGGACACTGAATTACCATGATCCAGACCCAGAGAAACATTATGATTTATATAATATTTCAAGCTTATCTGGGGTTTACTTACTGTCTTTAAGTCTTAAAAGTTTTCTTTGTCAGTCCTTTTTCTAGCCTTCTTTTAATCCAGCAGTGGCTGTCTTAGTGATATGTTTTTTTTAAATCTGTAGCAATGGTTTCACGTGTTACTGTCTCAAGGTCATGATCTTCTGAAAAAACCCTAAACTATGTTGAAATAGCATTGATAATATGTAGAAAAGGCATTCCCAGAACTGTTCCGTCTTCCTTCTGCTTCAGCTTGTCTAGTCTTGCTCAGTTATCACCTGTGAACCTCTTCAGACTTACTCTCAGTACCAGTAAGTCTATGAATTACATGCAGCCTCCTTCAGTTATCTCTGCTTGTCATTCAGCTTAGCCTATAACTGGAATCCTTACTCAGGCAGCAGTAGAAAGAATAAGCACGTGTGGCTGGAGCCAGGGGGCGGGGGAAGTATCTTAGGTACTGGTGGTAAGGGCAGTCTTGTTGCAGATTTAAACTAATGGGAATTCTTAATCTTAAGATACCTACATAAATAAGCTGTTTAGCAGTGGTTCAGATGGGTAGTATGTAATATCTGTTTCTGTACAATCAATACAAAAACATATTGAACTCTGTACCACCATAACAAGGTATTAGCTCAAGATAGCTTTATGTCCTTATTAAGGAGACGATGAACCAGTTGAATAAATAAACTAGATGAGTAGGATGGACAAGGTGGCAGTCTAAGAAGGGATATTTCCATTTATAATCAGTTGTATTCAAAGTTTCACTTGGCTTCCAGCCTGCTTATTCTTATCAGCAAGAAAATCCTGCTCCAGGTAGCATGTGTTACTAAATAAGTAACAGAAAACGATAACTGGAAGCTGTTAAGTTTGTTAAGTGAATCAATGGTGAGGTAAATATTTCCTAGTAGAGTTAGAGATGGGAGTGGTGTGTTTGAATCATTTGGTGACGGTGGATAGTTCTGAGGGAAGAGGGTGGCTCCTCTGTTAAACGAAGTATTTGACTGACAACAGCAGGTAATTCCTACCTGTTTGCAGAATGACGTTGCTTGTATGTCTGAACTCGAATTGTATGTCTGTTTTGTAAGAATAAAATCAGAAAGATTGAAATTGCTAGCATGAAATGCTGTTGCTGAAGGAATAACGCCATGAGCAAAAGCAGTGGCCTGTTTTTGCTGTCAGTTGCTTTGCAGACATAATCACAAAATTTTTGAAAGGAGAGATTGAGATCCATCATTTCACTTCTAGAAAACTAGGATTCTAGCCTGCGATTGATGTTTAGGATTATTTAGTCAATCTTAACTATGGCATAAAAGTTAATTTGCCTTTATGATATAAATAGTGATGTCAGTTTAAAAACTTTTCTGAAAGGCAGCTATTATGTCAAGTGGGAAAGATCAGAGTTTTTCAAATATATATGTACACACATAGACATAATTATGGGTTATCTTCCAGGACAGAAATCTTGCCAAATACAAGCAAGCTTTAAGACAGCACAGGAGAATAATCTAGATATAGATGTGCTTTATAGTTGCAGTACTTTTGTACACGTGTGTGAATAATGATTGAGTAATATGATAATTTAGGTTTTTTCTTCTTTGTAGCTGCATGACTTTGTCTTTAGGTTGCAGAGCATTAGATCTGTAAGGCAGACAGGCAGTGTATGGCTCTTCTTAGTTTGTTTTTCCCCTTTGTTATCCTCATAGATTCAGTAACAATTAAAACTGAATAATGTCATTAAAGAATTGAAGAAAATAAAGGCTTTTTGTATCTCTTCAATAAAAATTTTGAGAACAATACATATTTTGCAGTTTAGGAGATGTTAAGCTACCTTATTGAAGAAGCTTGGTCTGCATGACTTGCTTGCTAAGGTTGAATCTGCTGAATTGGTTCTGTCTGCAGAAGGCTGTTCCTTGTGAAGCATAACAAATTAAGTAACTCACATAATTTAATTCCTTCTATCAGGAGGGTTTCTGCATTGGAGCTAGGTATATTAGTCCTGATTATGTCAATTGTTTCTGCTTCTGATTTATTACAATGTATCTCATCTGCCTGTTACAATGTTTGAAAGCTGTTCTTGGGATCGGGACACCTAATGGAGTGTTTTTCATCAGCTGCACCCAGTGTTCTCTAGACTTCCAGTGAAAGCCTTACTATGTTCTCGATCTTGTGGTTTGAAGAGTTGGTTATGCAGGAAGTGCGTGGTGTTCATATCTGCAGGTAGTTAACCTTGCTAGTTCAGATTTAACAGGATATATCTCTGCTGCATTTGGATGAGTGAGTGGATGAGTGCGCAAAAGCAAACTGAAAGAGAAGACATTGGCCACCGGTTTCTGAGCCCCCATCAGTTCTAAATTAAAGGCATTTTCCAGAATTTTGACAAAGTCAGAGTAGACCTATGTTTTGTCTCTGCTGTGGCAAGAAGAGTAGATCTTTTGAAGAAGCGAATTGATGAGTTCCTCCGTGAGGATGCATCAGATCTTTGGCAGCTGCAGAGGGGCTGTGTGCTTCTGCAATGCTTTATTCTGATTGCTGGGTGACCTCTGTCCCCAAGAACAGTTAGGCTGTCAGCACTGATACAGAAAAGTGTTGTTGCATTTCATATCTCATTTACGAATGAACTATAATAACCTGTATTAACACTTAAGAGGAATGTGAAAGGGCACTGTTTAAAGTCTACTCCCAATAAAAGAGAGTATCAGGCCTGCCAAAAAGGAAGAAATAATATATCCCTACCCCCAAGTATCTCTTCTTCCATCTTCTTTTCTTTGTCCTGAAGCTGTTCCCTGGCTAAGCATCTGGACCTTGACTGCCTTCTGACTTACTAGTTTTGTAAGAATGTGAAAAATCAGGACAGATTTGCCTACTTGAGAAACCTTAGCGGAGGTCTTACTTGTAGTTAAAATTTGCATGACTTCCCCCCCCAGCTCCTACCCCAATAAAATCTTCAGGGTTTTATCATAACTCAATTCCTGTCTTATTTCAACCTTTTAGTAAGGTTTGTTGTAAAAATTTGGGGCTTAAAATGTGTAGTCTCTATGGGCAAACTATTACAAAACATACATTTCTGGGCAGATAGCACTTAGCCCTTTTCTTCTTCCTTGAGGTGCCTGATACTCAGTGTAAATAGCATTAATGGCAGAGTGAACTGAGAGCGTGGCCCTAAGGAATGTGAGTGGAATTTTTGATTCTGGAAGTATTCTGGTAGCTTTCTTCTACGAAGTAGAGCTGAATTTCCTTATTTCTTTTTCTCCAGTAAGTGCTTGTGTCCTCTAGCCTTACAAAGCATTAAGGAACCGTATTCTGATGAATATCAACAATGCTTTTAAAGACTGCATGGAATGTCACATCAATTTACTGTATCGACAAAAGATACTGTTCAATGTTAGAAATACAGAAGCCCCGATATCTTCATCGTTTCTTTCTTGTTCTCTGCTCCCTTTAACTCCATTTGTTATCATGCTGTGCTTATCTTCCTTGATCTAGTGCATTCTGACCAACACTAACTGAAATTCAGCACATCAGCTTGGCTAACTGCTTTGGTTGGTATTTGATAGATCAAACTTTACAAGTGGGTAGAACATCAACGTGCCTGAGTGTGAGGGAGGAGGAAGAGGAAAAGACTTACCTCTCTGAGATTGGGGAACAGAATCTGACAGCTTTGAATGTAGAAGGCCAAAGTGATTTCAGAGAAACAGAAGAATAAGCATTCAGTGTCTTGGAATTTCTTACCATAATTTATAATTACGGTACCTTCAAAAGGCAGACTGTCAAGGATGCTAGTATTAATCACTGTGCAGTTGGGACATAGGAAAGGGAGAGATGCTAAAATTCATGGATGCCTTCCTAAAGCACTGGGAATTGACTCGAGAACAGGCATTTCTGAGGCACTGAAGACAAGAAGGCAGGCAGGCTTGGAAGATTATGCTGCAGAGCTGATAAATCGTGCTGGATCTTGGAGTTGAGAGGTCGCTTTTTTTTTCTGGCTGAACTGGAGCCAGTCTGTGCAGGGTAAATAGCACAAACGAATATATGACAGTTGTAAATACCAGAAGTTCAGTCTTGGAGCATCAGAATTTCTAGTTGTATTCTGATTCAGTTTAATTCATTAAACATGCACAATTTCCTGGGGATTCATCTTCTTTAATTCCGCAGGGCTTGTCCTGCTCAGAGCAGGTGTTTTCTAGCTAGATCTCCTGCCAGTTTCTTTCATTTTGTTAAGCTCCTATGGTCCTTTTAAAGCTGAAAATTGACTTGCAGCCATGTTGCCCATCTTGCAGTGTTCTTAAGTATTTGCTAAAGAAGCCTTTTGCTGCATCTGTTACAGGGGCCTTCCTGATTTTTCCATTATGTCATTCAATGCCTCCCTACACTGGAAGAAAGAAGGTATTTTCACATAACTCCCCTAATGCATTTTTAAATTACATTTTTAAGAAAAATACTTCTTTAGTTATTGTTGTTTCAGCACGAATCAGTAGTGAAGAGATCTGCATTCTATGTGACACGAACAGAAAAATAAATAAAAGTTGTGATGCTAAAATCCAGAGGTGCACAGAGGTTGCTTTTATAAATCGTGTACAGTGGACAGAAGTGAAATAGGCATGTGCTTAAATTCACAAAAGTCATGTGGTATATCTAGTTTCAGCAGATGATAACTAGAAGTAAACTGCAGTTATTCAACAAATTGGCAAGCGCGTATCTTATTTACCATGAAAACCAGTGGGAAGTTAGGAGTAGCTGCCTTGAAGCATGTCCGTAGCACCTTGAAGAGCTGGTCTTGTGTCTCCGGTTTCAGCAGGGCTCTCCTGTTACAAGTGTGGTGCAGAAAACAGGATGTAATTGTTGCTTGAGGTAGTAAGTAGATTGTGCCTGCCTGAAGCCATCTGCTCATTGCCTGCTGTTTGCTCTTCAGTTCCCAAGGGTGGGCTTCACTCATTTTCTGTGTTGCTTGGGCAGTAGTTAACAGTTCTTTTTTCCGCTCTAATGTAGTGCTGTGGCCAAGTAAGCTTTTCATTAAAGGAGATAACGCAGGCTGCCATTGGAGGAGTGTTCTCACCCTCCTGTCCGTGCTGTTTGTATACTAGAAATGTACTTCTGCTTTTAGGAAAAAGCATGAAGGTTCCTGGAAATTGTTGCACTGTAGAGTTGGCAAGATAAATATGCATGCATAAGGGTAAACTTCTGCTTCAGCTCACCTGTCACTGAGCCAAACAAGTAAATTGGATAGTATCTTAATTCTTAGGTCTTTTGCAGAAGGCAAGTGATAGGAGTATAAGGTCTGGCTTGGCAAATGTGGTTGTTAAACTTAATTGGCTTCAGTAACATCCAGCACGTGATGGCAGGTAGAAATAATCCATTTATGCATAGCTTCATAGTAGTTATTCTGACAGTCTGCCCACACCAAATAAAAAAAAAACAACCCAAAATTGACTGATTAATAGCTGGTGTTTGGTGATATATGGACACTGACGGATGTAATGTTTCTGGGTAGGGAAGGAAGCTTGTGTACTGCTATAGTTGCCACCTTACAGACCTACAGGAAAGTACCATTTTTGTTACCCAGAAGCAGCAAGGAGGTGGTGACGATCTTGCTTTTCCAGCACAATCTTGTTACACAAACTTATGTTTGTCTCTGCTTCAAGAAAAAATTTCTTCACTCTGGGAAGGAAGTTGCTTTAAGAAAAGTAGCTTAAGTTAGCTACTCAGCATTTCTATTTAGTGGTCTTGAAATTGAGAAGAAGTATGAAACATACAACTGAAACTGTTGGCATGGCAATAGTTCTGCAGAATTGCCCTAGTCTGTCAGATAAATTTAATCGCGCAGCTGCTTATTCCATACTGCTATGACAATAGGAGGGGAATTTGGTCCCACTCATTGTAATCTGTTCGGAACCTGAAAATGCTTTTAGCCCTCTGGTGGCATGGATCGTAGGGATCACAATATTTTAAGATTCCCAAACATTAAATATATGAGCCTTAAGCTGTCTTCTGCTTTAATAATTATTCCTCAACATGTAAGGTGGAGTCTCGGGTGTAAAATTAAACTTTGTTGAGAAGCTAATATATAGGAAACTGCCTTTCTGGTGTTAAAACAGACTGTAAATAAAGTGAAGGTGAATGTTGTGTTTGCTAATTGAAACTAACATTGGAGTATCCCGAGGTGTAAATAATCTTATACAGAAGGCACAAAGGAGAGTGAATATAGTTTTACTTATCACCAGGATCTTGAATATCCTTGAAGGTAAGGATGTAGCAGCTTTTCAGTTGATTCAGATTATACTTCAGAGAGTGTCTGTGAGTTTTAATTCCTTTTCCCTGGATCATTATGTAAGACGAGGCTCTTTATAATTAGCTTAATTCCTGATTAGTCTTGTGTGCACTAGATAATGTATTTCCCAAGGCAAAGCATGTAAGACTTGTTTGCCCAGATGTCTGTTTTAAAAATTCTATAGATTGCTGAGGTATAAAGCTACTTTGAATTTCTTCATAATACAGCTGAATGTCACAGAAGTTGAATTCAACCTGAGTTTTGTGGAATGCAGAAATATTTTAACTTGCAGGTGCTGTGCTTCTTGATAAGGAAATTCCATTGTTAGGGTAGTGTAATTTCTAGTGGTAACTAGATGTCAAGATGCAGGATATTTAAGAGAACTTGGTGAGAAAATTTCCCATTTTCTGGGAAAAGTAACACCTGCCAGACAGAATACTGATAAATTTCGGGGGTGTTTTGTATTTCAAAGAAACAAATACAACCTAGAATAGGAAAGGTGACGCAGTAGTTAGTGATGTAGCTAACAAAACACAAACAAGTATTGCATGTTGTTTAATTATCTGAAATGTTTTAAGTAATCAGTTTTCTTGACAGATAATATTCTGTCTTTCCCTAGTTAAGAATAAATGAGCAGGCACCCTTCCTAAAGAACTGAAAGCTCTTCTTTTTAAGTTTAATTTGCAGCACTTGGTGGAGGATTAGAAGTAATCTAATTAAATGGCCTCATTTAAATTTTGCTGTCACCTAAGAGATGTTAGACAGATGTGAAAAGGGAATTATCTATAAAGCATGGAAGTTACATTAGCAGCTTTCTAATTTAACTTCTTTAATTTGGAAGATTTCTTTGCGACTTGAGCCTTTTTGTTAGTCGGGGTATCTTTTGATGGATCTACAGTATGATGCTTGCTGTGAATGAATTCATTGTGAGGCTAAAGGCCATTTTTTAATCATGGAGAGATTTTTTAAAAGTGTACTTCATTGGCTTTACTATATATATTTGACATAAAGCCAGCATCAAAGATAGATACACTTGGTATTAAAGTATAATGTTTTTTTTTCATTTGCAAGGTATACATGCGTATACTGTAGGCATGGGGGTTTATTGTTTTTTTTATGAGTACAGATAGTGAATGAGGTGCTGTGAATGCTTTTTTTAGTAATTATGTTGGTCATAGTGGTTTTGAGATCCATCTGACATGAGACACTTAAATTCACATACAGGCACATGCCTATACAAAATGAGTTAAATTTGCCAGGGGGAAATACTTGTGTTCTTATTTGTATGCCTAGGTGAGGGTCATGTCTCTGGTGTTCTAGAGCTCACTTAGTATTTGAAAACTCTGGATTTGTGTGTTCCTAATGGAAATGCACTCTGCCAGCTGTAGGGTGTATGTTCTGATATTTTTGCTAGGTTAGGAGCCCCTAAAAAGCCATGTCTCTGAGGATGTTTCTCTTCGTATCTTAATATAGATCTACTTCCAGAAGTACAGCTCTGGGGCATCTTAGTAATTTACAAAATCCTAAGGGTACTTCATTTTGCATAAATTTAATGCCACCTTGATTTTATCTTAAGTATTACTTAGTGAGGTCTTGGAGCTTGGGGAGTGACTCACCTTAAGGTAGTGCTTGCTGTGGTTACACAGGTGTTTTCTATAACCTGAGCAAATAACATTTTGCTTGGTGTATGTTGATTCTTATCATGATTTCTGTGGTTAAAGAATTTTCATATCTTTTCAGTTCTGCCAGTTCTGTGTAGATCTGTGAAAAGAGAAACACAGATAATAATTTCAGGGAATAACATATGAATGACTGAAATTCTGTGTCTTTACACTATTGTGAGACTTGGAGGTGGAACTGATGAAAATGTAAAATCCAGGCTAGCATAAGCAAGATATACTTTTAAAGCTGTCTTGAAAGAAACAGAAACCTGGTCTTGTGAACACCCAAATTAACACAAGAATAAAACTTTTCCTAAGAAGTTGCAACATTGAAACTTGGAGACTTTTCGAGGCCTTATTGTCTAAATTGCAAGCCTTCAATAATAACATTTAGATAAGTTATTTGTATTGTATAGCCAGGGAAAACAACAGACTTAAGGTGCTCTACAGAAGGGTGATACAGACACAGTTGTCCAAATAGTAGGATGGATACGTAGATAAGTGTGGAAGAAACAAAAAGCAGTGTGTTAAAGCAAGGAGATCAGAATACTCAAGGCAAAAATTCTCAAGGCAAAGTTATGTCTGTAAAGCCGTCATGGCTTTGTAAAATAAATGTGATATAAAATAGACCAAAATGACACAACTGTAAGTTGAGATACAACTTCATTGATCTTCATTGAAGACTGTAGTGGAGTCCCTGTATTCCAAATCAGGTGGACAGGAGCAAAATTCAAGATACAAAGTAATGTGTGAATCCTGTAATTATTTTTTTATGTCATACTTTTGTAGCTAAGGCACAGAAGTAAAATTTTCACTAACGCTGACCTTATGCAACTCTTGCCTTGTAACTTAATTCTTGTACATGAATAAGATGACCAAAATAGACGACAGTTCCCATACAGAAGGAAAAATGGCTAGGAATGTTCATCTTGAACTGGGGATATCAATGAGATCTGGGGAAAAGTGCTGTGGAGAAGCTGGATGATGAGTGATTATTTTGTATCTTGTAACATAGGCGTTGGGGAAACTGGAAGAAAAAATATTTCAAAACTTTAGCTTGTAGTCAGATTTTTACATTATAGTTTTTGCAGTTTTACATTACTGACCACAGGTTTGTGCTGTGTTCTATTTGTGGAATTTTTTTAAGTGTGAAGTTTTAGGTATTTAATAATTGTAATGCAGTTGAAAAATTTGGTTTGCTGCTCAAAATAAGTAAATGAAAAAAAAAACCACCCCTCCAACCTCTTTTTAAGCTTGCTTACTTCATAGATTTCAAAAGTAGGAGGAGAAGAAAAAAAAAAAGGCAGTTTCTCTAGAGAATGAAAGTTGGGGGAGGGAGGTGCAATGTGAATAACATTACTACCAAATAACTGCTGGTGACAGGTATTTCTCTGGAGTTCACAAAATGTGTATGGGTTACTTGGTATCACTATGGTATATTTGGCACAGGAATGTCGTAAACATACAGATGCAAAGGTATAGAAAATTGTTTAATGTGTGGTTGTTTCAGATCTAATATATATATATTTTTTTTTTCTTTAGATTCAAGCACCCTTTGAGGACCAATGTACCCAATAGCTCATGGAAGAAAAAAATCAAAGCAGGACATCCTTGGTTTCCAGGCTACCGAAATATGGAACGAAAACTTTAGGAAGTGTTTTGCAACCTATGCCAAATGGGACGGCTGTTAGTTTAGCAGGGAACAATGGTGGCAAAAATTTCAGCAAGCACAGTGGCACTGTTCGCATGTCTTCCTTTTCTTTCAACTGGAAAAAATCAAATAAATATCAACTTAATGATCAAAATGGGAGAGAGACCAACTCTAAACATAACTGTAATGAAAAATTAATTGATTCTGAGAAATATTCTCAGTCCCAAAGAGCATTGGGTAATGATGTGCTCAGGGTGGGTTTGAACAGTACTGCTTCAGTTACATCAAAAGCAGCAAAGCAAACCAGTATGTTTGTGTCTTCTACTGAGGAATTAAATCCAAAGTCTTTGCCTGGACTCTCTAGTTCAGCAAAATTCGCCAAAGGTACCCTGTCAGGAAGGACCTCATATTCTGGACTCAATGCTTCAAAATCACATTTAAATGGATTTTATGGAAATAGGCCAGTGGTAGGTTTGCAGAGACCTCGAGCTAATTCCAGTGCCACAAGGACAAGTTCGGGAGAAAGCCTGGCGCAATCTACAGACAACAGTAAGGCTTTCTCCTGTGAAAAAATGGTAAGATCACAAAGTTTTTCACATTCTATTCAGAATTCTTTGCTTCCCACTGCATCTTTAACCAGGTCGCATTCCTTTAATAAAGCTGTGGATCTTACAAGGCCTTATCATAGTCAAAATCTAGCTGCCAGGACATCTCAAAGGTCGACTTTGTTGTCAAGAAATGCATGTCAGTTGGATGTACCCAATGGAAACGAACCTGTGAAGTATGGATTTACCAGGCCCTACTCGAGCATGTCAACTCCTTGTTCAAAGAAGCCCCCGCTATCAAATGGATCTGGGTCAGCACCTTCATTTGGATACAGATTAAGTCGACCTTCTCTGTTGAAGCCTACCAGGCAGCGATTTGCTGGAAATATCATTGTGGATGGCAGCAAAAGTACAACTCCTGACACATGCATTGGGCGGAATTCTGAAATTTCAACAAATATTAATAGAGCAATTGAGAAAAACAGTATTATAGAGAGCAATTCTCAAAGAACAGAATCTGATGAGGGTCTGCATGAAAGTGTGGGAAAACATGGGTCAAAAGTCATGTGTATGAGTGATGATGGAGATGAAATATCTATATCTTCATTGTCATCCTCAGAAAAAAATGATTTGAGTGAAGACTTCAGTGATGATTTCATAGATATAGAAGACCCAAACAGAACTATACAAATACAGCAAAAGGAGAGCTGCCTTCAAGATTTAGAGCATGGGAGTGTAATGTCGATCGAGCCATTCGCCTCTCTCAAGGAAAGTGGAGGATCTTGCTGTAATGCTGATGAATGGCTTGATATAAACGTGTCTGGTAAATACTTTGTTATGTTCTGTTTGACATTTCAAGTACTAAATAAAGATTTTGTAACTGTAAGCTGGTTTATGTAATTGACAATTGTTTATGAATTGTTTCAGAATGGAACTTGGCTCTATACTGGCCCACTTCTTTTCTTACAGTGCAAGATAGTTATCTTTCCCAAGCATGATTCTGAAGACCTCTTTTTCTTCGGGGTGAGAATGAATGATACCTCCTTCAACCACGCTTGTGAATTGGTTGTGGGATTCGTCATATCCTTGCTTTGCCATTCATTTCTCTGGACTGATGAACTGCTAGGAAAATTTCTCTTCCCCTCCTGCCCCCTACACCTCTGTAGGCAGAGAACAGCTTTAACTGCTTCTAAGTACTGTGAATAAGTGTAAGGTGTCTAATTAAAATCAGTTAAATTATAAATAGGAATGTCATTGGTTTTTTGTTTTTCCTGACACATGCTATATTAATTCCATAAAAATTATTGGAGACAGAAGGTGCTTTTAAAAGCCACATTTTCAAGTCTCTGGTGGGCTTCTCATAGTACATGTTTGTTTTGAGAGAAGCTACAGCTGAAAGATTGGATCCAAAGGATATACTTTTGGACGCACTTTCTAATATTTTTAAAAGATGCATAATTTTAGAAAGTAGCTTTCATGATGGGCGCATTACTGCTGTGTAAAAGGCTAGCAAATGTGTAGGCTGGAAGGATACTTAGTTGTAGCTACCAAAGCAGCCTGAACTTTTTTCCTTCTAGGATGAGTGAACAATACTGTAGAATGCTTTAAGATACTTCTCTTACAGTATGGTTTCAGAAGAGTTAACACTCCAATAATACACATCTTAATGTTTATTTTTGGAATATTGGATTATTTTTAGTCTTAACTACTCCTGTTTTCTTTAAGCAGTGGATGACAACAGTGAAAGCACAAAGCATACTGCTGAGAATGTGATTTCTTCAGAGATGAATTACAGAGCTGGGTCATCTTTTGAACTTTCTCCATCTGACAGCTCTGATGGCACGTATATGTGGGATGAAGAAGGGTTGGAACCTATTGGAAGTGTCCATCCATGTGGAAGTTACGACTCTTCAGAAATGAACAGCATAGTATGTATTTATATGCATAATTTGCGGAATTAGTGTTTTGTGTTTATTGCTTACTAAGTATATTTTTAAAACAATGATTTTTTTCCTGGATAATTGTTTCTTCTATCCTTTATAGTTGGTAGATTTTTTGAAACTTTATCCCCTTAGTTTCAAGTTAGAACAGAACAGGCCTGCTCTTCCACAATTTTGTGGTAGTGATCACAGAGAATGAAGGAACTTTGGCAAATGATCGGGTAAATATCTCCCAGCCATCTCTAAACCTAGGAGTGAAAAAGCCAGAAAATAGCTGTTGCCTATCTGACTTCGTCCATCATCTTGTTTCTATACTGTATACACGTAGGACCCTTTCGAACTGAAGTTTGTTTTGGTATTTCAGCTTGTTCAAGCATAGAATCTTTAAAGTATGTACTTGACTGTAGCTTACTGTAGCAGGACTCTTTGTATGTCTCAAGTGCAATACACAAGATGTATAATAACCTTTTCCTTATTGCTAAACTTATAACTCATCTGCAAGAAACATCATCCAGTCTGAAGAATGGATGGAGAGTGGTTGCGGTGCTGTGACCCTCCAGCTGAGGTCAGGGAGCCAACCTGGAGATTTCAGTGGGTGTAAGGAAAATGCTGTCTGCCCTTAATCGCTTTTCACTGATGATATTCCTTTATCCAAACAGACTTTTCAATTAAGCAACTTAGATTTTTGTTAACATGACACTAACAATCAAAACTTCTAACAAAAATAATGTAGTATAATTAATGTGTCTTGCTTCATTTGTTTCAGGTGTGTTATGTGCTGTGCCACCACCACCAATTTAGTAATGTAGACACCAGTTTTGAACTTTGACAGGGTTTGTGGCACCTACTTGGACTTTGTATTTTCAGTAGGGTTGTATGCTGTAGCCCAAGAGCAGAACAGCAGGGATTTCCCCTGAAAATTGGGCATAGCTACGTAATTATTTTTATGTGTAACTACATACAAATTTCTGATGTGTTTTCAGCTGCTTGTGATGGTGTTTGTTTTCTGTCTTGAATTATGATGTTGGGATGTACTGCTTTAAAAGAGTTTAGAAATGATTATTAACTTCTTGTGGTAATTGTGGCCAGCTTGGAAAAGCAGTTTGAGACTTTGCCAGTGTGAGCTTTGTAGCTGTATTGATGTTTACAGGGGACAAAACAAGCTTAGCGTAGGCCACGGCAAAAATGAGTACCCTTTTTGCTGGCATGTGTGTTCATGTATCTGGGGAAGAATGGCAGTTTGTTAAACTGTGTCCTGGATATAAATTTTAAATATAAATATCTCTTATACATACAATGTAATTTATCAAACAAATCAAAGGCACTGCTTTCCCATGCTTTTGGACTATGTATCTAGTTTTTTAATACATGCAACCTCCATGCATTAATTTATGCATGTGTATGAATTGATAGTCAAGCAGCGTTCTGACTGAGAGAAGCTCTTGTAAGCCTTGTGGAGCAGACATACGTTAGAAGCTTTTTGTATTTTTCTTTACTGTTTTGGTTTATTTATTCCTTTATTAAAAGTAAGTAGCTTTTAGAGAGGGCTTAAAAACCTTACTAGGTTTTGAAGTGGAGAAAGGAGGAGGTATAAGTAAGACTTAGTGTTGAATCTATGAAGTTGTATGTTTTTTCCACCCATTTTGATTTTTATCCTGTTAGTGCTGTTCCAGAATTACAGTGCTTACTGTACTGTGAATTTTTATATTAAATGAGAGAAACATCAATAATAAATCATCTATTTTTTACAAGGCATAAATGTATTTTCACTCAGCTTGGGTTTTGGGGGGAAATTGTAGCTCTGAGATGTTTGTTGAATTGCCTTTTAGTGGTGTCTTCCCCACCCCACCCCCAACCCCGTGCTTGTTGTTTTTAGCAGAAAGCATGATGTATTTGATTTCTTTAGCCTAAAGATTAAACACTGATCATTTTTAATCTGAAGATGTGGAAGAATTTCTAAGATAGTTTTTATTATTTCTGAAGAATTACATTCTTGGGTAGGTTAATGTAAGCTTTTGTTCCGTGTTTTTCTTTTTCTTTTCAGGCTGTGAGTATAAAGACAGGTTAAAAAAATAGAGAACTGAAGGCGTTGAGAATAATTGTTGTGATTAGTCAACACATCACATGTTTTGATTGCTGGGAGATACGTGATCAAATTATGCGGCTTCTATCCTCTAGTGTGGTGAGGGTAAAAGTTAATATCTGTGTGTAAAAATTGAGTTGATAAGAATCAGATATAAGAATTTTGAGTGCTTGAGCTAATGCTAGCCTGACTGCCCCTTGGAATATATTTTTCCAGGGAAATCTTCAGAGCAGATAGTTGATTCTGGAGTTTCCGTGGCATCAGGCTGGGGTGAGTGGAAGTAATGTAGCTGAATAACAGTTCAGGTAGTTAGATGGCGAGTAACTGAGTAATTGGTAGTGTTTAGTGCAAAATTCATCTTTTTTTATTTTACTTCTATCCTGTATCATTAGTCTTTTAAGCTGTATCATCCTTAGTATCAAGAATTATTAAATGCTTTTCCTAAACCTTTCTATAGATGGCAGTGCCGCTCTTACTGGGTAATCCTAGTGAAGAGCAATTTCAGCAGAGAGGATTTTAACTAGGCTTCTGGAATGGCAATCAGAATACAAAGACAATGGAAGCAGCTTGCTGGTTACTCAATTTCTTTCCTCCTTTTTTTGGGAGAAGAAAAGCAGGTAGCTTTGCTGTGCTCAGTAGAGCTTTGTTTTAAGGACGTGGCAGGGGATTAAAGTAAATTTGGCCTCTTTTAGGATAATCTTTATGTTCTTCGCTAACAGCCAAGAATTACAGAGAAAATATGCGGTCCGGTGTAGGAAGTTTAAAAGCTATAGACATCTAAATACCCTCTCATAAGATGGTGCCGTGGGAACTTACAACTAAGTAGGACATGGATGTTTTTTTGAGACCTTGTCAGGGTGAAAATGATTTAATTTTCTGATTGTGTAGCAAAGTAACTTATTCCACTATTCCTACTTTTGAAGGCAACAAATAGATTGGTTGAACACTTACAAACTTGAAAGGACTTAAATTCCTAGAGTGTCATTTCACTGTTATTCCTTATATTCCTTTCAACAGCTGGTCTGTGCTGCTGACCACCAAATCACTGATGCTATTTCTGCTCAATTCTGTAGAGAAGACTGATGCTTAGTGGAGCAGTTGTGATGGCTCTGTAAATTAGCAGCAGAGACTAAATTTGTCTATTTGTATTCTCTCTTAACATTTAGCTGTCCTGTTTCAGCTACCTACTGTAATACCTAGCAGTTTTACTGTTTTGTGGCAGAAAGCTGCTCGACAGTGTGAGGTTCAATTTCTGCTGTGTCACCTGTTTTGCATTTAGTCTCCATTATGAACAGATAATACTTGTGGACATCTCAAATTCATCTGAGAGAATCCTTCATTAACATGGCCACAGTTACGCTTTTAATAGAAAATTGTGCAACTGGTATGTAAAACTCAGTCTGTATTATTACTTGTCAATACAGAGCTAAGAGTACGAACTTGTTTCTCAGTATGTTTTGTTAGCAGGGTTCCTCAGCCATTCTTTTGACAGAGTTTGCTGGCAGATGGTTTTCTGCTCATGTCAGAGAAAGGAAATCTCTAATTAAAGCAGCGACTGTGATTTCAGAGGTACTGCCTTCAGAGTGAAAATAGCCACTGTCTATCCTCCCACTATTGCTCTAGTCTTCAACTTTAGAGCTTAACTATTACAGCAATGGGAGGCAGTGAAAAACTGAATTACTTAATGAGATGGCATTTCTGTGTCTTGTGTGATGTAAGCGTCCCTGCTGTCAAATATTATTGAGGTTATATGACTATATGCAGTGCACAAACCTCTTGTGATGTTGGTTTGAGAGGCATGACATTTTGAACAAGCTTTTATGGCAAATTACCTTTTTTCCTTTGGGATAGGAAAGCATATATGCCTTTGAGAGCTGCTTGATTCAGAGCTGACACAGTGAGTCTTATACAGTTTTGGCTGGTAAAATCAAGCGAACTTCACTTGTACTCCTGGATTTCAGTTGTGGTAGGTAGCTGTTAATGACAGCTTGGAATTTCTGTGGTGGAGAGAGGGAGAGAGAGCAGCAGTTCGTAGTGTTGTATGAAATATGAGAATAAATACTGGTAGAAATTAGAACTACTTTTATTTCATAAGCTTGTAAGTGACGTTTCCTGTATGAGTTGGCAACTGCATAACCAATGTTAAATTTTAATTTGAGTTTATAGCTATTCCTTTTTGATTTTTTTTTTTATTCTACCAAGTTGCATCACTTCTCAGTAACAGTAGCACTTCAGAATTACTCTAGTGTACCTCATCTAACTACTGCTGAATTTTTAAGTCTCCCATGTTGTTTTCCATACTTGTAGGAAATCTTCAAATCATAGTGAGCAGGTAAACATGTGCCCAGAGAGAACAGTAGTCTTGAAGTATTTTTTTAAAGTTGTAAGTATAAACAAGAAAAGCGTTTTTAAAACTGATGTAAAACAAATTGAGACATATATCTAACCCATCTAACGGGGTTTCTGAATGTTTTACATATAACATGATTAAAACTACCTAGATTGGCACACAGTTTCCTTTTACCTAATTTTTACCTAAAATACTGTCCTAGTATGTTATAGAAATGGTAATGTTGAATCTTTTCTCTGAATTATTTTGTGGCGAAGCATCAGAATTTTAGGGGAGGGGCAGTGTCTTATACATGTTGAGGCCAATTTTTTTATAGTACTCACAGCTTTGGTCCCTCTGGATAAAATGTGTACACTCAAACTTCAATCTTACTGTCCCCACAGTTCTAAATTTGAGATGCACTTTAACTTTTCTTTTCAAGAATGCCTAACTTTGTATTCAGGCTATATTGATACCAATTGCGATCTGTTATCACCTTATAACTATAATTGTCATCCTCTTTGAGACTGGAAATTTATCAGAGTGCTGCTTTTCCACATGTGAGGTGATTCTGAGGAAAGAGCATTTTGGTGTTTTTATGTTCTTGGTTCAGGCTGTTGAAATGTATCAATATAATGTAGTGAGAATATACTTTTGCAACAATGTGTGCAAGTAAGTGACAAGATGCTTCCTGTGTTGTTGGCAGTTAATTAAGAGATTGGTCAAAATAGCATTACTTGAAAATAATTGGGAGGTATTTGAGGCTTGTTTTGTTATTAATTAGAAACAAGTATATTAAGATGACTGTATAAGAGTAGGACATATTAATGATGTGTAACAAGTCATATTTGGGTTACCCCAAAAATCTAGCTAGGGTATGATTAAAACTTACCTCACAGAGGAAACTTAATTGATGTCCTGGTGGCAGTCCTGCCCATGGTGTTCCTCTGAATTTTGAGGCTATGGTTTGGTTCCTTTCTCAGCTAGGAGTTATTTGAAGCCTCCTCATTTTCCTTTAAACTGAACCTCAGACTAATAATACAAGTGCAAGTCAGTGAAATGAGAATCATTCACAATTATTTTTGATAGTTGAGAGTATCTGTAGCAATTACATATTGCTTTATAGTGCAAAATGTTCCAGTATTTGTAGGTAGACTGTAAAAGTCTTTTAAGGACACGTGGAGACTCGGGGCTAGTCAGTGGGGTGCTTTTACTGGATATTCCCAGTTAGGCTTATTTCAGCTTTCAATACAGTTAGCTGTTGAGTTCCTCCTGTCACTCCAGAAATACAGATGAGTTCTACCTCTCTATAGCTTGATGGCATTATGGTACACTGTACCAGTATCTGCTAGAGACTTGTATTTCTGTGGGTCTGATGTGCCAGACCATCATATCGAGACAGTCCAGTAAACCTGGTTGTCCCTCTCTTCCACCTGGCTGGATGCAGGGGCCCTCCAGTCCTGATCATAGGATTCTCCACTTCTCATAACAGATTAGAATTCCTTGCCATAGGATCAGGTGTAAGATCAGCCCTTGCCCTCTGGGCAGCTGCCCATGGGAAACTGGAGCAGCCACTTTCCTGGAAGAACCCCCATCTGTGACTGTTTTTCCTTGCAATTCACATACCCTTGCCTCTAGGGTCGAGGTAGATTTTTCCATCCCACTTCCTCATGTCCTGTCCATGGGTCCAGCAGTTAAAACTATAGGGTACCCAATGGTGTGCACCCTCTAGATCCTCTCTCTTGAGCAAAAGAGCATTTACTGTTAATAGCAGAGAT
Organism: Falco biarmicus; assembly: GCF_023638135.1. Classification (NCBI taxonomy): domain Eukaryota; kingdom Metazoa; phylum Chordata; class Aves; order Falconiformes; family Falconidae; genus Falco; species Falco biarmicus. The sequence continues at coordinate 41,483,134 of NC_079296.1, forward strand.
ACTGGTCCACACAGGTGGTGAGTGGGACCTGTTTTCTTCTTGTTGCTGAAACTCCTGGAACAGTTTCCCACTTCCTGGACAGTTTTTTCACAGCTGAGATACAAGTCTGTAGGGAGGAAGAGAGATTTTTGTCATACTGCTTGAGTCAGCAAGCTACTTGATCCATCACCGGTGCCTCTTCGTCTCTCCAGGTCATTGCTGCCGATGAGTTGGTATATAATGATGGTGCGCTCTGCAGAAATTGCCACCCTGTGGGTTGTGTGCATTGGACTTGTCTGGATCTGTGGGTGACTGCGCGTTTTTTTGGTCATAAGTTATCTCTAGCACAGCTAATTCCCTTAAGTACTGGATACCTCTCTATTGCTGTCCACTTGCCTGAGTGACATACATCATCTTCCTTGAAGGGATACCTTTCCTTCACACTTGAGTTGCCTCTAGAGGCTTAGGACTTGTGTCCCTTTTCCAATGACCTTGTCAATGCCACCTTCCCTAGAAAGTGATCCCAGCTGTTTGGCTTCCCCACAGTCTAATTCCAGGTTACTAGCCCTCTTGTCCCAGCATTGGAGCATCCAAGTGATAATGTGCTCACCTGGACAACAGCTGAAATCTTTTTGCATATCCCTCAGCTCACTCGGGGGTAGGGATTGAGTGGTTACCACTTGTTCTGCTTCTTCGTCCTGTTCTCGTGATGTCCCTACTTCATCCTCTTTTACTAAATGAGTTGGGTTTTGTGTTTATTTCTTGTTGTGTATGGGGCAAATGATACTGGCATGGGTTGGTTCTCTGGTTCAGCTGCATCACCCAGCAGCTGAATCTCCAATCCAAGGGGTTGGAGAAACTGCAGTGCCTGTCACCAGGGTTGGAATAGAGGCAAATAGTTGCTTAACACTATAAACAAGACCTGAACCACTTTCATGGTTCCTAGTAGTGGGACCGTGCTGGTTTCGACATTCCAAGGATATTAAAAATTTTCAGAGTTCTTAAACAGTTCTGTAATTACCCTGGAGGGGAAGAGGAAGATGTAGGAAGAGGTCTCCTCCACGGGTTGTCTGGCCGAGGAAGAAAGTTAAAAGGTGTAGTTAGTAGTAGTTTCCAATAGATGGCTCCCAAAGTACACGGGTGACAGCAGTGGTGACTACAAATACCAGATTAGTTTAACAATTCTATTGTATCATAAACCAGTGTTACAAAGTACAACAAAATGATAACCTTAGCCCAGGTCCCAGAGATGACAAACAGCACAACGGGACACATACTACAAGTAAGATGTTAGGTAATGCAACTCTGAGAGCAAATCAAGTTTGTCATCGGTGACTATTAAACTAATGCAATGAATGCTTATAACAAATTTCTTTTAATATGTTTGGGTCAGTTCTGTCGTTACCTCAACCCTTCAAGCCCCGTGTTGGGCACCAGAAAGGACTGTCTTGGTTTAACCCTAGCCAGCAGCTGAGTACCATGCAGCCGCTTGCTCCCCCCTTCTCCTGGCTCTGTGGGATGGGGAGGAGAATTGGGGGAGAAAAAGATAAACTTGTGGGTTGAGATAAAAGCAGTTTAATAATTAAAATAATATGTAATAATATAACTGTTATAATAACTGTCTTGAAAACAGAAAGATAAACCCCAAGATAGACAGGTGATCGCTGACCAATGCTCAGCCAGTCCCCCTAAACAGTGATCAGTGGCTCCTGGCCAGCTGTCCCCTGATATCATATGGCGTGGAATACTGTTTTGGCCAGTTAGGGTCAGCGGTCCTGGCTGGGTCCCCTCCCACTTTCTTGTGCACCTCCTCACTGGCAGAGCATGGGAAACTGAAAGGTCCTTGACTTAACAGTAAGCACTACTTAGCAACAATTAAAGCATCAGTGTGTTAGCAGCATTATTCTCACACTGAATATGAAAGACATCACTGCAGCAGCTTAAGAAGAAAATAAACTCTATACCAGCTGAAACCAGGACAAAAAGCAATGCTGAACTTCTGGTATCAGTAGACTTTTTTTCTGAAAATGGACTGGAAGCAATGAGTAGAAAGGACAGCTTTTCTTCAGCCTGTGTTACTTCTATGTTACTAGTCATACATACGGCTGATGGCTTTCTGTTACTGTGCTTGGCAGTGCAGTGGAAATTCTGCTTAAAAGCATCTGCCTATTTAGAAAAAAACAATTAGAAAATGTTCTTAAATTTTGCTGGAATTCTGCAGGAAGATGGTCAAAATGCCTGCCCCCCCAGCCTCCTTGTTCAGTTGCTTTTTTTGTAGGCTTATTAATGGAGGCTAGATGGCAGCCAAGGAATGTTCTTTGTGGCTGTGGGATTTGCACTACATGTTTGGAAAGTACTGTTGCTTATGAATTGGTGAAGTCTCAACAGAACAGTTAATATTTCTGGTTTTCTTCTTTTTCTCGATGTTATTGAACTTCAGATTTCATACACGAGTTTGACATCTGATTTTGTAATAATAAAATTAAAAAAAAAAGCAGCAAGCATAGCTACTTCTTGAGATACAGTAGGTAATAACCTAATAATTATTTCTTGTCTACTTTCTGTAAACCTACATAGAACATAAATGTTTTCAAGAATAGTAAATCTTAAGATCATTATGTCTAATAGTTAAATGTAGAATGTCTTGGATTTTCAGAACAAAGTTCTTGCATTTGTTGTCATGGCAACCTTCTGTTACAGAGCATGATGAAATACTTGTTTGGCTGTTGGGCTTAATTGTCTTTAATGTGACTTTCAATGTACAGCATTTAAGATAACTCCCTTTTATCCTGTTTTTGGTATCCTGCAGAATTCTATCCTTTTTATGACTTTATTTTCAGTGGGTTTTACTTCTCAGCCCTGTAGTAGGGTATGTGCCTTTGTGTGTCTTTTTCTTCTGTCAGTTTTCTGCCTTCACTTAAGAGTTCTCTTCAGTTCTTACTTAACAGTTGCTATTTCAGACACTTGTATGGAATTCCTGTTTCTCTATTTGTCTCTTCTCTGTCTATCTGGGATGTTGTCAAATGCTGACAATAGCATTGGAAAAGACCCTGGAAGTGTCCCTCTTCTCTACTGACATCCTTGAATCGTATTTGACTCACAGTTATCCTTTTAACTGCCCTCCAGATAACTGATTTACCCAGTGTGTTTAGTGTTTGTTTTAAAAGCAACTTCCTTTTTTCAGTCTTGAAGTACCTGAAATGATAGTTTGTTAATTTCTGTACTTTTCTCAAACTCTTCACTTCCCTTGAGTTTTTTGGACACATTATTCTGTAGTTCTCTCCCTTTACTTATGCTTGTTGAACTTTCTTCTGTGGTGTTTTTTTATACTTTTTTTCCTCTTCAATATATTTTTTTACTGGATAATCCAAATTTTTTAATTTTCAGCATCTTGCCAGAGGAGATGCAGCTTATGCAACTGCATAGAAAACAGGTGTAAAAATACCTGTAGAATTTCATGCATCTGAAGCTGCTAGTTTTTCTGAGCATAAAGCACATCTAAGTTTTAGTTGCAAAAGAATGAAATAACAGTAACCTCTTTAGCATAGCGTGAGACTTGTAATACACTTTGACACCACAGGCATTATGAATCACTTTCAGGTGCAAAGTAGTACAATTTCAAATTGTTCTCCTTTCAAATATTAAATTACAGAGAGTCATACAGACAGTATATATTTTTATTGTTCTTCCAAAATTATGACAGCTCACTGCAATGGTCCCTACTTTCAGTCAGGTGAATGAACTCTTGTAGACAGTAAAAGGCATTCTGTTCTGGAAGGAGAACTATATGTTGATTGTAGTATTCAAATGTCACACCAGAAGCATCCAGCTGGGAGTTCTTAACAACTACAGAGACACAACTACTAATGAAATAGTAGGAGTACGTTTCATCTGGGATACTGTGATGTCTTAATACTCCTCTCATGTTAGCTGCAGATGATACAAAGAAAGTCGATATGAATAGCTAATAGAAAGGTTTAAAGTAGTGTTCTTTTATGTAGCATGTCTTTGTAGGTATTTCTACCATGCTGGCAGGGTTATTGATGGTGTGCATTTTTTAAATAAAAATATTCAGATACTGTGGTATGTAATGAAAAATGTAATCTATGAAAAGATGTTGTAGTATAACTAAAAGAAGTCTAGTATATATTTTTACGTATGAGGAAAAGAGAACTTTTCATGTTTTCCAGTGATGCTTTTTGTCAACAAGAATTCAAATTGTGGAGCAATGGTTGCCAAGACTTTAATTCTCTTTCTCAATTAGATTTTTGGAGTGCTTGCCCTTCTGGTGTATCGCATTTAAACCCTCCAGTTTAAACAAAACAAAAACATATAAGGCAGGTTTGATTTGAGAGTAGGTATTTTTTGATGTTCTAAGAAGACATACAGAGGTTTCCCTTTACAAAACTAGTTTGAAAGCTGTCTGTTGTCTTGTGATGGTTTTTGTTGTCCAGGACTAGCGCCCTATGAGTCAATGCTTGCTTGATGCTTTTGGTAATCTTCATGCTTTTTGTAATACGTTTTCCCAATAAATCCTGGAAGCTAGGTATCTTGTAACTGGCCTCCTATTCAGCTCCATCTTGGCTGCTTCGTATAGTGATAGGACTTTACTATTGAGATGTGTATTAAGGCTGTATTGTGATGTTTTACTTAATTTCAGAAGTCATAAGGCAGAAAAAGCTTTGCTTACTCTAGTTCTTAAGACTGTTGGACTTGAAATTTTTGACAAAAGATACAATGTCTGTTCAGCAGTCTTATCAACATTTTTGTGAATAACATGCTCTCAAAAAGAGCTTGGCCTTTTTGTTGCTAAGTGATAGGACGGGGAATTTCTGAAACAGAGTTTGCAATAAAAAACACAACTAGTGATACAGTGCACTACCATAGTCCTTTTCTGAAGGATGCTCTTGTGCATTAGAAGGGTGTGTTGAATCATCCCTATGTACAAGCACTGTTCTGTCCTTTTGATGCTGCGAGTGTGAAGACTCCTGCCGCTGGGTGAATCAACTGCATAACTGGCTCGAAACTATCAGATACGTCTTAGATCCTTAACCATTGGACTAGAAATTGAGCTTTCTATCCCGGTGTCGGCCCCCTACATCCTTTTATGTTTCAAGAGGGTTTTTTGTTTGGTGGTTATTTAATTCGTTCCCCCCCTGCCCCAGAGGATTTACTGTAATTACTCTTTTCTCCTGTGTGGTATTAGGAGAAAATATATTCATTGCCATAGTATCAGACTTAGGTTAAACACGGTACTGTGGCTTCATTGTTATGTGAACATAGGCAGCAAATGTTTTATTTAAATAGTCTCTTCAGTAGTGTGAAAAGAATGAAGGATGGCATATGACAAGGATCTCTAACTTTTATTTTTATGGAATGTCACAAGGAAATGCCTGCTTTAAATAATTTGACTTTGACAACTGCTTTTCTAAGTTTGCAGAGAAGTATGTTGTAGTACAGAGATGCTAGTTTTTCTAAGACTTGGGGTTCTTTTTATGTAAAACTGTGTTTTTAAAATGTTTTTTTCATGCTAGTTACCTAAAGGAATTATAAAAGTAATTCTGTTATTTTGGAGATGCTGATAGAATTCTACTCAGATGGCTTTTCATTTTTCTATTATTGTTATTTTTAGGATGACTTAAATGTCATTCTTTAAGCAGTTTCTTAAATTGCTCTGATATGTTTTAGGTATTCATTATCTTCCAAGTCTGTTAATCGTACTCAAATTTGGCCCAAACTGAGATCTCAAAAACCTGTCAGAAATTTAAATGTCAAGCTTTCTTCCGGTATGTGTCTGAGATCTTTTTAACATAAAAACAGAAGGAAATGTTTTACGTGGACAAATGACTTAAAAACTGCTGAAAGATGAAGCCAAGAAAACCAGAGATCAGCTTGAGGTAAATATAGAAAAACTGAGCCTAAAATTTGGCTGTAAAGAGTAACAATGTTCAAAATAAGTAATGCACCTTTAACTAATGGAATTTATAAAATAACCTTAATTTCATAATGGAAATTACTGATACTTGCTAGAATGCATTTTTATCAAAAGGGATACAGCATGGTACTGTAAGAATAACTAAGTACAAGTCTGAAGTCTGATTCTAACCTAGTGATCATTTGTTTTTACAAAGAGATTAAAACACACCTAAGTAGATGGAATGTGCTCTAGTGTGCTGTCATTCAACAACGTGACCTGTAATTACTGATGTGTTCTCTAAGTAAACAACTCTGAAAACATATACTGGAAATAGCCTAGCATGTTTACAGTTTGTAATATCCAACCGTATTTAACAGTACAGTTTTTACTAAATAAAGCTTCTAGAAACGCAATGTCAGTAATCTGGGAAAATATGTGAATACTAACATCAAAACTAGGCATGCCAGAAGGGTATGCTGATATATACTGATGCTCTAAATAATATGTGATCTTTTACTTTCAAATTTTGAGCTTGTAGACGTGCTTTTTCTATTTTTTTTTTTTTCCATTGTGGTGATACCTATCCTTCAATATTTTTGTTGTTCGAAGTTTTTTAGGGAGTTGTAATCTTTTGTATTAAATGATCTATGTGCATTGCTCATATGGTCTTTTTTGAGCAAGAAAGTAAAAAATGAAATAAAATGTGCAGATAGGCTTAAATTAGGATGTAGAGCAAGTAAAATTAAAGAAATTTGTGTATTGAATTCAATCACTATAGAACGTTTAAATTGCATGTGAGCTTTTTCTTCTAGTTTTCACTGACTTCAGAAGTGCATGATTATTATGGGAAGCAAGACCTAACTCCCTAAATCAGTAACAAAAATAGTAAGTTTATTTTCCTTTAACAGCCTGCTTTATAAAGGGAGAACAAATGAATGAGGTCTGAGATCTTGAATTGTGGAAAAAGATGAAACACTGTTCCTAATATTCACCAACAGTTCGTTACTACCCCAATGCAGTTTCTTTTCAGCAAGACAGCATACATTGACAGGAAAAGTAGGGTACCGAACTGGGGTTTTGAGCTCAGACTTCTCTCAGCTCTGTAAACACTCAGAAATTATTTGTTTAACGGTTGCTTATCTGGTGTTGCTTTGTATTTCTGCACTAACCTGGGTGCCTGACTTCTTCCTTTTTTTCTTTAATTCCAGTGTAATATACATTGTTTCAAACTTTCATTGGTTCACGTCTTGTATGTTTAATAGGGAGAAAATGTAGACATCTATCCTTCAAATTCTGGCACGTTGTAATTTAATTTTAGTTGCATTATATACCTAGTTCAAGAAATGGGAAAGCTGAGAATCAGGCCTCTTGCCTAGTTCTAATGCTTAAGCTAAAATGAACTTAAGTTGGTGGACTGAAAAATACTGTGTTCAGTGAAACAGAGAACTTACGATGTGTGTAGCATGAGGAATTACTGGAAACAACTCTTTAAAAAATTATTTTGCTTCCCCAGTTCATTATGATGGTCATGAGTTTATACTGAACTTGAAACTTGTTCAGCTTTAGCAAAAGTAGCTGCTCTACAGTACCACAATGTTCAAAGCGTTAGTCTTCAGAATTTAATATTATTATGCCTCTTGAGTAGAGTTCAGAATCTCTTTCATTCAAAAAATTAGGCAAAACCCCCAGGCTGTTGTATGTGAGCTGTTGGTATGTGCTGGTTTAACCTTTGGTAAGCCGTAACGCATGAGGGCAATCACTACAGAAAGAATTTGCAGAACATTGAAGTAAACTTGCAGAATGCGGTGTAATTGTTTGCCAGCCTTACCTGTACCTCTCTATTTAGTCTTTTCCCATCTCCTTAGGCAATATGGGTATTCCCTGCTGCTGGGGTTAATTTACTCAGTTCTTACACGAGTAGTCATAGATCATCAGTTTCTTTCCTAATGCTTTTCCAGTTCTATTGCAGTAAGAGAATAAGGCACTACTGCTGTGTTTAGTTGAAAACCTTTCTGGAGGGAGAGCTCGGGGACAGCATTGTAGTTTGACTTGGAATTTTGCAGTCCCAAACTTTAATCTCTTTCCAGGTTGTACTGTCTTGAAAATCTAGTGCTAAGTCAGCCTTGTGAAGTTACATACCCCTTTTAATATCCATTCTTTTTTTCAACTGTACGAATGAAAAAGGATTCTTCTCTTACTGTAACTTCTAATAATTGCTGAAACACGTAATAGTCTGTGGAGTTGGAGTGATGCACTTCTGAAGAATTTATTTCCTGTTCTGTTTGAGCTTGTTGCCCGGCATTACTTCACGATGATAATTGCTATTAAGCACACATTATTAACAATGTTACTGCCATGTAGTTAAGTTCAGTTCATTATACAGTAGTAAGAACAACAATGGAAATCTGTAAATACAGGCTTTGTATGTACAAATTTATGATTTGATGAAACCTGAACTTTATCTTATAGCTACTTCAAGGCAACGTTGCTGACATCTACTTGTGTATTAAGTTTCCCAAGTAGATAGCTTTGGGAAGTACTCAAAGTGAATTCACATATGGCTCAGCTATTACAAAGACTTCATATTCACAGTTGTGTTTTCTATCACAGAATTGCCTCGGTGTGGTGCAGGAATGTATAATTAGGGAAGCATAACGAAATGTGGTGTTGACAGAAAAGTATGTTTGGCATCTCGAATGCTCACCTTCTTTGACATCATTGCTATCTTTATATCAGAACTTCAGAAGTCTAAAGTGGCTTATCTAGGTTCATAGTTAACACTCTGACATACTATGTTTTTATATTGTGCTTTTTTTTTTAATGCTTTCGCAAAGCAATGGGAAACATTTTCAACTTCCTTACGTGTTTGTGACTACTGTAATTTGTCATGCTCATTAAGGTTCCTACAGTAGAAGAAAATAATGCTTGTTCATACTAATTTGGAAGATCAAAGCATGGCATAGAAACAATTTATCAATTAACCAACCAAAGCTGCCTCTCAAATGCACCTACCTTTTACAAAATGTTTAAAAATGCATGTTAATTAAAAGTCTTCCAGCTCCTAGGAATATGTAAATTAGTGGAAACAAGAAGTAGTAAAAATGTACAGACAACTTGTTCTCCCAAATGTTAAATCCTCATGTGCTTTACATGGTTTTCATTTCTCTGTGAAGTTTTCCATAGTTGGTTTTATTATTATTCACGGTGCCCTGATATGTAGGTTTTTCTGTTTTTTCCTGTAAATACTTAGAATATGTAAACAAAATAATTCAGGTAGGACTTTGAAATATAACCAAAAGAGGTGGTTCTGTCTCAAGTGTTCCATCTTTCCTTTATATTGCTCATGTTTTACAAAGTGCATGTGAACTATTTTCATTTCATACTCTCATCCTAAGCCAATAAATTACTTCCCTTGCAGAAATGTAGAATCTTTCATGTTTTGTGTCACAAACAAACAAAAACATTTTAAAATATACTTAGCTCTTGGCACCATTTGTAACAGTACAGTAGTCCTTTGGGAACACTATAGGAAGACTGCTGAAGAACAGTTGGAGTAACAGTTTAGACAAATGCCTGTTTATGTTCTTCCTTTTCAACTATACATCTCTGACAAAGCAAACCTAAGAAACGGTAGCCAGCAAAAGGATAGCTTTCCAAGTGAATGTTGTTTTGCAGTGCACGCGTAGTCTATATGCAACTATTCAGTTAAGTATTTAATGAACACTATTATCCAGTGAGAAATAGAGACAGATATTTTACTTAGATTTGGTAGCTTTTTTCAGTATTGGTCCCATGAATCATCTTTGGGTGTAGCTGTTAGATACAGAAAAATCTGTATCTCTGCTCTTAGAAAAGAGGCAGATGTCAAGTGCCAGAGTCTGATCTTGGGCCTTAAAGCTATGGCTTTTATCTGTGGGGTATGGGAAAACAGAGCTCAAGACTTAAAACTGCATAACTAGTAACAGTTTCCTTAGACCTACTTTGTGTTACAATCACTTGGTATTAATAAGTTTAGCTTTCTTTGAATAATGAGGTAAAGCAGCGTCTGCATTTCTGATCAAGTACTGCACTTCATTGCCTGATGTGCCTTCTCAGTAGCGTGATACTAGCAGCATCTGTCCGCTCAATAAGCTGAATATTTTGCAGCCTTGACCTCTGGAGTTTTTCCTAATGTTTGTAAACTTAAGGGAAGAGGGGTTGGTTTTTGTCTTCCTAACACTGTCTTGATTTGCCGACATTATAGTCCTTTTTCTTTAATATACATTGCTATCTACAATATGCATAATTCCATTTAGTACTAACATTTGACTGAATTTTTCTTGTACTACTAGTACACCCATGCAACATGAGTTTGTTAGTCCCTTTAGAAACTGCTTTGTATGAACCATAAACTTAAAGTCAAAAGCAGCAGAGTTTAGTGGTGACGGCAGCATATTTTAAGTTTCGTTGGCCCAAAAAAATCAAGATAATACAGGTTCCCCTCTTCCTTTCCATTAGGTTACAATAGTATGATATGAGAGCTAAAATAAGGTGATTCAACATCTTCTCTTCATATAGCTGTTTTTGAATTCTAAGTGAGCAAAGTAATTTAGTTTTAAAATGTTTCTGATTGGGGAAGAGGCAGTATATTAATGGATTAATGAATTAATGAAGAAAAATCTTTGGAGTATTCCGTAGGTATCAGGCAGAAAAATGTTTTTATCCATAGTTATTTCATCTAGCACTGTTATTATATGCTATTACTAGAGTTATTACGATTGTTGTTTGTATAGACGGTCTCAAGTAAGATTGATGTTGGCTTCTAAAGGGAGTAGGCTGCTGATAACATTGGGAATGTGAACAATACAAATGTAGCAAAGGTTTGAAATAAAAATGTTATGATAGTAGGGTAAATGAAGTATCATTAAAGCAGCTATATCTCACGCTTTCTTACTTGCAGGATATTTTGAATAATCTTGATTCATGTGATCTTGAAGATGATGATCTCATGCTTGATGTGGACCTGCCTGAGGACCCACCTCATGACAAAGGTTAGTAAAGTAGCCAAGCAATCTTATTGCGAAGATGCATTATGGACTTAAGAGTTTTTTGAGTTATGTTCTGACATCTCTTTTAATAAGCCAATGCACTCCTCAAATTGTTTTTTCTTTAAGTAACAGCTCTTTCTTATCTGAAATGTTGAAAGTGTGTTATTTGTTTCCCCAGATACAATCTTTGCATTTAGATAATTGTAAAATTAGAAATGTACTGCCTTTTATAAAAATGCAACCTTGTTGCACACTGTTTGTTCTGTTTAAATTATTTTAATAGGATAAATGTCAAACTTTTATGTTGATCATTCAGTCTCAGGCTTCAGCTATATTTGAAAATGTTGGAACGGCATCTTTTCAGCTTTGGTGAATGACAGTGTAATCTTTTTGAAATAATTATTTTTTTCTACAAAATTACAGTATCTCCTAATATATTTTTATACAATTCAGGGTAACAGGAACCTTAAGATTTAGGATGTGTGTTCTCAAGGTGTCTTTTATGCGCTGTTGTTATCAGCAAGGAAGCTGGCAAACTTTCACAGGAAGGATATTGGCACCTGCATGCCACTAAAATAATACAAATTCAAACTAGAATGAACTAGGTAAGGCAAATTATTGACATACTTCCTCAAATCCTGGCCTGGAAAAGTTGGAAGCATTTGCTTTTGGTCATTTGTGGCCTACTTGTAAGAATTGTCACTGTCATGTGATTATAGGTATTAGTTCTGTCTTAAAGTTCAGTGGAGGCTAATGTATCTTCAAATGAATAGAAACATTGAATACGGAGCACTGCAGTCCCCTAGGCTGTACAAACAGGCACTGAAAGAAAAAAGGCTTTCATTATTTTGTGTACCGTTCAGCTGCCTGCTGAAGTTTGGGCAAATGCAGGTTTTTTTGAGTAGCTTTTTGAGTTCCTTGGGTGAAGACTCCTGTGTGTATGTTAGATTCGAAGCTAAATTAACAGTAAATAAATACCTAGTCTTCCATTACCACAACGATGGCACATCATGTTTTAAGAGTGTGCGCGTATGAAGTGCAGTACTTAATATTTTCAGTCTTAGAAGAAGTTTTACAAAGTACTTGTGTGAAAGGTGCTTATTGACAATAATGCTAGTATTCAACTTTACAGCCCAGATAAAAATTTAACACCTATTTTTTTACTTTTTCCAGAATGGGTAACAATCCAAGCCTAGGGGATATTCTTTCAATAAGGTTAACTTTAATTCTGTTAGGAAAAACTAAGAAATGATTTTGAAGGGTAGATTAATTTCTCTTAAAATTCCTAGTTTATAAAACATGCATTACATCTGCATGAGTAATTTCAAGTTACTAATTAAAAAACTGTTAATACATGCATTTTAAGGTGAATGTTTGCCACAAAACCATAAAAAACTTCATTTAATCTAGACATGATTGATTAAATGCAATCATTAATTCACTTCTTTCTTATTTGCATCAATATAATAAACAGAAACCTACTCTCACTTCTACAGCTAAGTATCAAGAATATTTGTATAGCTGGAATATGTTTTGTGATTATGATGATCTTGTGTAAGCTGCTGATTCAGGAGAAGTTTACTGTTTGAGATTAGCTAATTACTCCTATTTTTGGCATTTTGTAGAAGTTGAGTTTCCTTATAAAATTAACGTGGCATAAACTGGGGATCTGCTATAATCACTACTTATCTTGAAATCTCTGAATTTTTAGCAAAGAAGATCTGAAAAAAAGAATCCAGAAGCCACCTCCAGGTTTCCCCTTAAGTGAATGTGACCACCTGAAAAAGTGAAACTTGTTTGTTGTTAATATAATGTGTTTTTACTCGGTATCTCAATTTCATTTTCCAAAGCTGAAAATCATCATAATATAATCATTTAAGCTTATTGTAGGCTTATTTTGAATAGACCCACTTGAATTTCCATGTTATGAACCGTACAAGGATGTTTCTAAAGGAAAATAAGTCTTTTGTTACTTTAGATGAACAAGTTTTTCTCACCTGGTTTTTGGTTATTGAATTTGGTGATAAAAACTGAATTGTAGATATGAGTATTAATTATAATCATATTTAACAGCACTTCTTACCAACATTTTTTTTTTGTAATGATGTGTGACTTCAGTGATGTCAGACTCTTAAGGCTTTCCAGGTCCTTAGAAACTCTCCTTGTTTCACTTTGGAGTCTGGGATGCTGCTTGGACACTATTTATAGAAACAGTTCTAGCTCAACAAGTATGCAGTGAGTGAGGATAGCAGTTTTAAATCACAGGGTAAAACTGGGCTCACTTCCCAACAACACGCAGGCTGGGAACTAAGCAGGAAGGAAGGCCTGTTTATGAGCGTCTTATGTGCAACTGAGTAGGCAGACGAATAAAACAATGTGCTCTTGTATAGTTATTTTTCTAGCAGAAGACTGACAGTGTGAGGAAAAACCCCTTGGGTAAGTGAAGGAGAAAGTCTGCTTCTTTTTTTCCAGTGTCTGACTGCACGGATAGCAGTTGTTTTGGATTTGTTTCTAGTGGTTTACTAGCTGTTGCCAAATAGTTTTTGTTCTCTTAAGAAGTTTGTGGAATATGCTTTGCAAAATTTAGTGTTTTAAAGATTTTGTTTGCTTGTTCTAAGTCATGCTTGTTGTCCAGGTAAATCAAGATTAAATGTGTCTCAAGTTGAAAAACAAACACGGTGAGCAAGAGGATATATATATATATATGTATTTTAAGTACTGAAACTGTTCTGTTTTGGAACAAAGTACTGGCCTTTTTCTAAAACGACTTTGTGTGAAGTGTTTGAACTTTTTAAAGATCTGAAGATACTGTCAGACCAAAAAATGGTACTTTTGGATTACTTTTTCTTCCCCATAGATCTTCAAATGATTTTTCTTCTTAAAGTGGAAATACTGTTAAGGCTTAATTCTGTAGTTTCTGCTACAGATTAATCTTGTAACAAGTTTATATGCTGTTAAAAATGTGACACCATTACAGAAGTCTGTTTGACAGTTCTAAAATGCATATTTTCTTTTTTTTGGATCAGTTTAAAAAAATTAAACCCCCGAAACTTTATGCTACAAGTTACCAGCACATAGTCAATATTTTGTTTACAAGGTCTTAGAAATATTTTTTCTTTTTTTTTTTTTTACTTTATGCTCTCTGTAGAGGAATGTGAAAATATGAGCCGTTTTGATAGACAAGACAGAAATGCTAGACAACATCAGGAAGGATTCTGGAAAAGAACACCACAGCAGCGATGGAATACACAGGATCACTATCACCTTGGCCATACTGATCACTATATCCATAGTAAAAATGATTTAAACAGGTAAAGGACTTGCCTCTTTTTCTCCCAAGCCATTAAAATACTCTAATGAGAAATCTTTGTCATTAAAGGGTCTGTCTTGTACTGAGTACAAGGTGTTGTATATACATCTATAAACTGCATGGGAGCATCACTGAGATTTATAACCATTTATTTTCAAAACTTTTGTTTCTGTCGTGTTTTTTAATCTAAATATTTATTACTTGTTTTTGTAAGATAATATAAATGCTTGACTAAATTACTGTATGTGTTCCATGGAAAGACATTACACTGTCTTATTACTTGCATTTTGTATGTTTGGACAGTTTTTACTTACATTTCATTTAAAAACTCACTAGTAATCCTACAGTTCTTATAGGCTAGCTTGCATGACTGAGTTTAAAGAAATCCTGATGGGCAGGCTGGTTTTAGGGTACTGTAGCTGTTGGTCTGCAAGATATTTGTACAAGTGGGAAGTAAAGTCCAGCACTTAAGTGAAATAGCATTGACATTTTCTGATTTATTTATTTTCTGCTCTATGCCACAGTATGTGGATATAGCTCAGGTTACATAACACTTTCTTTTTTACTAAATGCTCTGTAGCTCTACTTTTTCATCACTGTTTGGATTTTTTTAGTCTTTATTTTATTATTTTTTTTAGGGGCTCAAACTACCTAGAATCTCCTGTTGGTCACTATGAAAGCTATGGAACACCGAATTTTTACCAGGCTCCTAGACAGCTGGTGGGCTTACCGGAGAATACTGTGATGCTTGATGAAATGACCCTTCGGCACATGGTCCAAGACTGCACAGCTGTAAAAACTCAGTTATTGAAACTGAAGAGATTACTGCATCAGGTGAGCTGTTTAAATGGAACAAAAGCAGTAAAGTATATTGTAGGGGGAGCTTAGGTGGGCTAATGTTCTGTTTGGCATTATTAAGCTACTGTCATTTCTTTTATACGTTGAATTAATGTGTCCAAGAAAGTGTGCACTTTATATTGCCATTTAAAATAGTACTACTTTCGCTTTTTCAGCACTTTACTGTCTGCAAAAAATACTAAATAATGTTTTCCTGCATCTCTGAGGAAATAACGCTAAAGAAATTTTAAAAAATCAGTGGATGTGAAGACAAGCTTTTATTTAATAAGATCCTAAAAAGCTGAGAGAAAAGAAAAATTGATCCCACTGATCAAACTTGCATTTGGCAAGTCAGTGCTAACAGCTTTTTCTTAAGGTTTTGTTTTCTTTGTTCTTTTGATCTTTTCTCTGTGTTTTGACAAAAATCTTAGCAAATCCTACTGGGTCATCTCGATTGGAAGTGCTCAAATTTAACCTTTCTAGTGTATAAAATCACTGAATTGTCATAAGCTTTTAAGGAGCTTTTTCATTTCACCTCAAAAACTGGCAAATTCCAGGACTTGGTAAAACGCTGGACGATTCAGCAGAAGTATGGTGTTTTGGCTGCAAAAATTCCTTTGTTACCTTAGGGAAAAAAAAAAGTCCATGAGACTTTCTGTGGTGGTATATACAGATTAGCACTGAAAAGTACCTGTGTGATGTTCTCTTTAATACTAGATTTACTGCTGTTCTTTTCTAACAGGATAATGTAATGGGAATAAGTTTGTGCCCTGAAAGTAAGACACTGAAACGAAACACAGCAAAACAAAAAGCAAATCAACCCTGAGGCTAATTCAAGGGAATGACCCTGCCTTTTAGAAATGTGAGCATTTGCTTCCTGTGGTAACTGAGAAGACTGGAGATGTTTTTCCACTGACAAAATCAGAAATGCTATTGTAACAAAAATAATATAGTGTCAGAGAGGATGGAAGGTGTGTTCTTAGGTCCAAATAACTGCATAGTGGACTGCATGAACTGTGCCTCCCAACAGCCTCAAGCTTGCAATTAGTACATGAAACAGATACCGGGGAACTCGTTATCTGGAGCTTTTAGTGCCCTTAACACAAGGACAATTAAACAATTAGATAGATGATTTGTGTATGTGTAATTCACTGTAATTGTAAAGGTGTGCACTTTATAGCCAAATTAGTGTGTGCCCCTGCAGAATACTGTATTTTAAATGTTGATCTAGTTTATAACAGCCAGACTTTTCTAAAAGGTTACAGAACACAAACCTTGCCTCAAGTAGCTCAGTCTAAGTTTTTTAAAAAACCTAAATTCATGGGAGAAAGTTACTTCTAATATGTATGTTCTTCAAAATCTGTTGCTGCTTTTGTCAAAAGCTTGATCTTCTCCCCCTCCCTTCCTGTAATAGCTAGTTTTGTAATAACAAGCATTGTTCATTCCTTCAAACTTTGTCAAGCATATTTCTCTATATTTTCTGACCTAGCCCCCCCTGCTTTGACTCACTGCTTCCAAAACTCGTCGCTGGACTTATTGTTTGATTAAAAGGCTGGATAAACATATGAATAGTAATGTAAAAGTAAAGTAACCTGCTACAGAGGGGAAGACTTCAGACAATTACTACCTTTATTTACTAAACAATGAGTAAATTTTGTATGAAATAGTTTTTCATTATTTGTAAGTGTTAAGCCTTAACTGAAAATATCGAGCTTTATACTAACAGAAATGAGTTAAAATATTGAAATTCTTTTTTGCTTACCATGAAGAGCAGAAGTCTAGTTTTGAAAACAGTGACATGAACTTTAGCAGTCTGAATACTGGACTAGGGCTTGATCTGAGTCCTCTTAAAAAAAAAAAACAAAACCCACCAAGTAAAAAAAGCGAGATACTAAGTCAGCTCCTTTCAAACATTAGCCGTAGTAAAGGAAGCAGAAGTTGTTACAATACAGATGAAGCAAATGTAAGCTTAAATGTATAGGTGTTACCTTATCCAGTTATGACTTTTAGTGTTATTATTTAATTTGGATAGGTAGAGATAGGTCTTGGACGTGAGGTCTCACAGAAACAGTTATAGTAAGATATAATATCTATATTCACTTGTATAAAATGGATCTAATTAACTGTAGTGTGGCTTACTGTAGAGCATAGCATGTAACGAATGTATACCTAACAGATTCCTAGGGAGACGTCATGTGCTATATGGGATTCATTGCTGTGACTGGAGCTCACATAACCATATATAAATTATCTTGAATATTACTAGCAATAGAGCTGCAACAGCATGGTTTTGGTGTTGTGTTCCCAGCTCTTCTTGGAAAAATAAATAGTTATTTGAGCAGTCTAGCTCAAATAGTTTCTGAACTCCGTGTGACCAGGATAACAATGCCAGCAGTACACATGCTGCCTGTTTACTCCTCACACGCTGCCATCTCTCTGTACCTTCAAACAGTGAAACCAGGAGCAGGAGTCTCTCCTGCAGGGTTTTTTAAAGATTTTTACTGTATTAAGTATAAAGTTCTCTGATTTTGCAGTACTGTTATACTAGCTTACATGGAATTAAAAAAAAAAGTACATTCTTCATGCACTAAATGCAGCTGTAAATATTTACAGGGAGACGTTGAACTACTGGTGAATGTTCTCCATGCTTAACTGGAGCACTAACTTTGTATTGTAAGAAGAAAATGCTTTGGAAGTCTTAACTCTAGTAATAATTGACATCTAAATGTTAATACCTCTTAAACATTGACTAAGGTACTTGATTTGCATGCTTAATAGTTAGTAAGTTTTCTTCTTATCAAACTTCTGTCTTTCTCCTCCTCAATTAACTTATTAAACTTGCTGCTCTAGATAAGGGTAACTAGAGCTAATGTGTTAGTACAATTCTTACTTAAATCAAAATGTTCTTTCCTGATGCCCTGGAGCCTTTGATCTAGGCAAGGATTGACCATCCTCCCTAGTAACTTTCTCTCAAGACTGGCCACATTGATTCCCAACCGCTGTGTCTTATCTCAGATAAGCACTTGCTGATATCCTAAGGAGTACTGAAGCATGAAGGGGTTCACTGAGCTGTGAGATTTGTGAGGCCCTTTTCTTCTGGGGAGGCAGGTTTCATAAAAAAATGTTTCTTTTCAACTTACCTTTCATGAATGGGAAATAAATTCTATATTTTCAAGCACAAATCTTCATTGTAACTTATTAGAAATGACTAGCCCATTTGTATGAAGAGGTATGAATGAAGAAATGAAGTCTGTAGTGCAAAACTGTAAAATGCACGATGTTTCTGCTGAGGCTTTAGATGAGTATGTCACTTGTAAAAAGAACACAATAAATACTTGAAAGATATACATCTGGTGCAATCTGTAACAGATACTTACCTTTAAGAAGCCTGCAGACAAGGAGGAAATATATTTACTTAATGAAATAGATTTTTTTTCATGTATTAAGTTGTAGAAAATACACCTACAATTGTGAATTTTTTTTCTTAGCTACAAAATAGTTCACCTCAGTGACTTAACTGTGCTTGAAAGAAACAGAACCACAGAAATGAAGAAAAAGTAGCAAACAGACAAATTTTAAGTTTAAGCAGTTGGTTAGCTGTTCAGACTATCACTGTAACAGTGGTTGACAGTGGGCAATGGAGACTGTACGATGCTCATTCATAGTGATATCTGTATGAACCTACGTGCAAAATGCTCAGTAGTCAGCAGGTAAGTATCACCATCCACTTTATGGATGCTTAATGAATCATCTGTTTGCATCTTTGTAAAAATGCTGTTAGCAAAGGAGACTGTTCAAATAAATGAGTAAGTTTTACAAAAAAACTTTGAGTTTGGAATCAAAGGCTAGATCTTGATAAAGCTTTAATAAACCTTGATGAACTTGAGAGCTTTGTTTAGCATTTTTCAACTTTGTGAGCTGTAGATGCTGGAATGTTGAAAGAATTCTCAAGATTAAATTATTGGTATGCCATTAGTAGTTAATTCTTTTAAAATCCTGTGTGTTAAAAGGCAGCTTATGCTGTTTGGGAACCACAAGATAGCTGTGGAAAATGCATTTGCTTCTAATGGGTTGATTTTTGTAATTGAAGAATTTAAATTATGTTAGTATAATGAAACAATTATCTTTAAGCTTTGAGCTTTGTATCTTCCTCTGAGGCAATATGGGAGATTTCTTCTGAAGAGAGAATACCCTTTATCTCTCCTCTTCTTCTATTCTTCTAGAAGTTCTACAATTTTCCTTTATTTTACTTGTGCTTTTAATTAAAGCCTGCAAGTAATAGCACCCAAAGGAAGCAAGGGGGAAAGGGAAGATGCAAAGCATAGGCAGTGAGAACAGCTGTCTCTATGCTGTATAGGAGGTGCATGTTTATAATACTGAAATATGTTCTGGGGACTATTATGATGTATTATGTCATGGAGCTTGACTGTTCTTTTTGGTTGTGTTTTTGTCTTTTTAAAATAGAGGCATGTAAAATGAGAACACGTAACTGCTGAGAGGATAGGAGAGAATACAAGCAAATGTAGCATTTTTGAGCTGCTGAACTGTTTATCAGCAGAAATATTGCAGTGCTCAAAACCCAACAATCTAGCTATACATAGCAGCAGTTTACCTAATATTCAGGTTAGAAAGGTAGTGAGATTTTTTTATTATTATTAAGCTGTTCTTGACTAAATACTTGTATGTGATCATAATTAGTAATCTGGGACTAAATAAAAATTTGTTTGGTATTCTGTTTACCAAAAGCAGTAAGTCAGTTCTTGGGGATTTGTAAAGTGAAAAAAGCAGAGGGATTTGTGTGTCATTTGTGCTTAAGATTTCACACTTGTTAAATGTTGGCATGAGAGCATGTTAAGTACAGCCACTCAAAAATACAGGTTTCAGTTTGTGGCTCTCTTTGTATTTGGGTGAGTTGTGGTGTACCTGTGGGAACAATTTCCATCATGGCTGTCACAACTTTAGCTCATGATCTTGAGATGGATTAAAAATGACAGATGCAGAGTAGAGAACATAATAAAATGCTTCAGTTACTGTAACATGTAAGAAACATGTAAAAACATTGGACATGTAGAAAAACCCCAGAGAAATAAGGTGCATGACAATGTTAATACTTGAGGAAGAAAGTATTTTTACATATTTTGCCTCTGTGTACACTTAAAAGTGGTATCTGTAACTCTCACTGAATTTGTCCTGAAACAATAAAATCGACTGGTTTGTAGAAAACTAAGGTGGTATTAATTTTATCAACAGATACTGTTTGCAAAGGAATATGAAGCTAAAATAATATTCAGCTTGAAATCAGGTTACTTTGATAGTCATGATTGTAAAGCTTGAGACATTCCTCTCTATTTGTTCTATAGGCACTTTGCTCATAAATACAAACACATTATTAGAGAGATGGTGAATTACATCTCATTACACTACCTTTTTGAAGACAAGTGTGAAGTTGGGGTTTTTTTTCAGAGCAACCTGCTAGTCTTTGAGTATTCTAAAGATGTTTGAAGGGAATTTATGTGTGGATTTTTTTTTTCCTGACATAACCACCTGTTCCCTTTATGTACCTATAGTGAATTTGGGATGATTTTCTGTCTGGGGTATTTTGTAATGGTTTCTGATTCCAGGTTTGCTGTAATTTTATAAGCCACTTTAAAACTTACCTTGAGTTATTGATTACTTCAGTTTATTACATAGGGACCACACCACCCATGACTGGCCAAAAGTGTATGCTGCGGACTTAAGTCCAGCAAAAACTTTCCAGGAAATGTAATTGAGGTGAAAATGACTGTAGTCGGGTAGCAATTCAAATTGGTTGCTGATTTTCATAGCAACAAGAAAAGGACTGTTGAATGCTCACTCACTGCCATATTACCTGACTGCTTTTCATTTTTAAATATTGCGTGCAAATAGTTATATATGGATTTACATTGGGTTAAAATAATCAATCTATAACTGAAGACTGTCCCTACCTAACTAATTAAATGTGAATGTCTGCAATGTTAGTCATCTGTCAGTTTACATATTGCAAGTTATCTTCATGCCTAATCTGCCAGTGATGTTTAAAAATAACTGTACCAGGATTGCCAGAATGTATGAGGTTTGAGTTGTTTGTTGCAGTGTTTTAAGTTTAGAAAGTAATTACAAATATTAACTGTTTTTCTTCCTTCTTATGCTGCTATTTTTTCAAAAGGAATCTTCTGCTAAGGAAATTCAATTAAAATGTATTGTTTCTGCCTATGTTTATAAGTAGAAATTATTTTTCTGTGCATTTGATAAGCATTTGTTTTTGATATGGTTAACAAACTATCCTGAGTTCTTGTTTTTGCCAGCGTCTTTTACGTTTGCACAATTGAGGCTCGTACAACTGCTTTTAAGATGTTGTTATAATGTAGTGAATAATGTATTCTACTACTGTAAGAACGTTAGGTAAAAACGGAAAGGTAGCAGCTTTTTATATCGCTTATTGCAATGTGATGATACCTTTGTAAAGCTTGTTGTAGTTTTACCTAAAGGTTAAAAGTGTATGTTCTTCCCAAGTTCCTGAAGTCTGGTGATATCATAGCGTATAATTCCTATGCTACCAAAAATAACATGTGGTATAACCAGTTACATTTGTTTTGCTAATTGTAATCTTTTTTGTATGTAAGTAGCCTTTTTCTGTTTATTTCCCTTTCCTCAATCTCATTTTAGCAATGTGATGAGCAAGAAAGAAGCAAAACAAGAAAAGTTTGATTCATCCAAGCATATATTCACAATGGGATGCTTAAATTCCCAGTGATAGTATTAGAACTGATTATTATTTTTTTTCAGTTGCCCTGTGTTCATTATGTATATTAAGATGACGAAGGCAGTGGTAAGGGAATTGATGCAGATGAACTCAGTTCTTGTTTTGCTAGTGAGCATTAGCTAGATATAGCATAGGGCTGGAGTAGTTGATTTATATCGCCAGAGAATGTGTGACATACTGACTTCGTTTGCAATTAGGTCTTAATCTGCTGTTGTACAATGTTTTATTGCTCCACTTATATGCATTTTAATGGGAATAAAAAGTATAGCAGAGGTATCAGTGATAGAGCTTTTAGAAGCCTTGCAAGATACTTTTGTCTCAAATCGTTTGTCTTGTGGTGTTTCTGTTCCCATGATTACTCCTTCTCAATTATAACTGACTTTCTGAAGTATCTTCTCTTCTGAGTGTGTGTATTTTATTAGTTGTTTAAAATGGTAAATGCTGAGGAAATCTGTTAGCTGTAGAATATAAAAGAAACACACAAAATATATAATCTGTAAATTTTTCTATGATTCTAATTGCTCACTTCTAGCATTTTATAAATGTTTTTGAATAATGGTTTTTCTTCACACGATTATTGTGCAAACTATTTCAAAACACTGTTAGAATTTGTTCATAACAGACTGTAAACTGCTGCTTCATCAGCCTGTCACTTGCTGGCGATCTGCCCAGAAGGGGCAAGTGGCTATTTGTGAATTGAACAAACTGTGTGTCGGACAGTGTAAGGTGAAGGATTTGCTATGTTAAGGAGTTTGTAGCCTTGAAATTTGACTGCTCTCATAATTAATAGGTTTCAAAAAAAAAAAAAAGCCAAGTTTTAAAAAAACCTACAAACCAACAAAACACCAAAAAAATGCAAGATATAAAATTACATCTAAGTGATGGAAATGAAATTTAACTGTCTACAGTATGTTAACTGTGATTTGAAATTGTGTGGTAGTTCTTTGTGTTTTTATCCTTTAAGTTTGATGATGGTTGTACATAGTTGCAAGTAAGCATTGACCGTAGGAAAGAGTAAAAATGTAATAATTAAAAGTTCATCACGTAATCTGTGCTTTGTTTGCATCTGGACAGTCTCACTGTTTTGTGTGTTTTTTGCAGTTTAGTTAAAAATGTATTAGAAAAATTTCTGATGGATTAAAAATCAAAAAAGATACCTCATGAACATGAAGAACATAAATAGGTCTATTGTGGGGTTTTTCCCTTAACTGATCTTTAGCATTTGGGCTGCAGTATTACTCTTCTGGTTTTGGGGAGTTGCTGATTCGGCTTCAGACTGGTTTTAGACAGGTTTTGGGACATGCTGCCCTTGTGTTCTACAAATGCAATCCTAGGCAGAGGAGTCATTGGGTAAAGAAACTCCCCTCTAAGAACCCTAAAAATAAAGGAGAATACTGTAAGGTAGAGAATTTATTTATTTTAACTTTAAGAAGGTAGCAGATGGAGGAGATGGACAGAGAGGGGGCAGAGGGCAGAGAATAAATCTTTTTACACCAAGGAAGTGAAGGGTTACAGTCTTCCATGACCATAAAATAACTGCTGTAATTACGTTGTAGTTTTGTGTTGCACTAAGATTGGACACAACATCACGATACAAACCTGAGAACATACCACGAGAATACACTGTCAGTTGTTCAGTCTGACCTGACTCTAATGTAACTGAAACGTTTCAGGGTCGAGCACCACAGGTTTAGAGGACTGCACATAGTGGCTGCATATGTTTTTTTGTCCTGAGAGTGGAAGTGCTTCAGGACGTACCTAGGCAAACACATTTTGACATCCTTGATAGGTATTTCTGTTTCTACTTGCTGTGCTTAATTTCATGACTGTCATGGAGGGGGGAAGGGTACTTCTGTGTGGTACCAGTTTTTGTAATTGCTGTTTAGTTCCAGTAGCTGTGAATTTGTGTTGTGTTGGTCTGCCCAGTAGCAATTTTTGCTGCTTTTAGTTAAGAATTCCTAGCTGAACTGTTTTGGCTGTTTATTTTGATATTGTTTAGACATACTATTTGAATGGACGCTAAAGGAAACGAAGCTTTTAAAATCACATAGCATCATTCTTTCCTGATGTAACACATTTGAACACAATGGCCAGTTTTTTAGTGGATTTTTGTGCAAAATCAACACGCCTTGACATAGCTGCAGCTGTTTCTACAGCTTGGCGAGGAGAAGGGAGGCTGTTGATGGCCATTATTTGGGCACTGTACATATATGTTGCAGCAAGGGAAGCTTTCCTATTAGGGGACTAAAAGGAAAATTAATGGTGAGAGAGTTCAGACTCCGTAACAGGTTCTGCAGAGAGATTGTGTCTCCATCCTTGAAAGCAGGTTTGCAAGGGAGGAGTTTCAGCCAGTAATTCAAGCCTCTTGTTCTTGTTTTTGTTACCTGATAGAATGATGAAAATGTGTCACTCCAGGACATCCCACTCTCAGTTCCAAGTCCAGAACCACAAGAACCTGAGTCAACTTTTAAGGTAAATGACACTGACTTACTCTACAGAATAAGAGACACAAACCTGTTTGTGTTTATCAACAACAAACCAAAAACTTTTGTGTCACTACAAAGTGCTGCTTCTTGTTTCTTTCTTATATTTAAATGCAAACCTAGCAAATGTTTATGTACTTAATCTTCACAGTTTTGTTAAAATAGCAGGGTTTATTTGACCTTTTAAAATATGTACTTGCTAGCACAGTTAATTAGGTAGAATAATTTTGCCTTTTGGTATTTGTAGCAGTCATGCAAATTAACAGCTGAAAAGTAACGTCTTTCAAAAATTTTCTGCTTGCTTGGTAAGTGTTGGATTTTGAAAAGACAATTTTTGCTTTGAAGTCTAATCGTACCATACTTATTCAATTACTTGGTCTGTTTCATTACATCTATTGTTGACTTCAGTTCAAAATATTTTTCATCTAAAGTAATTTTTCCCTGAGATAACGGAGGTATTGCAGATATAATTTAAAAACAATTTGAACCCCACAAAATCAAAGATTAATGGCCATTCTAAAACAATAAACTGAAGGAAGAAGCAATCACAATGGGTATTCCAAAAAGGATTATCTCCTGTGGTCACAGATTTGTAATGTTGTGCTTTCTACAGCGCTAAGGTTTTATAGCATTGCTTGGCTGTTACTGTAAAATCGGTACGGTACTGTAAAATACTTGCTGAAGATGCAATGAAATTGGAAATGCTTCTCAAAAGGGAAGAACACTTACAGTCTTAGTCCTATTTGGAAGCTGTCTGTCCAAATCCTGTTTTCCAGGTTTAAGAGGTTTGCCAAAGCTGTATATCCATATACATCATCCTTTAGCAACCCTGGTTTCTAAGTGGTTAACATTTAGGCCTTCTTTTCTCTTTAATTGTTGTCTGATGTATTTGTTGTGCTTGTCTTCCTACAGTCACATCTCTCAATCTTAGTTTTAATTCCCAGAAGATAAAGTATTGCTTTTTATCTTCTTAACAAAAAAAAAAAAAAAAAAAAAGGCTAGGCTTAACTGACACTTTGAATTGTCACTTCTTGAACTGGTGATGGCATATGGTTTGAAAAATTGCACAACCAATCAGGTGTGGTCCCAAAGCAGTAATTAGTAACATCTTCAGTGAAACTGAAATAGTAGATGTATGTTACTAAATGGAAGTATGCCCCTTAATTTATGGCCTAGCTATAGTGGCACAGTTATGAAATACATTAAAAATATGTTATGATGAGAAATTATTTTTAAAAAAATCACTCTTGAATACTTACCAATTTTTTAGTCTCTGAACTTTGCATAATTTTGTCTTCAGTTTTCAGTAGGACGTATTTGAATTGGTTGTGCTGTTTGCATTCAATAAATGTCCTTATGCTTACGTTTCTAAATTATTTGTTTCTTGTTTAATGATTTCTAAATAGCAGCTCACTTAACCTTTAAGCTTCAGTATTTTTTGCAGTTGGATAAAGAGGATTATGGGTAGTGTTTGATTGCTAGGGATGTTCATCTACATTATGTTAGTTGCTTGTATGACAGATGAACTACCACGTGAGAAGTGCAGCTGACTGACTTAGCCTGAAAATTTAGTGGGTCCGCTCAACTGGGCCTCTTAAAGAGATTTCTAGTCAAGTTTCTTCACTCTTTAAGTTGTATGTCTACAGCCCATCTCACCATGTGAATAAGAGGAAAACATCTGCTAATGTTACTGCCAGTCCTCCATGAACATCTCATGTGATATGTTCTGTATAGGCATTGATTTAGATTGTGTAGTCCTTTATAGAAAACCTTGTATTGCCCACTTTTCTGTTGCAGATGGATGATCTGCTGAATGAGATCAGGCAGCTTAAAGATGAACTGAAGAAAAAGGACGAAACAATCAACCAATTAGAGCACCAACTTGTAAGTATGCTACTAAATCTTTAACAAAATCCCAGGTGTGCGCTGCAGAGTGTAACTTCAATAGGTAATTCTTAGGAAAGCTCTAAGAGGGCTAGGCATCTGATTTTTTTTTCGTACACTTTCATTATAACTAAGGTAAGTTTGGATTCTGTTTAGACCCACCTGTCTCATGGGTCTGTGAAGGTTCAGTTAGCAGACCTGTTTTACATGTTCCAGTGCGTTTGCAGCTGTACACCTGGGATCTTTAATTCTGTAGGCCAGTTATGATTTGCATGTGTGGCACTAAGCAAGGACATTTATACAATTGTTAAATGTATTTAATTTCTGAAAGAAACACTTTGAACATAAACTTCTAGAAGCTGTTCAGAAATAACAATGAGCAAAGGTAAGGCACTTTGTGCTTAAAGTATTTTAAAAATTAACAAGTATAGGGCCTATCATTCTACTTGGTTTGTTGGTTTTTTTTCTCCTCCTTTCCCCGAGTGTCCATTAGTTCACTAAAGAATTCTACCATAGACTGTAAAGCTGAGCAAGGTAGTATTCAAAGTTGATTCTCTTTCAGAAACAAACAAACAAAACCTAAAAACCCCAATAAAATAAAGTATGTTGAATAGTAAGATCAAATTGGTGAAATAAAAATTATGGGCACGTTTTCATCATATATCAGGTTCAGGCAAACATGTAAGTCCTCGACTAAAAGTAACGTATGCCTTTCTGCTTTATACTGTTGTGCTAAGTTAACTTTGGATTTTGCCATGCGTATGTCTGCATTTGGTTTTGGTAAATGCACCTCTATGACAATTCTCATAAAATAACCCCATGTTTTCAAGCCACAGCAAGATCTGAAAGGTAGGGTAGATGAAATGCCAGAAGGTGCACACCATATTTATTTATCATAGCTGGAGTCAATCTTATGTGACTATAATCTCTAATAAAATGTTTGTAATGTGCTTTTGTACATACACGCACTGAAAGTCACCTGTGATCTTCATAGTGTCCCTGTCTAGCATGAGATCATTCCTTCTAAAACAAAAATGAAAGGTTAAGATTTGGCTTTCTGCTCTGCTGCTTAAACATCATAATTCCAGATCACAGCATACCAAAAGAAATTGTCTGCTACACTAATAAAGTCTAATAAAGTCTATTAGTATTTTGCAGTAAGTGTAGATTTTATTTTTTTTTTGTATGCTTAGTTTCATTCTTACTGTCAGCCTTTAAAGATTTCTTCAAGGAAATCTCTCCTTTCCTGCTAGGTCATATACCTAATAACTGTAGTAACTGAAAACCTTTCTGCAGCTAAGGAACTCCACCGTGAAGATGGGTATAACTTACTTGTGATTATTAAAAGGTGACTTTTTCGAGAGTGTAGTGTTTCAGAAATTCGAGTGAATCAAAAACACTTTCCAAAAGTCACGTTTTATTCTAGATTATTTCTGAATATACTTTGGGAAAAGAAGCTGTTGTGCAGTACTGTAAATACTAGTTTCTACAGTTTAATTGTGTTGTGCTGTACTGTCAAGTAATGCATGTTATTTGAACACTGGGCCTTGACTGTGTTTTTCAAGAGCCTTGGTTAGTTGTTTTCTTACAAGTTCGTTCTTTTTTCTCTTTTTGGGGGTGATTAAGGCCACTAGGTGTAACTGCCAGAAAGACAGTCAAAAACCTGCAGGGGCACCATGCATGTATGCTGATAAATTTACACAAACCTCCTGGAGGCGAAGTTCTGTGAGTAATATGTGCCATTTATTCTGTTATGACTTTGTGTTTGATTCCCCAGTTCTATTACTTCTGCTGTCACACAAGTTGGCCTTACTTAAGAGATTGTGCTGTATGTGAGAGTGGTATCCTTCCTGCTGTGCATCCCTTGCATTCTTTCGCCACCTTTTTATTTGAACTTTTATTACAAACATTTATTTTACAATAAGTAATTAAACTTTAGAAGTCTCCTCTTGAAATAATCATCCTTTGCACTGTTAAAATTACAGTCGGTCCAAGCTGTATATCTAATCCTACATATTTTCCTGTATCATGACTTTCAAGACATAGGTAACTGTATTTGGTTTTGGGCTTTTTTCCTGATTAAAGTTTCATTGTTGATGTTCCCACATTTGTTGATGAAAAGCAATGTGTTGCCAGTTTCAGTCCCTAAGAATAAAAAAAAAGTTAATATTTTTATAATTTTAATTTATTTTTTATTTTTATCATTTATTTAAATAATTTGACTCATTCAAAAAATTAATGGGTGAAAATCACTTTGACAAAAGACATCTTCATTCCCATATGTTGTTGCATGGATCACATTCGCTTCCATTATATAAAGCGTACATTCTTCCTGGAACATGAACTCAATACTGCAGATGGGGGAGGTGTAACACATGTGACATTATATAATAATAAGGAATTGTCTTTGAATTCTGAGCAAAGCTTTTGTCAGTCCCTAGCAAATAGTATTTTCTAACTAGAGACATAGTTTGAAGATCCGAAGAGATGTCTTTGAAAGGTTAAAAATGGGTTAGATTTTTGTTTCTTTGTTTTTACCCTGAGTTACTTGATGTGAGATTGTAGTAAAGATAAATCAAACTTGCTATCCTTCTATAATTAATCTTAAATATATAGTGCTAGGATAGAAATACCATCACATTGTATGTTCACCAGTTACTAGCAAACAGCTTTATTCTGTTGAGACCATGCTTTTGAACAATTTTCTCTCTGATAAGAACCCAAAGTAAAAAGATCATATCCATGAGTAGGTTTGAGTTTGTTCCAACACCCCTGTTCCGGAATGTGTGTGTAGTGTCTTTATCCCATTTGTCTCTTTTCCTCTTACTTTAGAGCTTTTGAGCACTTCTGTTGTGTCTTTTTCCCAAGGTTTCATTTCATATGTGTGGTGTTCATTTGATGTTTTTCTGCATTAATACTATTACTAGGTTAGTGACTATTGTTGTTTTCATGTTCTTTTTTCTTCCTCTCTCATTTTCCAATTAAATTCAGAAACAGATTAGTAACCATTGAAATTTAGTTGCTAACTACAGAACCATTAGTTTGTCTGATGAATTAATACTGCAGGTTGTTCGAAGATATTGGAGAAGATGAGGAATGTGAGTTTGTATCTTGGGGGAAAGGAGTCATTTAGCCAAATTGACTGTTTTGGCCAGGTTGGTTGGTCAGTATATTTCTTTCACAATATTCAGTAGTTTTGTTGAAATAGACGCTTTTTTGTCATGAGCAAGTACAGGTTAAGGGAGGCAATCTTTAAAAAAAAAAAAAAAAAAAAAAATCACAAAAACCCACAAACAAACCCCACCACCACCACCAAAACTAAACCAAAAAACTCCCCCCAAAAACCCTCTGCTGTTTTTCATGGTTAGGGGTAGGTGTGTGTGGTTATAGATATGTGTATGTATATGATACACTTAACATATGTCTGTAGACAGATGACCATTAGTTGTGCATTGTAACCATCTCAGTATTTTTGTCTGAATGTGAAGCTTCTCTTGAAAATTTATAAAGCAATTAGGAAAATTCATGAAGTATTGACAAATTTTCAAAATGCACTGCTTTTCAAGGAGCTTTTATTTGTAAATGATAGTGGAAAAATTTTTAGCTGGATGTGTGGGTTTGGTTTTTTAAATGTCTTCTCATTTGCATAACTGTAAGTTACAGGTTTTCTGTAAGCAAACAGAAATTGATAGGAAATCCCACATAAAAGAGCTCCTAAAGGAGGCCGATAGTCTTGGTGCTGTAGCCAAGTTTTGGTTTTAATAATCAGACCTCCACTTTCTGGTTTAATAGTTCCTCTGCTAACATGCATTTGTATGCTTCCTTTCATGACTTAACAGAAGTAAAAAGTAGAAAAAACCTTGTTGTGAAATAATTTTTGATCTGGAACCCTATGACATAGTGTTGCTTTCAATAGAAAGGAGAGACAATTGGTTCTGTTTTTCTTGTGGCAGGATAAATGGAAACAGCAGGAGATACCAGAGTAAAATGTATTCTCACTGAAAAAAAAGGCTTAAAATAATTGTTCCTCTATGTTAACATTCCTGTGAAGTATAATAGAACAGTCTTGAACTGAGAGTGCAGGCTTGGAGAAATCAGGTTTATTGGTCCTAAATGTGGTGTGAATCATGAAATGTAGTTAACGTTTATGAATGGAGTACATATTTTAAAAACTTAAATTACAAATGAAGTCTTGGCAATGAGAGAATAGCTCCTTTGAGGTGTATAAGATTTTTGCTTCTTTAAGTTTGGTAATAGTTATCAAACTTGATGAATATTTAATTCTTTCATTTTTTCCTATGTGTTGACCTGCTAGTCACTTTAAATGATGATGAATATCAGGAAGCTACTTCAGTTTGGTTATCATAACTTTCAAGATTATTCTGGCAGTTTATAAATTCTAGCAGCAACGATACGATGTGTTGATTCCTGAAGTATAAAAAACAGTCTAGGAACACACAGTAATTTACTGTTTCAAGAAATGCTTTAAATGCTTCCAGAAATGTGCTTAATGAACACTGTTAATGTAGTGTTTCATAAAGAATAGATGCTAGAATAAACTAGGAAACAGTGAGAGTGGAAATCGGCTATTGAAAGATTTCAGTCAAGAATTTAAGACTATGTGAATTGCAAGAATTTATTGTGGTTCTGCTGTCCATTTGAAATACCCAGTATTTCTCATCACTTCATTGTTCTCCCAGTAAATAGACAAGTGAATGTCATATTCTTTTTAAGAAGTTATGTTCTTAACTGTTTCTTTCTTTCTTACCAGATATTTCTAGAAAGTGTCCCATCCCGATGTGATTATAAACTTGTCTGGGGTTACTGTCTTTAGGGGCTACAATTTTTGAAAGTACTTTTTTTTTTTTTTTTTTCCCATTCCTATTTAAAGGTAAATATGTACAGAAACAGAAGCTCTGTAACTGGAAACTTGGTATTTGTGTAATAAAACCTAGTGGCTGAAAATGTTTAGAAAATTTGGCATATTAAAAGTTAATAGGTAGCTACCTGTTATCTAGCTATTGTGTATATTGCATGGTATTTCTTCTTAGTAGTTCCCTGACAGTATGCTCAAAACTTAAGTGACTGATTCTATAGACAGTAACTTAGAAGGAAACTTGTTTTCTTTGCCACCCTTAAGATAAAGGCTTGTACACATATTCACTGACAAGATAGACCATGATTTTTCTAGAAGGATTTCTTATAGATCTTTCATATGGTGTTCACTTCCTGTTAATTTGTCTATTGTTTAACTATCATGGAAGAAAAAAACCCAAACCTGGAAGAAGGTATTGAAGATGAAATTACCTGAAGAAATAAGTGTCGATGGACAAAGCTTAGAGGGAAGAAACATGAGCAGCCATTGCTCCATTTGTCCTGCAGCCTTTGCAGTATTGTTTCTGTAATGCTAATTATTGATAATATTGTTAAGATTTTGAGGCTAGAGGGGTTAAATGTCAAGTTTATGTTGACAAATCATTTCATTTCTCAGACTGAAAGGTTGTTTGCATATGGCGAGAACTAAAAGACACGCAAGCAAACTACTAAGTCCTGAATTTGGTTGAAGGTGTCTGTAAAAGATTCTGACCCTTGTGGTCCAGTTGCTTAGCATAACACAACTCCGCCTAGTCCATGGGTGCTCTCCCATGTCCTGCAATAGCAGAAAGCATACAGTAAAAGCTGATTTTTCTCCTTGGTATCAGAGCAGTACACAGCGAGAATAAGCTTTGCTTCCTAAACGTGTATAGGTTCATTCTTGTCTCTGATAAAATGACAACAAAACCTTTCAGTTTGCATGGGAGCATGCATATTTTTGTTCTTTGCTGTATCTCTTTTGTGCTTGTGCACTGAGATATTCTTTGCCTTCTGTTTCATTATTGTTCCAGTTGGTTGTTCCAAAGCCTTTCACATTAATTGTTTTGATGAACCTTTGTAATATTTGAGCTGTCTTTGTGTACTGTTGTCTTCTTGGTTTTGGTATCTCCTACCACCTTAGCCTTAAACTTCCTATATGCTTTGACTCTGCAACTCTGAATTTAAACTTCCACATTTGGAGCCTAGTCACTACATGAGCGTTTATCTTCCCGTTGTGCCTACGTTTCTGTCATTGTCCAGTGCTCTGCCGTTTGCTTGCTGATCCATTAAAACGTACATTCATGGTGAGACAGAACCATAGGTGGACCTAGACAGTAATGTTCTGCGCCTGTTTCTTACTGTTACAGTGACAGTGCATAACATGTAGGCATATAAACGGAAGAGAGGTCCTTTAAACCTTTCACTGGCAATTCTTTTTGGTTTATTATAAACCAGCACATGACTGGGGTATTTTCTTTTTCTTTAGACTTGAATACTTTCGAAAAGAAACATTTTGTTTGTGTTGATACTTGGAACTCTGTTGTTCTAGGTTTGGTCATGATGTGTAGCTCTGAGTTTAAGAACTGGCAGTGCTGGGTGAGATGCAGCAAAAATAATCTTTTCATGGAAGTGCTCGAGGGCTCTAGCTTTACAGATAAAAATGGGTCTTTCCTGTATTTGCGTTTCTGCAGGAGAAAAGACTTTTTAAAAGCAGTATCATTTTGGGGTATTGGTGTATCCTTGGGAAAAGAGCTGAAATATTTGGCTGTTGGCTAAAATTACTGTGCAGCAATAACTTAGAAATATTTCTCCTGTCCTTTTCTGACAGAAGCAATTGATTATGTTCATGTGATTGCTTATTCTAAGGTTGAGGTCTCTCAATTCCTTTGCATTCCATTGCAATGGAAAACTGTGGCCTTAATATCTTCATAGTAGCCTTAAAACCAAACAAACAAAAAAAACCCACAACCAAACTAACAAAATAAACCCACCACAATAACCCAAACAAAATCCACCAGCTTTTCCAGTGCAGTTAGGGTCAGAACCATAAAGTGTTTAGCAGCAATTATACAATTCATCAGCATCTCTGAAGAACATTCATCATTTTGTTCTGGTTTGTAGGCTGCTTGCTTTCAGCTGCTCCCACTTCAGCTTTTCCACTCCCCAGTCTCCTGTTTTGCCTGGTGTTTAAAATTCTGAATAGCTTCTCTTTCGGGATTCTTTTGCTATTTCACAACTCTGTATCTGGGAAAGGAGAGGAATGGGATTTAAGTTTAGTGGCTGGATGCACATAACAGCTCGGGGAGGAACTGTTCCGAGTGCTGTTTAACTTTACAGTGCAAGTGGAAAGACTTGCACCAGTCTAGGCTTCAGAATCCCATTGAATGTTTTAGGTTTTTTTTATAAAAGCTGAGGTAAGTAATGTTGTCATCTTTCAATTCTAATATTGCTTGCTTATGAGTTTTACAGGTTTTTTAATAAGCATAAATTGTGATTCAGGTTTTTCTTTACTATGTTTAGTAGGAAACATTTTCTGTGCATTTTTAATATGTACTGCAGTCAGAGATGTGCTCACTAGTGTGTATTTCTTTCCCCCCTCCTCCCTCTTTATTGCATTTCTTAGGAACCTCAGCACACATTTAACTAATAGAAGGGGATGGATGTGAGTTGTTTAGAGGAGGAAGCACTAAATTTGCTGGAGTTTTGTAAAAAAACTGTTAAAAGTCATCTTTTCATGAAATAGGTTTATCTGCAGACACTTCTTTTAACGTGCTATATTTATGGGACTGATACAACCTTTATAATTTGTAAAATCAGTGTAAGTCATAACACCCATTTTAATAAATGCCCAGTGCTGTATTTCTTGTCCTTGTTTCAATTGATGTTGATCTTAATTACCTTATTTGATGTACATAACGATACCTGTTACGATTTTTTTACAAATAAGAAATATGCCATTTATTTGATGTACACCTCTATGGAGCGGTGTAAACTCAAGATTGCTGCCAAAGGAAGATCTAGTTCTTCTGCTTCTCAGATTATAGACCGTTCTCCAGCATTCAGGAGAAGGGAATTGAACAGCGTCTGGAGAGGAGTTCTGTTTAGCAGGCAAAACACTGAAGCAAGTTACTTGCACTTTCATTTTCTTCTCCAGTCAGAGTAATGATTAAATACCATGAAGAATTATTGAGAAGACTGTATTGTAGTGCTGTGCTTTGAAGTGCTAATAAGGATGCTTAAACATACTGGAATGCATCAAGACATCTAAATATTTCCCTGCTTTTACAACACAACAGTAACTTAACTGTTATGTAGCTCAGCTGGCTTGTACTTGTCCTAATATCCCTTTTTAGAGAGAGAAAGGGAAAGTATCTAAAACTTTCACCTCCCTTCTTAATTTAATGTGTTAAAAATTTCCAAGTAGTCTGGAAAACGCCTATTGGCAACTCAAACAAGTCTCTACAAGATGAGACCTGTAATCGATTATACTGTGCTTTTTACTATCTAGAGATTCAGTTATGTTGAAAGAATGGAAAGTATTTTTGTTGTTCCACTACCCTGACACCATTACGGATGAAATGTGAACAAGCCTGAAAAATTAAGTGTTCTTTCGTACAGCACTGTGAAAATCCAAACCTTTTGTAAATGTCTTATCAATCGTTGATTGATTAATCTTGTTCCAAGGCATATTTCCGTATTTAATACCTGCTTGGCTGATGCAACATGACTAAAGCTAGTACTGTTGGCCTTTAATGCAGCTGTCTAAAAATTGTGTTGACCTTAATGGCTACTGATGGAGGACTGTAAGAACAATTTAGGTAATAATCAATATCTCCTCTATCTAGAGATAATCAGATTAAAGAACTTGGGGTTTTTTTCCTTGGATTTTGCTCCAATAATTGTTTTATCTCAACTTCTGAAAAAGAATAAAGAAGTTTTGTCTAATTTTTTTTCCTGTTCTAGTTTAAAAGTGTTCTGGCTAGCAAATTCTAAGAATTGATTAAATGCATGTCTTAAGTTACATCTTAGCAGTACTGAAACTTGAAATAGCAGTGGATAAAATCTAATTAGATTAATATAACAGGAAGGTCAGGGAAGTTTTACAAATTCTTCTAGGATAAAT
Organism: Falco biarmicus; assembly: GCF_023638135.1. Classification (NCBI taxonomy): domain Eukaryota; kingdom Metazoa; phylum Chordata; class Aves; order Falconiformes; family Falconidae; genus Falco; species Falco biarmicus. The sequence continues at coordinate 41,518,332 of NC_079296.1, forward strand.
AAAAGCAGAATAGTTCTTTATAGAAAAAATGTGATGCTTAATATTCTTTCAAATAAGCATGGAAATAAAATACTTTGGTTGTCCAGCACTGGCAGTATGATCTACAGCAGATATGCCAGCAGAGAAACTAGGGAGAAGGGGTGAGCTGTGTTCCTGTTTTCTTTGATACAGATGTTCATTCAGATCTTTTAAGCCTGCTGTCTGAAAGAGTAGCTACAACTGGTCGCTGTTGATATCTGCTGGTTACTGGTAGCCAGGAGGTGATGGCAGTTGTTAGCACCAATGTTCTTGAACTCATGAAAAAGGAAGCTTTCAGCTGCTAAATGGTGAAGGGATGGTAAAGGATGGTAAACCTATCTTGCTGAAATAGGAAATCAACACTTGTGTGATTTAAGAGGGCAGTTCCAGCTTGGATAGATTTCTTTTAAATGTAAGGGTATGGAGAAAAATTATAGACTGCATAAAGCTAGTTCTTCTGGTTTTGAGACTGCAGCAACCACAATGTGTCACTTTTGTGGTGATCTGAAATACCTGACGGGCAAACCCAGCATGGTGTTGATGTACACGGTTCTCTGATCCTGTGATAGAAGACTCAAAGTGCAAGGAAAACAGTTATGCCACCTCTTCTATTTCACATTCAATAAAATTGAGTGAAGTGGACTCTAAAGCACCAGGATTTGCTAGAAAATCTGTTTTGATGCGTTAAAATTTTTTTTGTTGTAAACTAAAGCTGACTGGTTTTCCAGTAGATTAGTATTAAGCAACTTACTGCTTGGTGAGGCATCTTTGAAATGTTTTTGAAATCTCTAAAAATACAAATTTTGGTATGTATTTTTAACATGCAAAGCTCAGGTCCTGTACTTTTCCCTTAAAAACATCTTTAACAGAAATGTGTGCATATATATTGAACAAAAATGGAGGTATTTTGTAAGATTTCTGACTAGTATAGGGCATCATAATGACTTTTTTCCGCTGGGCTTTAGGCTGTAGCATTTACTTTTACAAAGTGGAACAACTGGGAAATATAATGATACATTTCTGGGAGAAAAAAAAAAAAAAAAAAGAATGGTGTGGCTTTTTGGTGTCTTGTTTTTCCCTGTTCTCTTTTTTTATTATACTTCTCCCCCTCTCTCTTTCTGCACAGGGTGGGTATTCTGCTCCCTCCTTCTCTCCCTGGCAGGGCTCATTCCAGGGCATCCCTCGGACTGTTCCACCGCACCGCAGACAGAGTGAGTCTGTACCTCTCACTCATCTCCCTCACCGTGTTCCAGTAGAAGCTTCCCCTTTGCACGCACTGTTCATCTCGTAGTATCCTCCTTTCTCAGGCAGATTTACAGGCATACACAATAGTCTGTGGCTAACCAAAACGCTTCCTTCAGCCAGCGTATAAGCAGCTACAACTTAAAGCTTCATAACCGTTATTAAATGCTGATTTACTTCAGCAGTTCTTCAGGCAACCCTGAGTAGGCCCTTGTTTCCAGTCTTGTCTTAACATAAATCTTGCTTGCTGCATTTCCCCTTTCTTTTTCATGGCTGTAATATACTATCCTGTTTGTGTATGTGTCCCGTTTGCTCATAAGTCTGCACGCGTGCATATGTGGATGTATTTACATATGTTGTGGAAGTACATAAAAATGTTGGTATAAATGAAAGTATCATTTTCATTGCCTCTTAGAAGAAGTTTCCTTAACTTTTCAGAATGGCTTTCCTGAAACTAATTTCCTCCCCATCCCCCCTTGGTATTTGTTGTAAAAAAGGCTTCTAATACATTGAAGTGGCTGTTGCAAAAATTGCATGATTTCTTAACATTCCTTATGTGCTAGCTACGATGTGGGCTGATATAAGATGCATTTGTTCTCTTGGCTTGGATCTGCAAAACAAAAGACAATTGCTGATTTTAAAACTGTATGCTTACGTAGACATAGAGAAATGGTAAGTCTTATTTTGTGCTTTGGTATTGCATTATAAACAGATAATTGTTTGAAGAAATATAACTAGTTCATAAAGCTAAAGTTATATTTTTAAAATGTACTGTAATTTGAGAATTACAGTGTGTTTGACTGCCTAGCAAAGCCCAAGAGTGTATTTGGACAAGAAATAAAGGGGAAAAGTAAAATTATGGAAATCAAGTTAAGATTTCCAGGGCCAATGGAGATTGGAAGAGTAACCTGAATCTTGAGAAACTTAAGCTTACATTGCAATAATCCTAATTTATTTCAATTACAAGAAAAAAATACCTTGTGAAGTAATCTGTAAATGGTGTTTCAAATACTCTCTTGATGTTTCTGTGACAATGTTCATTTAAGCAACCCATCAGGAATGCACAGCCTGTTTCATAGGCTTTTCTCTATGCAATCGAGGTATGTGCTTCATTTTCCTGTGGTGTTTGATGTGGAACTTTGTGTGTGTGTGTGTAACGAATGTAGAACCCCCAAAGCCAATCATCACATCTTCTCTATCTGGGTAGAGGCCCAGCAGTAGCGCAGCCTGGCTGCTTTGCTGTCCTGTCCGCAGGGAGTCGGAGTTTAAGATCAGTTTTAGACCTGAGTGGCATATAAATGTCACGGGTTTGGGGCTTACTGATCGGAGAGTTGGAATAGGAGGATGGTGTCTGAACTGCCAGATGGGTGCCTCTGGTGTCACATCATTCATGTTGACTGCTTAACTGAAGAGGAAAACTTGGCTAATCTCTTAGTAGTTCTGTAAGCCCCCATCTCATTCCTCTGCTAATGGCAGTAGCTTCTTACTCAGGGATTCTGTAGCATGCTTTTATTATTAAAGCAGGTTGGATTTTTTTTTTTTAGCATAAATCTTACATGTTAAATTCCACGAATTGCTAGTAAAGGAAATAAAGCAGATGAAAACTGGCCTTTGACTAATTAACCTAAATTATAAATAACCTATTGCTTAGGAAAAGAAATGTTTCCTGTAACTGAGTGATCCTACCCTTTTTCTGTAAATTTTAGATTTGATCAAATAGTAAATACTGAGAATAAGAAATACGGTATAAAATAGGAGGTTTCTTGGATGTTTCTACTGACACTCTTGCAAAATCAGCCGCTGCATGAGGAGTCTCATAAAGAACATTACTAGGTGGTCTTTCTCCTTATTACTACTTCCCTTGGTTCAGTGGTTTTAGGTCTGCTGGTTTTTGAGCTAGTATGGAATGCCCAATATGGGATTTTGAGGCAAGTGGGGAGCTGGGTATCATCACCGAGAATAGGAATAATAATAAGAAAGACAGCCTTAAAGTCAGTGTTAGTTTTCTTTTGCAATATTATAGAGAAGGTGATGGGAATGTGAAGTGTTCTCAGTTCTTGTTTGGCTGTGGTTTGTGTCTGGAGATCTTGGAATTCAAGCATTTCTTCTCAAACTTCTGGATCCTGAACCTAAAATATCATCTGCGCTTGGGAATACTGCAGGTTTCTTCACTATGCTGTTAGTAGCTGATGGATACGTAGATCACTTACGAGCACTGTAGGTTATGAGGGTATAAATCTGTAAACAGTATTACATCATCTAAATATATTACAGTATATAAACAACTAAAAATAATTTTACTGTTGCTGTACAGGACGGGTAATATATCCCTGCTACATAATATTACAATACTGTAATATGCTTACAGTTCTTCTCTATTAGCACCAGTTGAATTGTTAGCATGCCTACTGCTTAAATTCCCTGTGAACTTACCATATTGTTGCACTTTGTTAACACACTTTAGAATTGGATGTTTTGCACTTTTAATGAAAATTAATTTTTAATACTTTCACATTTAACTTCATGTTGTTTCAACAGCCTTGGAAACAACTCAGCGTTTTGTATTTCATAAACATTTTAATAATGGTACATTGATTTTTGTTATTTTTATTAACAAAATGATATGGTGTTTATGCCGATAATTCCCGTATGTGTCCTGAACGCAACTCTTATGTAACGGTCCTTTATTTTTCTCTTGGTTATGAGATCTAATTTGATGACAAAGCAAGCTTTCTTCAATACAGTTTAGAACTTCAGCATTTGTATTCTGGAGCTTTAATAATGCAGCTCTAGAAACACAGCATTTAGAATACATATTGTCAATGAACCAATGAAAAACTCTTGTTGTAATAAAAGAATATTACACCACTATGCCTAGGCCCCTAGCCCCAAGTGCTTCTCCAAACAGAAACACTGATGAAAACTGTTTTGTTACTCAAGCGTTGCAGTTGTTCACATCTCCACATACTTTTTCCATGAAGTGCACAGTACTTAGACTTTTTGTATCTAAGGATTAGAAGTGAAGATAACATAAGAATTCTAGCAGGTGACACATAGTTTTTTATCATGAACAAGAAAGCTGCTGTATGCACATCGACTAGAACAGGTCCAGGCTTTGATTTTTCATGTTTTTGTTTTTGTGGGTTGGTTTTTTTTCTTAACAAAGGTATGTTGCTTCACAGTATGAAATGTTTCCAAAACCTTTATGACTGATTCAGGTTCATTGTAGGGTGTACAGTGTTGGTGTTAGCAGAATGAAGTTGCTTCAGGTATTCTTTTGGAAGTTCTACAATTCATGTTGAATCTCCATCAAAATATTAAAAATGTCCTGGAAGCATTACATTACTGTCCTTTGTACGTAATTATTTTTCCTCTGAGAAACAAGTCTACATCTATGTGAAGAAGTGTCTTAAGAAAAACTCTCTTCTCCAAAGTTGGGTAGTTGCAGGTTGGACTACAAAAGAAGTATCTCTTGTACCGAACTAAGTATATTTGCCAACAAAATTTTACATATGGTCATATTTTTCTGTTTGCACATATTTCTGTATTTATGGATGAAATGCCTGTCTTGATGTAATTATATATTAATTTCAGTATTTTTTCTTTGAGAAAGATGGTATTTTTATTTAAGTTGGGGATTTTATACAGACTATGCAGGAAAAAACCAACAATACGCTGTATTAGCAATTATTTTACACGCTCATGCTGTGGTGAATGGTGGTTTTAAAAAGGGGGGGGGGGGTTGAATTATTTGAAGTCATATTACATACTGTGGAATCCTATTTTACAGTGTTGAAATATGGGGATAGTATAGCTAGCCAAAAGGGAGAAGGGGGGGAAAAAAAAAAGTTCCAAAATGAAGGTATTGGCAGATACTACAGATTGATGGTGTGAAATATTGATTTATTTTTTTTTTCCAGAGACAGAAAATGAGAGCTTTCCCATTTAGCCTTTCAGCAAGGCTGTGTCTTCATTTGAAGGCCTGTGAAATGATAGCTTATCCTGTGCCAAGGCAGTGAGATAAGGGGTGTCAGGAATGATCAGAAAATGAAAAAGTTCCGTGGCAGGGCTTCCCTTGCTCTGTCCCCCCATCCAAAAAAAAAAATAAAAAAAAAATAATAAAAAAAAAAATGTAGTGATAGTTTGGAGTCTCTTCAAGCTCATGAGTTGCTAGGAAGATGGGTTATTAAACAGTATGGGCAACACAATCAGAACATGTAACACAGTGTGTCTTATGACATTGGTGTTCATTCTCAGGTATCTAACTCGTATGTGCGTGGATGCAAATATTATGTGTACAGTTGTAATCATACACACAAATTCTAGTTACAGCTCTAAGCAGTATTTTAAGTGTAAGATATTAACTGTGTTAAAAGACTTCAAGTTATAAGAGCACAGGTATTCTGTGCAGGTCTTGCTATAAATATTTGTTCTGCATTACTTCAACACTATTGCTACCTTTGTTTCTGGAAGGTGGATAAAAAACCAATGGGGGACATGGTAATCGTGAATGAAATGGTTATAAGTTGCAGTTCTGTCATGGCAATTGCTCATTGTTTTGTCTTGGTCCTCTGACATCATTGTCCTTGTCTTTTTCTTGTCTCTGCTTTCCCATTATGCCATTGGCAAGGAGTTGAGAAGTTAGTCCATTACTTCTGTGATAAAGCGTGGTACAGTACAACTTCAGATTTCTTCCCATCTCCTCCTCACACATTTTCGCTTTTTTTTTTTTCTATGCATGATGCATGTCTACTGGAGATGTGCATGCAATTCTCAAATTTCTCATTGCTTCACTTCCCTCATTCCTCAAAATACTGCAGGGAGAAAATGCCTTTATAATACCTCTATAGAATTAAATATAGGGAATTGAGATGGGGATCAAAGTTAGAGATACAGAATAACCAAAGCAAAAGTGGTGATATTGCGATAAATATCACTGTCATGACCACATCGATTTCACTTCTTTATCACTTCCTTATCAGTATAACATACTTGAATCAGTTTTCCAACACAAAGCTAATATGATCTCAGTGGTTTAGTAACAGCATAGTAATGGTAATCCTCTCTGTGGATATGTTGTCATTTTTCTCTGGATGATGTAACAGCCAGTTTTACTTGAGAGAAATAAGAGAAAAGTGTCTTAAGCTAATGTGGTGGGGACTGTAATTTAGTAATTTTGATTGGTGCATCAATACATGCAAGTCTCTGAAGCTCTTGCCAGTGCAGAAGAGTCTGTTTCTTGTGCAAAAAGGAGCATGTGCAGAAAGCGTTTTGTCTAATGTACTCTCGGTTTGAGGAGAACTAGTTTTCTGCAGTTATATTGCAGTCAAAATGTTTTAGAGTCCAACTTCACATTTTGGGAGCATCCCAAAGGAATGTGGATGCTTCCTCCCATGGATATTTTCTTTATGGAACAAAAATAGAAGTGTGGTTAGCGTGACAGTCTACACCAAGTCATGGTTTGACCCACCCTGAAGTATTACCAGAAGTATACTCAAAACAATGCAGGTGTCAAGACTTCCATGAAATGTATTACTATGTCTAGAAGGTGGAATGCTTCTTTATCTTTCTATTCCCCTTCCTTCTTGTGATGGAATTTACCAAATACTAGTTCTTCTCCCGACTGGTGATTTTGACTAATAACGGGGTCATAATGTATTAGGACTTCCCTAGTAAAAGGAAAACTTGTGTATGAGCAAAGATGTAAGCTATGGATGAAGGTAACGCAGTTTCCAGTGTTAGGTGCCTTGTGAACTGTTGCTTGCGTATTTTGGAAGTGGTGTTTTTCTGCTTGCAGTGTCATCTGATTGTTAATGCATATAGCAAATGGAAGAGATTAAAATCTGGAATTGTGATGATCGGACAGACTTTGACTAAGTAGAAATACAAAATTAGAAAACAGTACAGTACTTAAAACAGCTTGGCAAAGTGACACCATAGCTGTAGTGTCCTCATAATTCTGAGCATGTAGCTGTTTTCTACCTCTGAATTTCTAACTTTCTGCATGTTAGACCTTTTTAGGGTATGAAGGATAATGAGGAAAATGTATATTTGGCTATTTTGGTATGTAAAAATGCAAAATTGTCTGAGTGGAAAAGCTCAAATATTACCTAGTTTTTGTTAAAAACCCTCAAAATAGGTTATTGGAAGCTTGCTGTTTTGCTCATTTCAGATGTTTTTGTGTTTAACTCAACTTCCCATACAAATCTAGTTTCTTCTCTAACTTGACAAGTTTTTCATTTTACTGATTAGTATAACTAGGATTATTTGGTATAAAGTTAGGATTTCTAACGCTCAGATGAGATACTTAGCTGTGTTTTTGAAGACTGGCATGTAGAGACCCTTTCTAGGTGAGGAGGGAAGTTCCCTGACAGTTATTTTTATGTATTAGCATTTGACATAATACTTTCTGGTATAAATGTACTAATTTTGTACTTCAGGTAGGATTAGGAAATTTGATTTATTTGTCGAAATATTTGTATGGGAATCAGGTATGCTTTGGTTTCTGAATTCATTTTTAGCAGTTTTGTTTTGCAGGTGAGGTCTCAAGTTAATAAATAATTTTGGCTAACATCTGTCTGTCAACTTCTAAGCTCAAAGGATAATGTCTTCTGTAACCCATTACATAAACACTGAAAAATGACAAAAATATCTGGAGGATTCATTTCCTTTTAAGCTGTAACTCTCTTAATATATTGAATTATTGTATTTAGTACTTCCTTATTGTAGGATTGCTTGGTTAAGAAGTCTTCACAAAGTTAAACTAGTTTCGGTCACATAAGAAATAATGTTTTGATATTCATTTGACACCATTTTAAATTATTTTTTCTTTTTTTGTCTTTTCCTTCTTTCTCTTTCCAAAACAATCGTATTCAGACTACTCAATATATTTGCACTTACCTGTCTATGACTTGCTGATGTCATTGGTCCAGTGTAGATGTTGCCTTTGCTTACAGGTAGAACTCTGATATATTCTAAAGGGAAGAACTGCTAATAAGTTAAAATTAGATTGAGAAACCTAGGTATTTCTGTCTTTTTTTTTTTTTTTTGGGGGGGGGGGGGGGCGAATTTTGAGGATTCCATGTTCAATAGTAATTCTGTTAGGGAAAAATAGAAGAAAAAAAAAAAAAAAAGAATCCTGAGACATGCTATTGTCCTGAAAACGTAGCAGGACTTGGGCATGCACATTTATCATTGCGTTCTTCCTGTTAATTCCAAGAAGAACTAAAAAGACCAGACAAATAATTGGCTTTCTTATTTAGAAATTGTGAATAATTCAAGAGAGCAACTGAAGTAATATTTTTTAGTCAAATCTCTTAAAGACAAACATTGCTTATTTTTTTCTGACTGTATTTCACTAGTAAACAAATGTTATATATGCCTGTTTACTACGTACATGCAATCTGTCAGTTGGTAAGAATTCAAGTAGTTTAGGGATAAGACTAGCTTGTAATAGTTTGGTTCCCCTCCTTTACGAAGAAAATGAGAAAATCATCCCAACCTGAAACTTGCTAAAACTACGGCTTATTTTAATAGGTTTGGGGGTTTGCCGTGAATTGCACAATCATTAATAATTCTTCTAAGGTCTTCTAAGAATACAAGTTGGAGGTCTAAGATATGTTTGTGGAGCTAGTACACACAATAATCTTCAAAGTCTTTTTGCAGGGAAGAGCAAAGAAAATAGAAGTGACCCAGAAGAGGTACTGGCAGTTCTTTTGTCTGATCCATGTCTGATTAGATTGTACCTTCTGATAAAATGTCAATTCTTCATTAAGTTATCTTTATCCCTCGGTTATCAGTGCAGTAGTATATGAACTTTAGCTTCACGTGTACTCTGTTGTACTCTCTTGCTGAAGATGGCTTCTTTATGAGCCACTTTGAAATCCATTCAAGATAAAAGTTACGTAGGTCTCGTCAGTAGCCTATTTACAACACACCTGTATCAAAGTTTCTGACCTCAGTAAGGCAAGGAAAATGCACTGTAAGTTCATGTGGTCCATTAAACTCTCTTCCTACTGTACAGTATGGAACACTGACAAAAATTTGGGATAGCTAACTTGAATATGCGGCAAACAGAAATTCAAAGATGGATACAGCCTGATAGCCATTGCATTTGTTTATTAAGCACTTCAATCAGAATTGATGAGTACTCACATGCCATTCTTACTGCAGATTTAGGTGAAACCATCAACCATGCCTTTTTCATGTTTCTTTTAAACTAATTATTTTCTTTTTTTGTCTTTATGTTGTTGTGTATTTCAGTGCTGGTATACTTTTTTCCATTTGAGTTACAAGTTACATTTGTGCGCGTCCCATGAATCATCCTGTTTTGCCAAAGTCAAAGTTTTTATTTAAAAAAAACAACAAACAGATATACAGCCCTTATCAAGCATCCAGTCAGCACACGTTGGATTCAGAAAGTTTTCTGGTGTTTTCTTTGCCTAATATATTATTATATTTTCTCTTTACAGCCTCAAGTACTACAGCCTTCCAGCAGCCTTCCCAGTTCCACAGACCTCGCCCAGGGAAAACTAATAAAAATGCCACATATCGAGGCCCACAGTGAATATCCTAAACATCGTCTGCATGAAAATAGCAATCATCAGAATCAAAATGCTGCAAATGTCTCCCTCACAAATAGCCCGAATGATGTAAACTCTTTAATGAGCATACAGTTAGATGTAAAAGAAGAGAATGCATCATATTTGGAAAATTTGAAAAATAAAAATACTGAAGACCCTGGAGAGGTGGCTAGTAATAAAGAAGGTACATTACCATCTCGTTCCTGTTCTCATGATGCTAGAGAGGTGCAGACTGAATTAGCTGTGAAAAGTCAACTCTTGTTCACAAACCAGGCTTCTCTGCCAAAGACTTTAAGAATCGCAAAGCCCCCAAATGCTTTAGTGCCTCCTACGATGGCCGTTCTCACACGATCTGCAAATCATTCCACTGCTTCCAAGGAGCGTGAGCTTCTACCATTAAGTAGTTCAACTCCGCTACAGCCAACGTCTGGTCAGGATAACCTAAAGGGTAAACAGAGTCAGAAAGTGTCTAAACTTCGCCCACCGACTATGTCCTTTGTTAAATCTAAGCAAATGAGCAGTCAGAAATCCACACCAATATCTCCAGAGCCCCAGAACACCTCTTTGAAGACTAACATCCCAAAGCCACTGGTACAGAGAAAAGAAAATGTGCAGATACAGAATACCAGTTTGCATTCTGGGGATAGCTTACCCTCTAATCGGCATTCCCGCCTCCCTAAACCAAAGACACATTGAGAACGTACCCACATATCCTTGAATGATGCCATAAATTAAACTACTTCCTGTGTTTTGACTGCCTTTGAGGCTGCTTTATCTGCAGCTTGCAAATCCTGAGTGAATATTAAAAATAGCATTTATCTTCAGTGTTTGCATACTCCATCCTGTTATGTTCTGAGGCTCATGTTACGAGTTGTGCAGTTTTTCTTGAGAGTGTTTTATTATAATGTAGGTCTGTCTTAAAGATTGTATTGCCCAGTGATTTTAGTAATCAAGCAAACACTGAAGTCTGTGGTGACCACGAATACCAGAATGCTGCACTGTGTATTTCAGGATAGCAGAAATTATTTCTTACCTCTGTTTGAGTTATTAGACAATGAAATTACTATTTGGTTTAATTTCTTGATTCTGAGTACTCGTTAGGTTAGAGTGGTGGAAAATTAGACTTACTAGCAGATGTTTTATTGGCCATAATTCCTACTCTGTATTCCAGAGGCCTATGCAAAAATCCTTGTATTTATCATTATCTCAAGACTGACATATTTAATGTTATTTAATCTATTGGGTTGGGTGGGTTGTGTTGTTTTGTTTTGCTGTAGTCTGAAGTTGCTCTATTTTTTGTTTATCCCATTTTCACTGTTCACAGACAATAAGCAGATTTCACAGGGTGAAATGGATCTTCTCTTTTAAGCATCATCATTTGCTGAAAGAATGTGGTATGTTTTTATTGTGTTGAATAGACACATTACCGGGTAGATTGTTGAAACGCAGTGCTAGGGATACTTGTGCAAAATCTTCCAATATAGGCTCTTACAAATTGTTAAGTAGGGAGCCTCTGGGAATAAGGGGTCCATAACACCTACGTCAAGGTTGCACAACATGCATTTTAATTAGAATTTTAACTTTTATTGTACTGCTTGTATTTATTGATTTCTGTTTAATATTGAAAGACTCTGAAGTACCTGAGTTGACGTTTTGCACAAAATCTGCCATGTGTGTAAGGATTTGAAACTATTTTACAGAATAAAACTTGTATCAAAATAGCGACTATTTTTTAAAAACAAGAAAGAATGAATTAGCCCCACTTATTTGCTTTGAGCAATCCTATTATGTCCTAATCCAGAGCTGGTGCTCTTAAGAGTTTTTCAGAGATGTTTATTTTGGGTTTGAGTTTTTTGTATTTTTTTTTTTTTCAATTTTTAAAGAAGTGCATGATAACTGGGAAGGAGCTTTTTGGGGAAATAAAGCAAAAAACATTTTTCTGCTTTCTAGGAGAAGTATTTTTTCTGAAAGTGGTCTGGAAATATATGCCCATCGTGGTGCAGCTATATGGGACCATGAGACATGTCCTGTGAGCGAAATACATGCCTATCCAGTGAGGCTTTCCAGAAACTTAATGTTATGTCCCATTTCCTTTTTTTCCCCTTCTTTCCCATCACTGTCTCTTGGATGTTACAGATTGGGCTGGGTTTTTTTTTCTGGATTTGGTTTAGCATCATCAGCAGAAGGTTGTTACAGTAACTTCACTCAAGATTTGTTCCTGAACAGCATATAATGTCAGTAAAACAAAACATAGTCATAGTTTCTTCTAGGCTTTGGCTATAGGACTTTGGCATATGACAGTATTTTCTTTGAAAGGATTAAAGTGAATAGGTACAGACATTTCATAAATAATTTCAATTTCTGTAATATAAGCCCTTTGACTAGGGGTGTTCTGATGGATACCTTAGTTGGATGGGAGAAGGAAAAAATACAATTCTCTCACCTAAGTTTCTCAGTCCGTAACTAATATCCAATAAAGTTTTTGGATTTGTCACACTGTAAATTCTTTTAACTGACAATGAAATGGAAAAATGAAAAGCTTGGGGGGAAAGCTGGGGGGAGAGGTTCTGTTTCAGAACTGCTTCTGTCAATCTGTAATAAGAGACCTGCAGGACTTCCTGTTAACGGGGGCAAAGACAATGTAAGCAAGAAGTAACAAGAGTGACATTAATTGTTACAGTTGATAAAGGATCAAATAACTGCAATTCAAGACTGCTGTAACAATTATTCTCCAGGAAAAATTCTTTCCTTGAAAAGCATTGAATTAGATGGCCTTCAGTGTAAGCATTTACCTTCCATAAGAAAATAAAACTGACTTTTTGTGTTCCCCAAAACTAGCTCCTGGCAGCTAACTGTGTTTCTCAGGAGTTTAAAAACTGCTAAGGGAATGATCAGATTCCTGTTTTGTGTTCTGGTCCATACAGATTTCTATGGAAGGTGGGGTTTTTAAGTTTACTTTCCTTGAATAGAAGCTGATTTTATTTCTAGTTGTATATGATTTTGCATAAAAAGGTGACTTTCACTTGATGCTATTTCAACAAGATTTCACTATGAATTCTTTTGCTTCTTATTCTGGAGGTATCGCCAGCCTGATTTAGTAATGTTAAAATTTTTATGTTTACATGTAAAAGTATAGATATCTATCTATCTGCACCCTTACTGAAAATTAAAGAACGAAGCAAGGAGATGATCAGGATTTCATAAAAAAGATAGTTCTTAGTGTTGGGTTTTTTTTCCGGAAGAACAAAAATTTACTTATTCTGTGGGTGGTTTTTTTTTGTTTGGTTTTTTTTTTCTGTATCAACGGAGCATGAGTAGATTCTGTTCCTTGTTAGGGCATTTCCCCATTTTATTCTGACAGATTAGCGAGACATTGAACTGTAGACAGCAGGATTTGATGACAGATTCTAGCCTGAATTGTATTTGTATTCAACTATTAACCTTGCATCCCTCTAAGACAACTACATATTTTGGCACTTCAGTCTTTACCAGGGAAGGCTCTGTTGCATGTACAGTAAGTCCAGAGTATGAGCAAAGCCTGTCAGTAGATGGGTAACTGGAAGAGAAGTAATGAAGTTTGAAGCTTCACTTCAGTGAGGACGGGCGTTAGAGGGAGATGGATAAGAGGGCGCTGTGTAGAACTTATCGAATGGGATTAAGTAAGTATTTTCAGGTAATTTATCTACCTTACGGAAGGTGCAGATATATCATCAGTACTGGTGCAGATTGTTGGCAATTAAAGGATATGATATCTTCAGGGTTTTTTTTAGGTTTCTAAAACTTCTTTTGCCATTTTTTTGTTTTTGATTTCTCATTCTTTTGTGAATATTCACAAAAGTATTAAACTACTGTTCCGTATGTGTGTACAGAAAAAATTATGCATTTTAACAAGTGAATAAACACAAAAGAAAAAAATGGAATTGCACTTTAAATGAGCGTTATTGCTTGGAGTTGTGCCTAAAATAATCTAGATGCCTCCTGCTGTGTGTGGCTTTTGTTTGAAACTAATTTCCCTGCTAGTGTTGCTGTTTCCAAGGTATCATCACATCACTTTCACAGAATTGATATGCACTCTAGCATGTTTAAAAATATTCATATGATGTACTGAGTTTTTGTTGTGCAATGACTTTAATTTAACTGTGGAATTTTAATACTGATGATGCAGCCAGATTATTACCTTCCCTTTCCCTGAAGCTAGCACTTCCTACTGCCAATCAAGGCCGATGGCAAAACTTCCCTAGGACTAGCATAGCCCTTAATGATGTTCCCAGCATATGTTTTTGTTTAAGAAGTGCAATATTATCTCTTAGACTTTCTTGAAATAATCACAAAGGCCCTGAAATTCCAAACAGGTGCTGAATCTTTTCATAACTTCCAAAAAATGTGGGTTCCTCAACTTAACGTCTCATAGCACTGAGACTAGACATAGCAACTAGATTGCATCATACGTCAGTAAAATTCATTTCATCCTCGATCTGAATGCTGATTTATTGTAATGATGCTAGAAAACTGAATACCAGTTGCGTGATTTCCTTTGTTTGCATGTCACAGCCATATGCACATTATAAAGTGTCATACTTGGGTAGGTTGCATGTTTGGGGGGAAATATTTCTGGTTTTGCACAGCACATAATCTTCTTAATATGGACATTTTCTTGCCATACAAATGGAAATCGGTTCTTGAATTGGGCTTCTGTAGCTATTCTCATTATAGTGGCTTCTTCTGAGCAGAGTGGATTTAATAGATGATCCTGGTGGTAGGTCTCAGTATAGTAATCTTACAACTATGCTATCAAGGAAATTCAGTCACTGTTGTGGTAAAGCTGCTCACTGCCTACTTAATTGTAAAAGCACCACAATAAAAACAATATAATTCCAGTGTCAGTGAAATCTTAAAATACAATACTAGCTAAAACAAGAGGTACCCTTACTCTCTGCTTTGCTGTTTTTGTTTTTTTAACCCAGGCCAGAGTAAATACTGTATATTGGAATTTGCTTGTAAATTTGATTAAAAAACCTGTATGTAAAAATTCTTTCCTCAATGTTGCTCTAGTGAATAAAAATAAAAGTCATAATTCTAATAAGTATCCATTTCTCCTGACTGTTCACTTGTATGTTTTTTTTTAATTGTGCAGAATTATAGGACTGTAGACAGGAAATTTTGGGGGAGGGGGAGATTATGCTTATACTTGGAGTGTTTTCTCATGGAATGTCTTTCTCCACCAGACTTGCAGGCTTTTAGCGTCAGACTTCTTTTTAATAAAAGAAAAAAAGACATAGAGAAGCTAAACATTCTAATGCATTGTTTCCAGAGGAACAAGGACTTATGTGGCTAGTTTTAAAAGGTATGTTATTTCACCTGTAGTGCTCAGCTGAGAAAAGTATTTATAGTTTTCTTATGCAATTAACTAGTTAAAGCTATCACCATAAGAGACTACTTTGAGAAAGTTATTTCCCCACAGGAGTCTAAATCAATAGAACGTATGCATGCATGTAAACGTTCATAAAAACCTCCAGACTGTGTATCAGTATTTTGCTGATGATTTGAATAGTTCCTTATTCTTGAGAGAAAAGGAAATCAGCTCACTAATTCAATCCGGCCTGTTTCGGTAGGTGGAAGTTCAAGTTTGAAATCTCAGTCAAAATTTGGGGGACTGGTAAAGGGACAATCCTGGAGTTTGAAGTAAGAACATTTAAGAAGTGCTGCAGATGGGTACTTATAAACGTTAAGGTTTTGTTTTGAGCTTCAAGATAATCTCTGTAGACTTTCACAGGTGTTTGGGGTTTTTCTGGGGGGACGGACGGATGGGACTCCTGTGTAGGGTTTCCAAGTTCAAAAGTGTGTTAGGTGCCTTCTTCAACTGAGGCCTCAAAAGGCAGCTACGTATTGTGGATCCTCCTGCCTTGCGGTTTTGCTGGGTGAGTGTGCTCCTTGTTACTTGGTGGACAAGACTGTGTTACAGTCCTGCCGTTGTGATCATCAGATGTTAAACAGCTCATGCAATGACCTTGTAGATAGTGTTCCTAAAAGCTGTAATTCATAGCTTCCCTCTCTTCCCTGCCTCCTCCCATCCAGAAGCAAAAGCCTTGTGGTAGTGATGAGCAATGTTCTGCTTACGGGACTAAGAGCAACAGTCTCCTGATGCTGGAGCAGTTCTGCTGGGAGTGGCATCGGGCAGAACGCTACGTGTGAGGAGAAAGTGTTAGATGTAAATTTCTGACATTTCCCTCCTTTTGCAATCCAGAATCAATACCCTTGGCATCTTTCCTCGTATACCAATGGTTTATTTTTATGAGCATGGTTGAATGTGGCTGAACCACGAGACTAGTTAATATCAAAGCATATGTAACATCAACCAGATTTATGTGTTGCTGCTTTCCCTATTTATGAATGTTAGTCGCTGTTGTGAATATTAGCTGCTCTTTCAAATAATTGACTTTTAACAGAGAACATAAATGCCAGAGCTCTAAAAATGAGTTACTCGAGTATTTAGTGCTAATCAGTCAATCTGAAAAGTAAGAGGGGGATTTTCTGTTAGGAGTTACAGTTGTTTTCTCTGAAACCATGGGCAGTAAGGGTCCTCAGCTCTAGTACAACACGTGGGTAGGTCTGCGTGTTTGCTTGAAGTCCTCACTGAATATAGTGGGAGTTCTTAGTATGATGCTAAAGGCAGAAGTAATTGCCTTACATAACAGACCAGAAACTCCGTTATAAGAATAATTTTAAATTTGGTTATTCCAAAGCAGAGGAGAATCTGAAAACTTCAAAGCTGTTCAAAATGCTCCCTTAAATCACAGGCTCTGAAAATCACTTGAGCTATTGGAAACATTATGTGACAGAGGCTAACTTTTAAAGCCTATTACAATGCAAGCCTCTGAAATAACCTGAACTAACAGGCATTTAAAAACATTGCAGAGATGGGCCACTCCAACAGTTACTTAGGAATTTTTTTTGGGGTGGGTTTTTTTTTTTTTCTTCTCCTAATATTCCATTAAAAAGCTGCAATTTGGGAGAAACATTTAGATTTCAATGAGGCTTCCCATTCTGACAGAATATGGTTCTCTTAATACCTCTCCAATCAAAACAATTGTTTAATTTTATTTTGAAGAGATACATCATTATCTTGCGTGTTACAGTTAAAAAGAGAGGCACCCTTCAAAATCAGCCTGTCTAAATTTCCCTAATTTCTTTATCATCAGCATAGAATAGCTTTTGTGCGCACACAGTGGTAAGTTTAGGGATGGTAAATAACGCTAATTTAGCTATATTTGAAGTGTACGCATAGAAAACCTGGGAGCCTTTAAAGACTGGGATCACTTAGTCTGATAGATTTCAGTGCTTGGTAATATAAAAGTCCAGTGACTCCTACAGTTCTTTATCCCATTTTAATTGCTACTCCATTTGACAAACTCTGCTAATTATCCCATGCTGCCTTTAGTTTCTGTGCCTAGGTTTCTTCATGTATAAAATGAGAATAATACCCGTGTTTGCAAAGTCAAGACTTGCAAGGATTCTATGCTGACAGCATGATAAAAATTCCCTGAGGAGATGAGTCTTCCCTTTTTTTCTTGGACATAGTATTAGTCTGCTTGCATTTGTCTGCTTAGGAGACTTCAAAAGCTTGAGCTATGTACAAAGACCAGTTTTTAAAATAAGATAAAGTTCTTAAAGCAATTTCTTGCAAGGCAAATCTTGTGGACCTTATTGGAACTACGTTATTGTTACCAGATCCAGTGAATTGCCATCTTGCTAGAGTTCCACAGCAGTTATTTGCAGGGATTCATTAAGTGTAAATGAGAGGGAACGGTTTCTCTTGTGAGTTACGTTACAGTACAGTGGACAAAATCTCTAAAGACGTGTAAGGAATTACTCCTGGCAATATGTATCTCAAAGAGTACACTGACAGAGTCATGGGGTAGTAGGAACCCATGTCCCCATCTTCCTGGAGGATCCCAAAAGTGTATGTCATGTTTATACTAAAAGTTGTGAGTTTGTGGGAGGGTGTTTTTTGTTGTTGTGGTGGTTGTGGGGTGTGGGTTTTTTTTTTTGTGGCTTGTTTTTTTTTTTAATTCCACTCACCTTTGGCAAAGTGAATTAAGCAACTAACTTCTGTGTTATTCAGACTACTACAGGCAGCTCTGGTTTCAGTCCTGGTTTATAAACCCCTCTCAAGTTCTGTTCTGTAAAGTGGGTTGGTGTTTTGGGGTTTGTTTGTTTGCTTGCTTTTTCTTTTGTACTACAGTAGCAACCCTAGAAGCCCTTAATCACAGGTGAGAGCCTCTTGTGTGAGATGTACCAAACAGTAGTAGCGAAGTAGTTACTGCTGCAAGATGCATAACAGAAGGCTGTCAAGCTGAGTTGATCCTGTCAGGATCTGAACTTATGTTTCTAGAAAGTCTATGATGTTCAAACCATATGCTTATAAACTGTTGCAGATCTGGTGTTACTGTGCAGGAAAGCTTAATGATGCACAAGCTCTCTGCTAATAATACTCATGTACATTTTATGCTGGCATTCAATTTCTTAATTCAAAAGAGTTAGTTACGGTCTATGTGTGTGCATTATATTAATGGCTATTGAAAGCTCTGTGTGTTGTGTAGCATTTCAGGGACATGCAGGGTATTGAAAAAATACTCTGTATTTAGTAGTTTGTATTTATACGTGCAAAATACCTATTTCCTTTAAAATATGCTTCTAATGATGCTTTTTTTTACCTGCTTTGAGGGTGTTATTTTTCTCAACCAGTTATCTTTGACAGTCATTATTCTGTTGTGTAATACTGATTTCATACAAATGTATTTCTTTTAAAGGAGAAAAAGGGTCATGGGGGTTATTTTCATGCTGCAGTACTATGTGTCTTACAGCGATGACACAGAACACTGCATCACCTCTGTTTTGCATGTTTCCTAGAGTCTTATCCTGCAACGTGATTAGTGTAGGTACAAACTGAAACTAAAAAATTTGAGGGGGCATGTTAGAAATATACTAATGATCACAGGATAAATGTTATAGAGGGGCTTTTCAGCTGTTACTGTAAGAGCATGTGTCTCCATGTTGTGCTAACTGCTCTAAACCGAGTAGCAGTTGCACAGACCTTAGCAAACGTTTTAGTGTCTGCAGGGTAAATATCAAGGTCTAGTAATATGCGCTTTCTTGGTAAAGCACTTGGAGCTTTACTGGCAGAAAAGGACAAGAATTGAGTGTTATTATTTCAGTTGTAAATGCATAGAAAGCAGGTGGGTAAAAGCAAGCGAGATGACATGCTTATTTTGGGAAAAAATCCCATGGAAAAATACTTCCATCTACTCCCTTTCCCTCTTCAGATCAGCTTAAAAGAGAATTCTTTTTTTTTGGTCTGTTTCGATAGCGAAAACTGCCGTTCTTGCCCTTCCGCCACCCCGTCACAACACAGGCAGAGGGCTGGCCTCTCGCTCCTGTGAACGGGAGAGGGCAGTGCAATGCAAGCAGCTGGAAGACCGCGCGTTTGTAACGGGAATTCCTCTCTCCGTTAAAGCACCTTCCCAGCCATAGGTGGGGCCGTGTCTTTTTGGCTAGCACAGACCGTTTGTCTCCACCCGGTCCTGTTTGCTTTGATGGGCCAGCCCCAAACTAGGCAATATTATTTTCGGAGAGCAGAAGCAACGTTGCTCAGTAGAAAGAAGCAATATCTGTTTGGAGGCGGAGGGGGTAAAACTGATATCGATAACCTTAGCAAAAGAAGCTGTATAACCTGAACTGGAATCACTTCGTTGTTCTTACCTGCTTGGTCTCTGTGACAGGTTTGTCTTGTTTCAGTCAGCTGTATTTATCGTTCAGCTCACTGAGTGCTCAGGTTGGAAATCCTATAAGGGGTATGGGAGATAAAGACTAAATGCACAAATGTGTTTGCAACCCCAAGCCCTAGTAGAAATCTTTAACTGCACTTTCAGTGCCTAAACGTGCCCTGAAAAGAAAATCCTTCTTGCCTAGGAAGAGGTGTTTCCCTTCACTATATTGCAACACTTTTTTGTGCTGGTGGTCACTGTTGGAAAATTACTTGAGGAAAATATGTGTTTTCTTTCCTGTCTAATTGTGCATGACATTTACTGTATATAGCACAGATCAAAGAATCAGAAATCACTATCGCTGTTAGGTCCTCAGTTTTCAGTGTGCTTTAAATGAGCCTGATATCTTGAGCATCCTTTCATTACAACTATAAAAAAAATTACTCACGCCTAAGGTTCCTTGATCTGAGTATCCAGTAGGGTAACAGTTCCTCCTCAGATCTTCAGCAATGGAAGCTATCCCTTGTGTTGCCTGCTTATACTACCATGTTTCATTTCCCAGCAGTCTTGGTTGTCTGTTGATTTGTTCAGATTTGCACCTTGACATGCAGAGGCTATAGCAGTGAGCAGCCCCGCTGCAGTAAGCCTTCCATTCTGCACAGGAGGAGGTTTTTACGTACAAACATGTTTAAGAACTTGGTTTGGTTTGCTTACCATTGAGAATGCACTGGAATCCTATAAGAATATTTAATGTGGAATAAACCCAGGGATAAAGATTAATTGCATTTTATTTTTGTGAAACATGAGGCCTGTTGTGCTCGTGTTAATTTAAAGATAACATTTCTACAAGTAGAGTGAGTATGAATTAAGATTGGAAGAATTGAAGAATTACATGTTACTGCCCTTAATTAAGATAGATACAAGCGAGCATTTTTTCAGGGAATTAAATTAGTGATGTATTAGACCTGGGGCTTTACATTGTGACTTGTTTGTTTGATTTGTAGCTCAGGGAAACCTTGGACTCAACTGTTTTCACTACCAGTTCTGCTCCAGTACACCATGAATAGATTCCTAATGACCCCTTAAATGGAACTGTTTGAAAATTTCCCTTTGAAGTAGCTTGAATCTGTGTTAGCCTGTCTCTGCATTCTCATACAACTTTTGCTTTTTAGTGCTTATTCAGATTTTTTTTTCTTGGCCTCTTTTCTATGAAAAAAATCTTATTTTGACCGATAGCAAACGAATCACTCATAAATGACAATTTATGTTAATTTTAACAATACACAATCAGGGCTTTATACCTTGGGTGTAAGCTTTATAGAAATGCAACATGGTACGCAGCAAACAGGGTTTCTATTGCTAAATCTGTGTGATCTTCTCAGTGTTTTGCACCATTCCTGAAGAATAATGCAGTTTTTCAGACTGAATCCAGCAGAGGGAGTTTTTTGGTCTTTTTTAAAAAAGTAACAATGGCTTCTTCTCCTATGTTCCGCAGATGTTACGATATGAGTTATTGTTGGTACATACCAGAAGCATGAAGAACAGGTGGGCAGTGCTGACTTAACACCATTATAAACGGTTTGACAGTAGCTGTTGCAGGCCTGAAGGAAACTGCATTGCTGAAGCTGCGTGAAAAGGCTGTAACATCACATCTTGTAAAATCTCTTGAAGGACTGGCCATGCAATTGCCATGTTTGCTGTGCAGCTGAAGACGGTGCAGACTCACCTAAGATTGCACTAACTTCAAGACCACAAGCAGGACAACTGTGTTGCTAACTATGCCTGTCCCACTCAAATCACAATGTGTGGAAGTTGAAAAAATAAATTGGCTCAGGCCGGTGCTAATTTAGACACCTGTTAACCACATCGTATTCTGGCATATATGTGCCTCATTTCTATTTCCCCTTTCTGCCCTTGCAAAACAGACCATGGACAGCAGGGCAGAGCTCGCAAAGGCAATTCTTCTTTAAATTCTAAAGGAAACACACAGATGTAGAATGTACCTAGCCAAGCTGGAAGATCACTATGTGTATGTAGTTTTCTAACAAAAAGGAAAACGAGGCAGTGGAAGAATCATTTTAATATTTTTTTTTTCCTCTTGCCTGCTGTATCAGTGATACAGCTCAAAGTGGTACTGGTGCAGGGTCTAGAAGAAATGATTCAGTTCTGTTTGCTGAAGTATTTTGACTCCATTTCCAGAAGACTGTTGCTTCTCCTTTGACATGTCCAGTTCCACTACGGATCTGATCAGTCTTGTCCAAGTTGGGAGAAGTGTGAAACAGCTGGGATTCTGCAGCTCTGCAGACATGACCATACCAGTTTAATCCTTTTCCTGTTTTTCCCCTAGGGTGTTTTTGTACATGTACATAGGCTGTTGCCTGCTATGGATCTCCACGGTACACCTAGCTGCTTACATATGTGGATTCCTTTTATTTGTAATTTTATATATATATATAATATATATATGTATATCAGCCTTATAACTTTGAGCATTATGCATCTTTTCCCTTCCTTTTCTTTTTTTTAAGCTATCTGCAGACCATTTGCTTGCCCCAACTTTTCATCTCTGCATCATTTTACCTGCTTTTCCTGTCAGTCTTGATTACATTTGGTCTTGGTGCTTATTTGATTATTGGTAGCTACTTCCTTGTTCCTCCCTTCAATAGTGACCCATGGGTGTTACTGAGTTCATCTTTTCATCAGGTAACTACAGAGGACACAAGCCCTTCAACAGCAGAGTGCAGGCTGATAATGAATTAACCTCTTACTAGTGGAACCAAGGAAATCACTTTTCGGTCCTGAGACCGCTTCTCAGAGATGTTTGCTTGCTGTCTGAAGCCATATTGTCAGCCACTGCGCTATCAAAGGTATGGGAATAATTCTTCTCAGCTTTGGGGTTTGGTTTGTTTTGTGGAGAAACAAAACACATGCTCTTTGAATTCATTTTAAGTCAGCTATTTGTAAGTCTCTTTAAAGCTGCAGCTTTGATAAGGATTCCACCTCTGTTTTCTTCCTTTAATTTGCCCCATGAAAACGTGCATGAGCGCTCGTCACACCTTTAGCACTTGCCTGTGTTGTGACTGAGTGCAGCTGAGCCTGCTGCTGTGGCAGGGAACCTGAGGGAGCTCCGCTGGAAGGGCACAGCCATGAATCCCATAGCAGCTGGCCCAGCTGCCAATAGCTTTGCGTAGAGCTGTGGCCTTTCTTTTTTCTTTGCTCTTTTTTTGGAAGGTAATGGCCATGGGTCAAACAGGCCATTTCCCAGGATGGTCCATTTATTCAGAAGTGTTTTGGTTGCTTGGTATGTTGGGTTCCTTGCGTTCCTCTCGTTTTGGAAGTATGTTTATTCTGCACAAAGGTAATGTGCCTTCCCTACCATGATGGAAGATACATGGATATCTCTGGCCGTTTGCCCGAGTGTTGAATGTCCTGCAGACTTTATTTGCCTGTTCAGCAGTTACTAAGTTGGGTGCAGGGTAGTACTTTGGCTTTCTGTTGGTTCCAATGACCACCCGTCACGACTGACCTGGCGAGTCTTGTGATGCTGACCGTGACCAGCAGCACCAGTGCCAGGGATTACAGGAAACTCCTTCCCACAGCCCGGGGCTGTCTCTTCATTTTATACTTCTATGACATTTTTGCGATCTGTGGGCTCACCCTTTGCAGAGCTTGTGGCTTTGCCTAAGGCGATCCTGAGACTTCTGTGATCCCTAGGAGCATGTTAGGCCTTGTTAGACTAGAAGGGAACTGCGCATCGAAATGAGGTCAAAACATGCACCAGCACGGTGCTGCCTTCACATCTCTGGAGATTTCTGGAAGGGGAATTGTCACTGCTAAGCATTGGTGGGTGATGGGCCCCAACCACAGTCCTCGTTGGCCTGAGGCCAGCCACCCTGCAGGGAGACAGGCCGGGCCCGGGGGAGGCAGCCAAGTCTCCCCTGTGCTCTTGCAGCACAGCCTTGGCGGCCATTTTGTGTGTGCGCTGCCGGCCATTTTGTGTGTGCGCTGCCGGCCATTAGAGACACGGCTGTGGGGCAGCCAGGTGGGCCAGGCACTGTGAGGGAGGGACTCAAGATTCTTGGGGCTCTCAAGAGGAGACTTGGGGAAATCCCACCTGTGCTGTGGAAAAAGCTGGAAATAAATGGCTGGTGGTGGTCCTGGGGATGCCTGGAAGAGCTGCTTGCAGGTCTGTGGTCTTGAGGTGCACGGTGCTGTTGTGCAGGGTTTTTTCAAGTGAAAATGTACAGTGGAAGCACCTGGTATTGAACCAGGCTAGGACAAACAGATTATTAGAAAGGATTACTGTGTGTGGGCGTGATTCATGTAGGGTTTGAAAGGTACGAAAGGTTTCTTGGCACTTTTGAATGGCTGTTAGTTTCCTCCTCTAAATAATGGGAATGAAAAAAAGAAGTTGCTCAGTTCTGAAAAAGAAAATTCTTTTCTTTTTCTTGTCCTGGTGCCCCAGATGCTCCATGGAAGCCAGTTCAGTTTCCTTTCACTTTCAACAGCATCGATCTTTCTGGTGACACTTGTGTTTATTTCACCACCAGCTAAATGGGACCTCATGGATCCTTGAAAAGCTTACCAACATGAGTGCCTTGATCAAAAGATGCTAGTTTTCCCTGTTTGTGTGCCAGCGCTTTGTTTGAGCTAAACAAACTACTGAATGTCAGACTTATTGGCAGACTTGGAGTTTTTGCTGGTTTATCTCTGGGGATGGAGCTGGAGACAAAACTCTGACCCAGCATCAGTCGCCTGTGCTTTAGTGGTTTTAATTCTGCAAACAAGTGATCTGGTGTATGCAATAGAGCTGTTGTTGGGTGTCCTAAACCAGAAGGTGGAATGATTCCTGCCTAATGTGAACATTCAATGGACTTTCACACTGTATTTGTGTAAACGTTTTTGTGTCATGTTATTTGCTCATGCAACAGCCTCATTCTTCCTTCCTTTCCACAAGATTCTGCCACAGAAAATCAAATGCATTTGGTTTCTCGGATACAGTGAACTTGCTCACTATTCTCTGATAGGTTATTACCAAGTTGCGGCTGTTAAACTTATGGATGCAACCACTTTTAGGTAGTTTCATGGGCTTTGGTACTAAATGCTTTGCTAAAACCTAAAAAGGTGTTACTTTTGACAATGCTGGTGATACTATAGATGAACAACAAAGATGATTAATGCATCTTTTGTAAACACTATCTGTTACTAATCTCTTCGTGCTTCTGCTGCTGGCTGAATATAAAAATTGCCCGCTGAGGTCCGTGCTTCAGTTGGTGCTCCTTTGGGGTCTGATAAGTGTGAGGCTCCTGAGCTAGTGCTCATTATTATTAATTAATGAGCAGCTCTGTTCTTGGCAACCTGAGGCATAGCTTCATGAATCAAATGCTAACTGTGCTGAGATGATCAACGAGGAGAGGGGTCTGTTGCTTTGTAAAACCAGAACCAAAGTTTTATAATAGACCTAATTTTGGGGTTATTTTATTTGTAACTTAATAGCTATATGATCAGCCATAAAAGGTGTCCCAGTAAGATCCATTTTCTCTTGACAACTTTTGCCCTATGATTGTCCTTCACTTCCCATTTGAATGATTGGGAGACAGATGCATGGTTTTTAATTGGTTTTTAATTCTCCTCAGCTCTGGGAGGTGGTGGCTGAACAGGTCTCTAATTTATTTATTGACCTCTGTTCACAGCTCTGAATTATTCTTTTAGCAGCCTTTATTGCTTCTGTCTTTCTTATTGCTTCTGTTCTTCCTCTGTCTTATGCAGGAAGTTGACATGATTTCTTTTTTGAAAGAATTAATAGAAAACAGCAAGTAAAACACCAACAGAGTTTTGAGCTGGTACTCAGCTCAGTTCCCTTCTGCCTTTTTCCAAAAGCCGTACTTCGGAATGAGCATATATTGTATGAAGAAGCCAAGGTCTAGTCACTTCTGGAGCAGAGAACTGAAGGATCAGATTGTAAATTCAGGCTTACTAAGTGTTTGCTGAAGTTCTTCTACCAGGTATTAATATCCTTCTGATAGACTATAGTGGCTTCTGTACCTGCTGTTTATCATGTTGCAATCTGAGACCCATAAAGCTGCTACCTGAAGCTTGTTTTGAAGGTTTGCAGAACAGTATTTTCTCAACAGAACTGCAGTTGGATTTAAATGGACTGTTCAAAGGGGCTGAGCAGTGCTGGCTTGCTTTTTCAATCCATATTCTTCCCTGCCTTTTGTTTGGGTGTTCTTATTGTTGGCTGGTCTGGCAGAGTGGAAGGTGTGCAAGAACATGCTGTAAAGACAAAAATGAAATACATTATTTGCAGTGTTTCTGGTTTCTGGATGCATTGCTATGTTTGATGTGGACTAAGCTGGTCTCCCTCCTCCACTATTTAGCAGTTTTATAGGCTGTGTGTTGAGTCAGGGCAGCTGGATCTGCCAGGGTTACAGTTCCTACTTTAGGGCTCTGGGCCAGCTCACCTACAGCAAAATAGCTGCTGGCCTGGAGATGGCATGGGTTCCTGTGTGCCACTCTCCCAAGTACAGCTGGTTTCAGGGTGCTGAGCTGCCATCAGGATCTCTGCTCTTGCCCAAGTCCACTTCAGACACCAGCCATCGGTGTATTTCAGGAGGGAAAAAAGCATGCTGTTGGAAGCCAGGCTTGTACGTGAGTGACCTGAGAGCATTTTGATCATTGTGCCCTATCTTTTGGGGGAGTTATAAGGAGAGAATCTGACAAGTGGGGAAGGGATAATCAGTATGGACATTGCCCATCCAGAAGGTTACAAAGATTTTCCTTGCCATAACAGCGCTCTAGTTGTGTGGGTGACTAGCTGTGCCTACCTCTTGCTTGAATGGGAAGAGGAAAAGGCAGATAGGAGATCTTCTCCCCACTACCACCAGTACTTGCTTTCCTGGGTTGAGTGCAGCAGGAAGGTGCTGCTGTGTTGGAGACTGGCTGTGTTAGTGAACAGGATTTTGTGAGAGTAAGCAGCTCCTGCTGCACTGGGCCATGCTAGGTCACTGCTGGCATGAGCTTGGTAATTAAATCTTGGAGAAGCAGCTAAGTTGTTTCCACCCCTCATGTCCCTGTAATAATTAAAAGACCTTGTAATTAACGGAGACTGAGGAAGGAAATCAACTGGAACCTGTCAGTTTGAGCTCTATTTTGATGGCAAAGATTTACACTGCAAAGCAGCTAGTTTCCTCTTACAGCTTCTGTAGGTCAGAGCTTTACATGACCCTGTGAACAGCCAGTGAGGCTCCACAGCGGTGTTAGACATACTCTCCCTCTCTTCCTGTCAAACCGGGGCAGGGGGTGGGTTGGTGGGAGGGGAGATGATGACAATTGAATCCATTAAGTATGTAGATCTTTCATTTTACCTCGTAAGTATCTGAGGTTGCCACCCTAGTGATACAGGAACCAATGTGTTTGTGGAAGGCAGGGAATCCTTGATTTAAATACATGTACATATTTCCTTGGTGATGAGAGAAGCTTATTAAAATAATAATAAACCCAGTAACATCCTCCCCTCATTCTTGAGACTGCAATGCAGAGCACTCAGAATTAGGAAGATGCTGCAGCTGGTTGCCTGTGTAGTCTGTTAAGTGATCTCACACATTTTTTTTAATTTTTTTTTTCTTCCTCTGGTGTGGAGATACTGCAAGGATAGTCTCACTGAACAGAATTAATCTGTTCCTTAATACTGAAATTTCAGATCTTGCTTACCTCACGTGTTTCAAGCCCTGTGCAGAATATGAAATTACTGGCTGCCTCCTGGGCTTTATATGGAGCTTGTTGCTGGGGTCTCAATTTGGAACATATTTGGGGAGCTTCAGAATTGGGTATAAGGACGGTTGCCAAATCAGCTACAGTTGTTTTTTTGGGGTTTTTTTGTACAGTCTGGCCAATGCCAATAGCAGTATGTTATCCTTCCTCTTCTACCCATTGTGTCCATGCAAATTTTTTAAGTTTGTTCTCAGCATCCAGAAGTCTACATCAATCAGGTGAACTGATGTAGACTACAGACAGTTAAGAAAATAATTGAGCTGTACTGACCAGAGACAAATGAGGCTCCAAGGCAGTGAAAGGAAAAACGTAGGCATTGCCCAGGAGTGTATACACATGTCAATATCTGAGATAATGACCTTGTTAAAATGGCACGTCACCCTTCTGGGATTTAAGGTGTTGTTTTGGAAGATATTCCTCCTTGCTCTTAACTGACCCTGTGAAGCAAGATCCCAGAACAGCCTTAGTCAAGACATGCGTTGCAGGATTTCCAGCTGCTGATTTGCTGCCAGAGATGTTTGGAGGATCCACCCCGCTTTGGCTGCAGTTTCGCAGGCCAAGTGTAAAAATGCATGATGCAGTGGGCAAAAAGCTGGCAAAAAACCCCTAAATCTGTCTTTGAAGAACAGAATAAACTTCTGCTTTGGAAATTGGAGTACCTTTTCCCACATCTGGGAACCTTAGCAGAAGAATAGAGCCCTGTGTAATGAAGCACGATGGGGAGCTACTAGACTCTTCCTCGAGGTCTTTTTTGAGCTGCTGGTTTTGTAATAGCCAAACTTTGCTCTTGCAAGTAGCTTTCAAAGCCTTTTTAGGGATTTTAACTGCTCACTTCCTGCTGTTCCTGTTTGAGCCGAGCAGCTAAAACCTGAGAAGGTCAAGGGAAGTTAAATTCCAGCTGTGTGGTGTTCCAGGATTGTCCCTGTGCACAGCAGGAGCAACTGTGACGATGTGTTTAGTACAAACTGCCTGTCTACTGAGCCTTTCCTTAGGCGCCTCTGTGGTACTAACGTATTAGCATGGCCATCATTCCTGGTGCTACTGAATATAGCACATTCTCAGGGCCAGTATTGGTGCAGTCGCTGTGGGAAGGGATTGCACGACACAAGGTTATCCAGATAGATGTAGTCCTAGAAGCTACTTGTTGGGCAATCTTTGATCTCCGCTTCTGAAAACAACTGAATATGGATTCACTTGCAGCTTGGTTTTCTACCTGAAAAGTGTCTTAGCCAAATACAAAATGAACCAGAGAGACTTCAGCTGCTTGGATGAATGGCAGAGAGATTGTTTCTTAGTATAAGGTGGAAGAGAAGTTTTCTAGGGGAAGAATGTTTACAGGGTAGATCTGTACCTTGTTAGAATGGAGTAACTTGATTGCAGCAGAACTCTTAATAGATACACTAGGATTTTATCTGAAAAGGTCAAGACAGATGACTTCAATGAAAAATTTTTATCTCTAAATATTTTAATTCACCAAGTGTTTTGAAAAGTACCACCTTAAAATTCCAGGTTGAAATGCTTCCTATAGGATTTCTCTGCAAGTTTTTTAAAAAAAGAAAAAGTAATGTCATCTCTTTCAGCCAGCTACTGCTTTTAGCTGACTGAGACTTACATTATGTTATTGATGTATGCCTTATTTTGCAGTCCCCATTAGACTGTTGGAAGAGTTAATAGATGTCCATGCTGCTTTTGAAATCTTAATTGCAACATAAGTAAGTTAAACCTCTGTGAGGTGTACTTATCAACATAAGGTAACCAAAGCAGCCTGCAAAGTGCTAGTAAATGTTTATAGGATTTTCCCTGTGCTTGACATTATGGATCTTTTCATGTTTGTGTGTGATTCATCAGTGGTCAGTTCCATTTTGTCGGTTCAAATCTTGCAGTTGACACTGTATGACTGGAATTGACACTGAATGACCTCATCTCTGAAAGCTACTTACTGATTTCCTTTTGCAGTTTGAATACTAGGGTACTTCTAGTCATGTCTGTATTTAATTACATTATTGTTCTCAGTTCTGGAGTAAAAACAGGTACTAGAAGCTTATTCAATCTTCCTTGATGGATGTAATATGCCTGAACGAGGTTTAAGTGTCAAAACAAGAAATGTTTATTTTTAGTATTCAACCCCTTAGCAGCAAACTACTGATGATATGCTCTTCCATTCACAAGAAGAAATTTATTCAGTCTCCATGGGAGGGAGTTCAGGGACTTAGAGCTGAGCATCCAACTGAACACGAGGGCAGGGCTTTACAACTTGGCCATTATCGCTGCATCACCCTGTGGATCAACTAGGTATAACTCACTTTCCGTGTGAGCCGCATACATATGTTTCTCACTTGCCTCGCTGTTTAGTACTGATGTGGTGCAAGATGCCAGCTATGGCATAAATAGTCTGCTCTCCAGTTCAGGAAGTACCTGTTGCCATGTTTTCAGCTGCTGCCACCATTGCATGGCTGAACTGTGTGTCAGGACAGACAGCATACACAGGCTTTGTCAGACACGCCTCTGGCATGGCCTATGGCCTGTGACAGTCCTTTCATGGACAGTTGTTTGCAGCTTAAACCTGTCTTTGTGATCAATGCAAATGCTGCCTAATGCTTGATTTCTCTTTAGCCTTTATGCTGCTGTGATGAGCAATGTCCTTAATTCCAAGCTAATGAATTGATGTTAGTGAGTAGTCATTGTCCACAGATGCCCACACTCCTACAGCAGGTGGAGAGAACAGTCACTTAACAAACCAGTGGCCACGGGAGGCACAAGGGAATTTTGCTTGTCTACAGCTTTTTGTTGCAAGCTTCCCAAAAATATTCTTTCCTTAGCCCGAGTTGTCTCTTTGGCATTTCTTTGTTGTGTTTTTCTCGAAACAGCTTTCAGCTCGCATGTGTTATTAAAGCATGTGGGCATCTAACACACATTCAGCAATGGCCCCTATTGGCTCTGTGAGTTTCTTTTGGATGTGAAACTCCTCTGTGCTTGAGGATGGCTTTCTGACTCTCACTGTAGTCTGATGATCGTGGTAGGGAACTGCTACAAGGGAATTCTGGATTTGCTGGAGTGTGTGTGAGCTTAATGCTACTTTCATAGCTTTGGAAATGGTACTATGTGGGAGATACTGCCAAGAAATATGAGAAATCTGCACCTAGAGCAGAGTCTGAAGGATTGGAGGGAGTTCCCCCGTAAGATATGGGCTTGTGGGACTGAGGGTTTAAGTGCAATATGAGATATTGTGGCAGGGAACAATCCTTAGCATCTCTGAAACAACTTTTACAGCCTAATAGGTCATATAGGAAGGCACTCTGGGAGAAGTACAGCATATATAAGCAGAAAACACTCTATTTCTGGGTAGTATGAAACATCATTCACAATTCTTATCTCATGCGTCACATGTCTTAGACCAGGGGTCCTCAAACTACGGCCCATGGGCTGGATACAGCCCCCCGGGTCCTCAATCCGGTCCCCGGTATTTACAGACCCCCCCGCCGGGGGTTGGGGGGGAAACCAAGCAGCCGCAGATGGCTGCCTGCCACTGCATCCGCGCGCCGGCCCCCTGGTTAAAAAGTTTGAGGACCCCTGTTTAGACTGTGGTGTTAGGACAAATAGCGCTAATAGTATTTCAAACACTTGCCCTCCTTGTTTTAGCAGTGACCACTTCCTGGAGTAAGGGGTCATTTCCCTCTACAGAAATGGCATTTTTTTCCAACAACACTAAACAACAGAGTTCTAGATGCCTGTTTAGAAAAGTTAAATCCTTCTCTGTTTTATTTTGAGATATTTCAGTTTGTGTGCTTTTCTGTCCTAACATCCTGGGCTGGACTGGAAGAATGAATGTGCATAATCCATTCCCACTGACTTGCAAGGAAAGAACTCTTCCCTGGACCAATTTATCAGGTTTAAAATAAAAAAATAAATTAAAAAAAAGAGCTGTGAAGCTTTTGCGCTCCTTAGTGAGCTCTATCAGCAATTATCTGAGTAATTCTGTAGTTTTTGCTGCATCTTCTGTGCCCCTGGATGTTCTCAAATCAGCTTAGAGGAGACTTCAGAGAGGCAGTGTTAAGAACTGCCTTGTAAGTGAAAGCGTGTAGTCAAAGGCTGTCTCAGTCTGTTCACTCTTGCCTTTTGGGGAAAGAGAACAGAGCTAAGCAGCAGCACTGATGGAAGCGAACATTTCTAAATGAAGAGCTGTTAGGAAGATCAGTGTTTAAAGGAGGATGGGCAGTGGGACTTGACTGACGAACTCATATACCACAGCTTTGTAGGTCATTCAGAGTATATTGATTGCCAAGAAGTAGTCTCTGAGCTGAGTGGATTTTTTTCCTTTCTCATTTTCAGGTTTGTATTTATTATTGCAGTAACAAACATTGTGAGAACAGCTTATACACATCTCACTCAGAGTGAAGCCAGAAGGAGTCTTGTTTTTCTACGTGTTAAATGTAGCAGGGAGACTGTTTCAAAGAGAACGTATGCATTTCTGTATGTTTTCTCACTTAATGTTTAGCGCGGTTATTAATTGTGAAGTTGCAATGGTTCTCTATTGTAAGGTAGATAATGTATTATTGTAGCTCTTTAGTGATTAGAGCTGAGGTTCTCTTGAGCTGTCACAAGGACAGTACACTCAAAGGGCTTGCCTACATGTGCAATGGCAAAGACATACATTAGAGGCAAGACTGTGGTAGCATGGCAGTTACACCCTAAAGATGGAAGTGGCAATAGAGGTTGTTTCACTTACAGTCTGTCTTGCTGTGAACTCAACCCAGAAGCACAGTGTTTTCCCACAAGAAGCTAAAGCTCTGTTATCTGAAAGCTTGAGAGTCTTAAGAAAAGTTTTCAGATGAAAAGGCTATCGGAGGTACACAAAGAGGGAGAAAAGCCTCACAGAAATCCTGTTCTGTTCATAGATTCGTATTCTTCAGAGGTAAACTGTAGCATCTGCCCACAGTTTCCATCAAGCTGGTAGGTGGCTGGAGCAGGAGAGGCTGAGAGCTGTTTTTTCCAGCCTGGAGAAGAGAAGGTGATGAGAAGAATGTATTGCAATCTAATGGCAGGGAGGGCATACAAAGAACAGAGTCAACATCTTCCTGTAGGCATTTAATGATAGGATGGAAGGCGTTAGGGACAAATTGCAACATGGGAAAATCTCATTAGATATTAGGACAGAAAAATTGATCATAAGGTGAAATATCAGAATAGGTTACCCTGAAAGTGAGCTCAGCTAACTAGCCTGACCTTAGAGGACCTTGCATTGAGTAGGAGGTGGTACTAGAGGAGCTCTATATTCTTCCCAAACTAACCTTCTCTGTTTTCTTGCTTCTAGCTTTCCCACGATGGTGCTATACAACCTAACCACACACTGATTAGTTCCTGTGCATTTTGGAGAACCAGTATGAAAAGCTCAGCTGATGATAAACACTGATATCTGTAACGCAGCGTGCTTATACCTTCTGAGCAATCCTGAGGAAACAGCTACTGCAGAGACGGAGGCATGCTGCTGAGTCTAGTGCAAGCAGGCTCCAGCTGTTTTTTGTGTAAGTATTTTAGTAGCAGTGCAAAGTTTACTGATATATATAAACCAAAGTGCTCCTTGAAACCCAGTCAATAACAAGTCCCACCATACTTTTAGCCCCAGCCAGCAAGAGACAACCACCCCCAACAGGGTTAAGCACATCCCTGCGACAGCCCCCACAGCATTAAACACAATGCTGTGCTGCCTGTGCCTCAGTCTCATTTCACATTGTAAGTCCAGAGGGAGGGTGGGTTTTCTGATATTTGCAGATATGAAGTTATAATATGTCAGTACCGTCATGGGAACCGTGCAAAAAGGAAATTGTGCCATGGAAACTCTTTCTCACATCCTTTCTGGATATACTAAAATGAACTTAAAGGAGTTGGGCTGGGTACAACAAGCATTGCAGAATGGTGTGGGTTAGTTCACCATGCTTTTTGGTAGCACTGCCTTGAGGGCTCCTATTTGCTAGTTAGTTTCATGTGACTATTTCCTTTGCTTCTGCAGATGAGGTAACATGGAAGCTGTTCACCTCAACCAAGTTCCTCAGTAGCAGGTGATAATTACACTCATGGAGCTGGAAGGAGCTGTGCCGGATCTGTGTCGAAAAGCAGTAGGAGGAGTTAAGGTAGTATTACCAAATCTGGCAGAAAAATGTGCAAATGAAACAAGCAGGGGAAAACCCCTGAAAGCCAGTAACTCCAAACCAGAGCCTAAATCACAGAAAACAAAGGACTTGTTAGTTGTGGATGAATTCTGGTCTGCTGAAATGTCTTTTTGGACATGCTGGTATGGGTGGGGCAATGGATCATAAGGCAGAAACAATAACTTGGATATGCTTTCCGTGTTGATGATTCTGAATTTCAATAACACAGTTGTCACTAGCACTTAACTGTTGTTAGCTATAGAGGACTGTTGACTTCCACTCCATTAACAAAATGATACAATGACCCAGACAAGAAATAAAATATCCTTTGGAACTTGTCAGATTGGGTTAAGCAGCTGAGGCTGGAGGCTCCTGAAGGCTCCCTGCAGTTGTGCAGTCACTGGGACTGGACCCAGTGTGTCCTCAGCTTCTAGATGGGCCACGCAGCAAGGGAGCTGGGAGAATGGCTCTGTCAGCTGTATGCCTGGCAGCGTCTACATGGCACTGCCTACCTCTGCACAGAGGACTGACAGACAGCAGGGTCACAGCAGCCAAAGCCATGTTCCCTGGGCTGCCATTCTTCTTTGCAAGCAAACGTGGACTAGCCATAGCGGTCTTTTACTAAGTGCTGCTCCTCCAATGTTTTTCAGGATGTTTATTTACTTATTTTGGCCTACAGTGCATAAGAAACAGTATTGTGTTTCAGAGAGAAATACATGACAGAAGGCTCTTTTGGTTGGTAGATGAGAGACCTTTTCTACCAGTTGCCTTATATTTGTGATTTTTTTTTTTTTTTTTTTTTTTTTACTGGCAATGTTAGGAAGTGTCATTTGGAAATAATTTGGTGCTTTGAAAGTGGGATGAGAAGTCCTGAGTGGTTAGGAGTTGTTTAAAAGTCTTTCTGGGTTCTGCTACTCTAATGTAATTTTCCTTGTGTAGTAGTGGGTTTTTTTCTATGTGACATATCTTTGAAATGCATAGCCGATACTGGTGGCGTTGCATGTTGCTGTTATGCTGGGATGCTGTGAACAGACTCTGGCTGTTAGAGATCCTGAAAGTACCCTTACTTGTGATTTGAACTAGAGTTAATACTAAGAGGAATGGATGAAAGTCTTTCACTTTTTTATATTTATTTAGATCTTCATGCTGGGTCAACACACTTGTATTACAATTTGCTTCATGTTCTCCCCAAGCTTTTCTGGTCCAAATATGTGGACGACAATTTGTGTATTAGGCTTCATCAAACTAAAATTTTTCATTTTTTATGGAAGATGGCATGAAAACCAAACATAACTTTAAATTTTACTTGATACATTTTAACCACACTTGTGTTTATCATCAGGCTATGGCAAATAAATGAAAAATTATCTTTGTATGGGGCAGAAGGGCCGGGTGTGTGGCACAATATTTTTCACCTGTTTTTCAGGCATCTCAGCACTCAGTCATGCTCAGTGTTTTGGAATGCTGCTTAGTATAGGGTGGTTCTGCACCACACACACCCCTGCCCCATGTCCATAATGACACCTAATAGTGTTTGACAGCAGCATTCATCTTCAAGCATCCTGGTTTTGTCCCATCATTGTGCTGATAGGCTCAAGCCATGTTTAAATCCCCTCTGCTAATGTCAGTGACGGGTTTCATTTTTGTGGAACTGCTCTCGGTGCTGGAAGAAATTAGGGTGGAAAATGGCAAAATTGCTCTTCCTAGATATGTTTTGCTGAGATGTGCTGAAATTGTTTCTGTAGCACTCAGAACCAGGGCTCGGTGAAAGGGGAGGAGAAAGGCATGTGCACACATGTAGGTATGAGGGTGCCAGAATCTGAGGACACCTGGAGTTAACAAACGTGATTTTGCAAGTGTGGTCAGGCTTTACTTCTGTATCTTCTTGTTTTGGTACCTTTGTCTCGGGAAGTGATGCAAGGCAGAATCCTTGTAACTTGAAGGATTTTTTTATTTTTTTTTTGGTCTTAATTCTATCAACATAAGAATAACATGCAGCTAGTGACGGTATATGTGATATAGCTTATCTGTGAATGAATAAATAATTAACAGAAGTAGGGTGCTGTGCCCTTACAAAGCTCATTTGAAGTTCAGACCAGGATAGGAGCAAGTTTACAACTGTTCTTGCACCATAGCAGTCTTGTCTCTGTATCAACAAAATTCTGGTGTCTTACTTTGGACCTACCTCTGTCATTTTTTTCCTGGGGAAAAATGGAACCTTGGACTTGGGCTTACATTAAAGGTTTTGTTTAACATTTACACTGGCCTTTCTGTATGGAATTCTTTGCTCTCTCTGCTCTAAAATGCCAACATTTTTCTTCCCTTGAAATTGTCACTTCTGAAGAGCATTTTGCAATGTTACATACAAGAATGTTACATAAAATTAAATGGTAATGTATTGTTTGAGCCTGTCTTTTTTGTCTTGCAGCTCAGGCCAGGCTATATTCTCACTAGAAGCAAGGCAATTATGTGAGAATCTAGTGCTGACTGTACAGCGGGTTTGTTTTTTTGTTATAGGCAGAATAATAGGCTCAACCTTCTGCCAAATGCCCTTTCTTTACCACACCCTTCTTACCTTCTTCTGTTTGTATAAGATTAGTGAAGTATAGAGAATGTTTAATTAAGTTTAATTGCATGACAGCTTAAAAGTGGGAAGGTAATTACTCATTTAATTATTGTGCTGCTTCGTGCTTAAAGTGTGTGTATAATTACTCTCTTTATAAGGACACAGCTTTGCAAGCTTGCATGAAATTATAACAGCCTCATACCTTTTGCTCCTGTTTAAAGTGAAACTAAGCAAGTAACGTCTGTAAAACAAGTGCATACCCCAGGCGTTCTCCTTTCTCTGTTTTGATGGTGTCATCCTCCCTCCATGACATTTCTGTACTGGGAAAGACTGTAACATTAATCATATCTAAACACATAACCCATTGTCTTTTGAATATTTTTCATTAACAGTTGTAGAACACATTGAGAACTTGGGATTGCAGACATACCAGTGTAAATTATTATTTCCTACATTGTGCTCCTTAATTATTACTACAGTGGCAACCCAATAAATCATGGAATTTTTTTGCATGAAACAGTCAAGGGTTAAGTGACTCCTAGTTACGAGTGCTGATAGAAGGAGACTTCTCCGGTGTGCATAAGGGCTCTCAAAAGTATCTAAACAACTACTCTTCTTTTCAACAGTCCATTTCTCTTCTTCCATTCCTAGTACTAGCAGTAATGCTGAGACACTGAGTTTTTTACAATCCACTAACTCCTGGAGCAGCTAACCATGATGTCCGAAAGATGATTTCCCTGTAGAAGTCACCAGAGTGGAGACAAGCAGAGCAGTGAAGGAGAAAGCCAGCTATTCAAACACAATCACTTTTGTAATTGAAAGGGGACTCAGTCTCAGGTAGTTGCAGGCTCTATAAGATTATTTTTTGTTTAAATAGCAAACAGTTAGATTATGTGAAATCCCAATGCAAAAAGTCCCTCTGTAGTCATTAGGCAAGCGAAAGAGTTTCTCTAACTCTCTCAAGGTTACTGTCAAATTAATTTCTCTATTGATGAGTTTTCTTTACCTTTCCCAAGTTGAGAGGGAATAGGTGTGCGTGCATGGCATGGAGTCATTATGGTAATGGTAATGGTGCTCTTCTTTGGTAACCCTGATGTGACACATCTGAATTAAGCCAATCCCCGTACTGTGATACCTCCCTGCCAGAGACCTAAAGGACTCAGGCTGCACAGGCCAGAGGACTGTGTATGTCCGGACTGGGCCCCCTCTCCAGTCCGCAGCTGTCCTGGTAACTACTTACATGCATCCAGATACTTTTTCCCCTGTTGAGAGTAAGGAGGTCTAGAGAAATTCAGGCCTGTTTCTCTCAGGTTAGACAACAGCCCGCGTAGGAACTCTCTCCTGTGCAAGGGAGACCATTCCTTGTCACTGTGAGCAGCTTCCAGCCTGCCCTTCTGTGTACCTGTTACCTCTCCATGTGTCCTCCCAGCCTTGAATACTCCCAGAGCTTCTCCAGCTTTTCAGCATTCCTCCTGCAGGTCCGGCTTTTATTTCCAAGTCAGTACTTGAAAGAGGTGATTTGGCCTTTCAGTAACACTTCAGGGACTGCTGCCCTTCAGACCATATACTTCGCATTGTGTGTCTTATGGCTGCTATGGGAACTTTTGTGGGCAAAATAAGCTTTAGCAATAAGGCAGTAAGCACATTTGTGCCTGGAGTACTTGAGTAAGACAATTTTAGTTAAAATATGTTACTGCTGTCAATGCGGCTAAGTGCATTCTGTTTCCACAATGGAAAACAAAAGAACCAAACTCCATGTTTGGATATTTCAGCTTTTGTCAGATACTTGAAAAACTCCAGTGGTTACATATTGCCCAGCGATAAGTAATTCTTGCCAGTGGGTCTGCTGGGGGAGGTGGGGGAGCAGGTGGAGAGGTAGAACTTTAAAGAATGTTGACCCAAGAAAACAAGTTTCTTTGCATGGTCTGAAAAAGAGAGTGGGAAGTTGGTGTTAAAAATGGAATAGGGGAACAGGAGGGTTCCAAACTCCTGATGCTTTTGTTCAGACAAGGAAACTCTTCCTCTGCACGGGGCCATGCCAGCCTCTGATGAGCTCCACAGCTCGTGGGAGAAGCATTCTTGAAAAGACAGCTCCATTTCAACGCTGTCTCATGGTGCCACGTGATACAGACAGTTCTTTGCTCCCTGCAAGTCCGCATCTCCCAGTTCATGATGGGGTTCCAGAGAGCTTTGTGGAGAGAGCTGCTTTGTGCAATGAAGTATAATACCCTGCCTCCTATAAGGCAGTAAGCTTCTGAGCCAGCAGGGCCTGAACATAAATGTAGGACCTAGCAGACTGTAGTGTTTACAGCCCAGTACTGCTTTTTAATCCATGTTAAACTTGTATTAAGAGAAATTGCAAGGAAGAATGGACTGGAGCAGGACAGAGAGACTTGACTGTGGCAAAATAAATTTTTTACTTGATTTTTAATCACCTGGAAAAAAGCATAGCCACAGGGTGTGCAGATGTGTGGGAGCAAGAGAAGTTGTGCTTAGCTGATGTTGAGGTAATGATATGCATCAGGCAGAATTGACTGAAACAATTGAAATATGAATGTGTTGAAATTGATGCCAAATTAACCTTATATGAAGACTGTTTTGGGAATAATAGTCTTCATTTGATGAATGTCAGATGAGCTTGATTTTCTTCTACTAGCTGCCACCTGAACTTCCTCTGCTGATTTGATTGTTGACTTGGAAAAGCAGATAATGAAGTGTGATTTCACTAGCTGTGTTATCTGGGGATTTGTAGTCTCTGGAAACTTCTGTTGACCATCTAGAGGCTGTAGTTCTCTGAATGTGGATTATTTTTTTTGGTACTTAAGTGCTCTCTGCTGTATATAAAAGGAGCTTCTATCTCAGGGTACAGCTATTGATCTAAAAAGTGGGTATAGGAAATAGGCATTGCCCAGTATGTGTTGATGCAGCATTACTGCAAAAACAATTATAGGTAAAGAGCGGTAGCTGGAAATGTGCTTGAATGCTTTGCTAAATAAAGACCTGAATCCTCAATTTCACTTGTTTGAACAAATGGCTTTTATTTTTTTTGCAGAGGAAATATAATTAAAATCTTTCTTAATTGGTGCTTTGCAGATAATAATGTCACAATGTCAATAAAGCTAATAAGGGTGTTATACTCCTGAGATGCTTTTTGATCAGAAGTTCTGTTGAGTTGTGGTTTTTTTGATGAAATGTATTAATCTTATGGGCTTTCTCCCCATTCTGTGTTTTTGTGTTTAGTGTGAAGAACAAATGCTCACCTCAGCCTAAGTAGCAACAGGGCAGCAGTGATTTTTATTTCTTTTTCCCAGGAAATTAAATCTCTTATGCTTTATGTTGAAAGTATAAAAAGTTGATAAATGCCAGTAGTTTTCTTCCTTGCAAACATCACATAACCTTACTAAAAATCTCCAGTTGAAATACCTGTAGAAATAGGCATTAATAGATGGGTTTTTTCATGATTATATGTGGTTTCTTAAAAGTAGAAATAGTATACTTGAAAAGAAGAGGTCAGGGGAAAATGGTTCCATGTAATTTATTCTTGGAAAGTATGAGGCACAACTGAAACTTCTAGCACTCTTGTGGAGGTAGGTCCAGTTACCTATGGGTCTGAAAGAGCATAAGAGAGAGGATGCATGTGATGACAGGCTTACTTTCCTGGAGGAGAATGTAAGGGGATTAATCTTGCACAATTGACCCTTATAAAGACTGTTATTTCCGAGAAGTGAATTAGCTTTATCATTTCTGTTCTTATTTTACTCTGAAAGATTTTTGGGGGCACCTGAAGGTCTGAAATTTTCTGTTGAACATTTCTCATTTGTGTGATTCTCCCGTACATAAGAAGCAGAAAACAAATCAATTTATCCTAAACCTTATTGGATACAGTAGCTCGGCAAAGATGAATGCAAAGAGGTATTAGCCTTCTCAGATGTTGCTAGCCTAAAGGATAAACATTGCTCCAGTGTGGTCACTGGTACCTGCAATCTGATTAAGTGTAGGTCTGTTAAAGTGGTGTTAACTTTGTCTTTATCTAGGAACTAAATAGCTCTAGATCTCCTGAAGTTGCTTGTGTGCTTCTAGGCTGGTCTATGCCTTGTTTTGATCTCAACAGCTCTTTGGGCACTTTATTTGTCTTTAATGACAGTTATACAGTTCTGCTGGGCAAATTCTCCTTGTTTTTCCAGATATGGTTCCCACCATCGGGAATGTGTCCTTGACTGTCCTGGCCTCCCAGGCTTCTCGGTTGTCAGGGTAAAGCTGGTATCCCCAATGCTGGTGTGGGATCCCAGGAAGGAAAAACCGCAAAGGGGAGAGAGGAGTTAGGAAGGAGGGCTCCCCAACTCTCTTTGTGGGGGGATGAGTCAAAGAGTGGCTGGAGGAAACTGCTGTGAAGTATGAGCAGGGTGGGTGATTCGTTGAGAGAAAGATGAGGGAAAGCAAAGTTTTCAAAGGGCAAGTACTTACAAAGATTAAATGTTACAGAGCTTGATCTGCAGCTGGTAAACAGGAAAATGCCAGGGTGATATTTCCGATGTGGAACTCTCTGAAGATTAACAGTAATTAAAGCTGAGTTTAGTCTGCTTGGGGCTTTTTATTCCCTTCAGGGTCCACATGCTTAGCCATTAGTGTTAAGAATAAAGTATATTATACCATTTTTAAA
The DNA here is from genome assembly GCF_023638135.1 of Falco biarmicus. Lineage (NCBI taxonomy): Eukaryota > Metazoa > Chordata > Aves > Falconiformes > Falconidae > Falco > Falco biarmicus. Next base: position 41,559,083 of record NC_079296.1, read on the forward strand.
TACTTTTTTTTCATACAAAAGCTCTGGTATATTACAGATAGATTATGATGGATTATGTACTGTGTAATCATAATTGCTCCAGAGTTACTCTGTTCCTCTGAATGTTATGGTACTTCTTTTTAACTGCATCTCTCACTTATCACATGTATTTATGATATATCATGTTTAAACTTCTCCACACGAACTACTACAAAGTCACTAACATCAGTTAGAGTGGTAACGTGAGTGAGTCACAGACCAGTTGGGTATCTGTTGACAAAACTCTCTTTTGCTGTAGACCTGCTTTGGAGCAGGTTTTTTCCTGTTTTGTTTTGTTGTTAGGGTTTTTTCCCTTTTCCTGCTTCCTACACTTTCTTCTTACAAGAATATTTACATTGAGAAAGAACAAAACAGTGTCTGGAAGATGCTTTTCTATGCATGGTGGCTTGTACTTGCAATATAGAATTCATACAGTTGCATACTTGCTTTATGTATGTGTAAAATTGTGACCTTCATGCTCTCAATGAGCAGCGATTGGGTCAGTTCATCTCCTTCACCTGGGCCCTGATGAGATTACAGCTGAGTCTGTGTGCACTTCCCCCCAACCCCCCCCACTCCAGAGTATGAGGAAATAAAACTGCTTTCCTGGGCACAGCTTTGTGGCTTATACACAACAAGCAATCACAAGGTGTATTGGAAGACTAAATCAAGGGAAGAGGATTGTAGACTAAATCACTGTATTAGCATAGTATTGCATATGTATATATGCTAGCACCATCTAGCAGTTTTCTAAGGTAATGTCTGTAATAACAAAACATAAAATGTGATTTTCATTTGACAGGAAGTAAAGCGATGAGTGAGAAGGAAAGAGAAAAGAGAAATACAGAAGGAAGAAAATTGTCCTGGTGGTAGACTTACTTTACTTGGGAAAGTAAGCCATTTTGGAATGGTTTCCTGAAGTGGCAGCTATTCAGTGATTCTTGAGAGCGCAGAGAAATGCAGATTCTGTAAAACACTATTGTGGTGGGTTGACCCTGGCTGGATACCAGGTGCCCACTAAAGCTGCTGTGTTGCTTTCTTCCTCAGCTGAACAGGGGAAGGAAAATACAATGAAAGGCTTGTAGGTAGAGAAGGATGGGGAGAGATCATTCACCAATTACTATCAATTAAGTTTTGCTGATAAGCAAGGTCATACCACCGAAGTATTTATAGTTCTCAGAGTGTCTCTTTGTCCATTTTGCTGTCTTCCATGTGATGACTGTGACAATTCAAGTAGAAGGAAGGTGGCATTCTGAGCTGCGAACAGTGTAAAGCTGAAGTTTCGGTGACCAGGTCCCTTCTGGAAGTGCAGTGGAGTCTTCCTGAAACCCTGTGTCTCTAGTAAAACTGTTGAGAGATGCAGATTGATGACACACCTCATCTAATGAATGGCTATCTGCTTCTTCCCAGCCTTCCCCCGGGTGATATCCTGTCCTACATGTGCAATGGTGCTTGGTTCCAAGAGCTTAACTGGCAGAAAATTAACCTCATAGAAACCATTTTCCCATGTGAAGAACATCAGTGTGCCCAGCAGTTATGCTCTGTGTATCGGACCCATTAGACTACAATTATCTGATGGTGGGGAGGGACATCAGTGGATGGGCTTTAGGCAGTTTTGAATCAAAAAAGAAATGCACAAATCATTGCATGTGACATGAAATGTGAGATGAGACCTATGAGAAATAAAAAGGCTGTGATTTTTTTTTTTTTTCTAAACCTGTAATACCCCTGGGATTCACCCTGTTCTCACTGCGTAGTACAGTCAAGTAAAGGGTAGAGAAATAGCTCAATAGCTGCTGGTATCTAAAGTTAAGGATGCAAATGCTGTAAGTATTAGGTTGCAAGACAAGGCTGTGTAAAGTGTAAGGTATGGCTGTCATTGTTTTGGAAGCAGAAGGTAAACACAATTAAAGAAATAAACAAACCTGCCTACATAGTATCAGATTAAAAAAACCCACAACACCAAAACATTATTCCATCATAACAAAACAAACCCATTATTTTATCATAACAAACAAACCCCATTATTTTATCATAACAAAATTAAATTGCCACTAGCTTTAAAAAAACCCCAACAAACCAACCAAAAATTAACAACCCAAAAAAAAAACCCAAATGAAAAAACCCAAGCCAAAATAGCACACCACCCAAATTAAAAAAAAACAAACAAACCCCAAACAGGCAGGTTTTAAGATCTCTGTAAGTCACTTTCCTCAACTTATTTCCAAACAGGCAATTCAGGACCTCAGTGGCTGTCCCTTTGAACATTTAAATCACTAAGCCCTTATCAGTGTGGAGTAAAGTAACTTTTATTCTAGCAGATTTATTTGAATTCAGCAAAACCCATTAGCACAGCGTCACTTTCCCCAAGTTAGTGTACCTGTTGCATACTCTTAGTCTTTCTTTTTGGGGTGGGAGAGGCTTTGCTTTTGGGCCGTCCTCCCTAAAACTTAACCTAATTGTTTTGCAACAGACCGTAGCCTATCACTTAGCTGCACTGCTGGCCAGGGGCCAGAGCGCCTAGCACTGTGCTTTTAATTATCTTGTCTGTGATGTTGCCTTCATTCTTATGGGTTTATCCAAGAAAGCACGGTATAGCTACTGTGCTCTGATTTTGGTTGTCTGTTGGCCATTTCACTTGAGTGTTAATAGAATTTTTGGTTTTGAAGGAAACTATGAGTTTAGGTGTCTTTCTGTATTCTTCCAGTCAGTGTCTTGGATGAGGTTGTAAGCTGAGAAAAACAAACAGCAATGGGTGTTTTTACAAAGGGTGGGTGTTAGGCAGGGGGCATTAGGTTTTACTTATCTGTGTAGCTATGTCCCTTGGTAGTTTGGGGCATCTTGTCATTGTCATCTGTATTGATGTCTTTTGTTTCTGTAAGTGAGCACAGATAAGACATGTTCTTCCCTTGCAAAGTGCTAGAAAGGGTAGCAGCAAACAAAGGAACTGCATTGGTGTGCTTTGTCTTTTGGGCCAGGGTAGGAGCACATGAGTGATGTCTCTACGGGGTTTTTTTTGTGTTTTTTTTTTTTCTCCGGCTGAATTGTGGTAACTTTTGGGACATGGATGTTAGAACCTTGAGTCTATCCCAAAACAAGGGCTGTGATCCCATTCATTACTCTCGAAAGGAAGAGAACTTCTCACACTCAACCTGATTATTCTGCTCTGTGTTCCTGTGGTCCCTACAGGTAACTGTTGCCTTTTCTAACACGTTGTCATAAAGCAGTACCTTGTCAACAGTGAGGAATGAAAGTCAAAGCCTGCAGCTTCAAAAACATGATCATTGTTTATATTTCCAGATGCTCATGTCTGACCTCTGCATCTTCCAAGATTGCTCAAACATACTAGATGATATCTTGCTATTACTTCGCTTAGTGCAAATGAAAATGGGGCAAGCTTCCAATTCCTGAATTGAAATAGGCTGTGTGGGAGACTTTTTTTCTTTTTTTTTTCTTGTGGCATCTTAGTCCGTGTGGGCAAATGAAAAATACGTATGTCAAATCTGAATAGGAATTGGAAACAGATTGTCATCCTAAAGTGTTCTTGCTTTTGAGACCACCTGGTTTTGTCATACCTGCGGTTAAATTCTGACATCAGGTATAATTCATTGTTTAGACCTTATAAGATTATAAGAGGCGGAAAAAACATTTCTTTCTCTGAGTTGTGAAAAGACATCATGATGCCTTTCTAGATATTCTTGACTGGAAAGGGAATAGACTCAAAGATCTTCTGGTATCCAGGAGAACCAAAGTGGCTTAGCCAATAAACTTACACCCAGGTATCAGATTAACCCAGGGTCTACAATCAGCTCTAAATATTCCTCTGCTATCTTAGTCTGAGGAAAACAAATGCAATTTACTTGGCACATTCTGATTCACTGTACACACTTGTGCTCTCTCTTGTGGAAAAGATTTATTAGGTTAAGGGAAATTATCTGAGTTTGCATTGTTTATATAGTCTTGAGTTCTGTTCCAAGTAACTTCCAAAAACCTAATGAATTTTCCTGATATATCAGTTGCACATACTCTGCCTCTTGTGTGGAATTGCAGTGACTTGCTGTTAATTCACAGGCCAAAGCTTGTTGTGAGAGAAAAGGGGTCCTATACTGTGGAGCACAAGATTGGGGCCCCTGGAAATCTGGAATCAGTTTCCACATCTCTGTGTGATGTGATGCTGATATATTACATTACTTTGCCTGGACCTCATTGCTGTAGTGAGGATAAGATTTTTATTTTTTTTTTTTTTTTGGTCTTGATTGCTTAATTTATCAAAAAGTTTGGACCGTGAAAGAAGCATTGGAGTAAGCTGCCCCAGCATTAAGCAATTTCATGCCTGTGAACAGTCACTATTTATATAGAGTGACAATGTGCGCTTGCAGCCCAGAAAGCTGTCTCCTGGCCTGAACCAAAGGAAGCTTGGCCAGCAGGTTGAGGGAGGTGATTCTCTTCCTCCACTCTGCTCTAGCGAGACACCCGCCACCCCACCCCCCGCGGTACTGCACCCAGCTGTGGAGTCCTCAGCAGTACTAGGTTGTAGCTGGAGTTCTTCAGAGCTGCCAGTGCTCAGTCCGAGTTCTTACCTTAGGTATCTTAACTGTCAGTCTGTGCACTGGTGGTTCCTCTCTGAACTGAAAATTACCTCTGTTATTGGAGCAATGATACCGGCTCTTTCTAAGCTCCATGAGGTGATGGTAAACATGTAGGAAAACATGAGGTAAAAACTTCCTGGAGGTTTTCCACATGCCACTGAACTTTACAAACTTGCTATTCCTCATGCCCTGTAGCCCCATTTTCATGGTTTTACTTCCCGGCTCCTGCAAAACAGTCCTCTGGAGCCTCTACTGCCTTTCTAGATAAAGAAGGAAATCTGAAACCAGACACAGTGTCCTTTTGCTGGTGCTAAACTACAAATTTCTAGCGTCTAGGCAGATAACCCATTTATCTCTAGTTGCACAACATACTACTTTCTCACCTTCTCCTCCACAATTAGAAGGAAAGCCAAAGAAGCAAAGCTAACTCTAAGTAGGAACAGTAAATGGAGTTAAAATGAATGAATAAAATATTTCATAAAATGGAGTCTCTCTGTGCAATGAGTCACTTGCTTGTGATGATGCGAACTGCTTTGCCAGCCTTCCCAGCTCTTTTTGCTCTCCATATCTTCCAGTTTAGTTGCTGCCTGGTTTACCTTTGCTCTCCTCCAACTTGACAGTCTCTAGGGTGAGTTTATAGCAATCAGCTGAGTGAAGAGGAGGAATAGGAGAGCCACTGGCCTGTATCACTGGAATAACTTTGACATGCTGGAAATTGGCATCTTGCATTAACTACTTAGATAGACGCACAATTACGTGCAATAGGAAGATAAGTATGTACATGAGAATAAAATTGTTCAGACAATGTCAGAGGAGAACAGAGATGTCACTTGGTGAAAGAATGACTCCCTGTAAAAGCTTTCTTTTTTTCCAGATAGCCCATTAACAAGGTCACCTTTGGAAACTGGGAGGGACAGAGAGAAAGAGGGAAGAGGAGGTGGCAGGGAACAGTACAGACATTTTTCCAATGCAGACAGGAAATTCAGTCTTAAAATAAGCAGTGTGACCTGTGGCCTGAAGATTCCTTGGAGGTTTATGAATGACCCTGCAGTAGCTTAGTGTCAGGGAGTGACTAGAAGGACCCACATGGCAAATGCCATGATAGCTAACAGATGAGTGAGCTAATCCTTTGCAAAGGGTAGTTTTTATTAATACTCACTGTAAAATGAAATAAAAGTAATGCATTTAGTGTTCAATACATCTGGGCCACAGCTTGGGGTAAAATGCTCTCTTATTACCCACTGAGCAGAAGTGAAAAGACTCATCAGTGTTGCATTTTGAAGACATTTAGATGAACAGTTGCTGTGAGACTGCACAGATGGTTTCACAGTATACTAGTGTTACAGCTGCAACTTCAGCCTGTGCCTTCAGACACTCAGGCTCCAGGGGAGTCTGAGGGCTGTCAGTGTAGGATGAGCACCAATCCAGTCAGAGGGGACCGATGGCTAAAAGTTTAGGAAGCTGGGATAATGGGACACATGGGCAACTGGAAGATCCATTTAGAGGACGACTGCGTGCCACAGGACTGTTGCAAACCCTACTGGAAGACAATGTTTTTATCTTTGGCATTTAAAAATTTTTCTGGGTTCACGTTCTTCATTGAGTAGATACATTATAATGGTATGAATATTTGACAAACTTTGCTTTCTGGCTTTGCAAAAGCAAAAAGGAGCTGAGACAATTGGTACTTACAATGTAATATTTCACAAAATGCACATGTTTTAATGATTTATTAATGGAAGAGTTTAAAGCTATATCCTTACTGGACAGCTGCTGCCATAAGTTCGACTGGTTATTTACATTGAATTTTGTGATTAAAACAATAACTGCTTTCCAGCAGTTTCCTCGAGACGTGTTGCTGGAAGGGAAGGCCATAAGGGTCTGATCAGACTGTCTCACAACACAGACCAAAGGGTATCTCCTGGTAATCTCTGCATGAAACCATAATTCCTGCTTTGACTAGAGTACTTATCTTAAAAGAACAGTTTTTTTAGTATGCTGGTAAATAATTCAAGATGTGAATAGTGTTCCCTAGAGTGGAACACTTAACATGCACAGCTATCTTACTCTGGTTTGCCTGAATACTAATGCAGACGTTCCTGTTGCTGAGGGGAGGAGAGAGACATGCAAAATAAGCATGAGGTTTAGAGGTGCATACCTTTTAAGCACATGAGTGGGGGTTATCAGAGTTGATGGAATTATTTGTGGTTTTAAACCACATATTCTTAAAATTCCAGCTGAATGGGGGATAGGGTGGTTGATGTATAAAAAGCTTCATAATGTTGGGAGGACACAAGCAAAAAGGAATCATCTGAATTACCTTCTAGAGTAGAAAGGTTCTTGTTAACCCTTTGGTGGAGGCTCTCACACCATCTATTTTACAAATACTTTTCTGCAAAAGTTTATATGAATCTTTCAGCTGGTGCTATTAAGCAGATAAGTGATGCATTTTAAACATTGAGGAAACTATACAGAAGTGGAGAAAAAAGTGAGAGAGACAACGTTTAAATGAAACCAGAAAACTTTACTGGGACTTCAGATATCACTGGTGTTAGAGGAAAAGAAGAATAGTCAATTTTCCAGTGTCCTTTGTCTGGCTGCTATTGTGCCCCAGAAAACTCCAAAAAAACATATATCTTGTCTGGGACTGTGTAATTCTCTGAGGTTTTCATATGGAGGCATGAATATTTTGAGATATGCATTGAATTAAAAATCTAAACATTAATTAAATGGAAACAGTCTGTTCTGTGCATTCTCTGTTGTATCTTGAAGTAGATACTTCCCCTTTTATGTAATCTTTAACTGAGTTTGTATTGCTTGAGGGTGGTCATAAGGTGCATCATCCTTAACCAGTTAAATATTTTAAAACTGGCAAAATAAATAAATAAATAAATAAAATTAAGTTCCACTTCCATGCTCCTGCAATAGTTAAGGGAAGAATAACCTCTCCAAACATGCTTTGAACAGCTGTTCATCAGACTTGTGAGCAACTACAAGCAAACTGAGACTATTTAAGCATGCTATAAAAGTATAGAGATAATTTCTAGGCATGTTTGAGATATGCATTTGCAGATAAATACATAATTTTGACTGCTTTCATTGAAGTATCAATCTTGAAAGAGTAAATTTCTCCAATCTCCTGTTTTTGTGAAATTGTCCAGCATGATGGTCGTTGTCAAATATTTTGCAAATATTGATTGTTGATAGCATACAGTATATTTGGGTGAGATATTATTTGCAAATACTATTATTGTTAACTCAGTTTCTATGGTAATAGAGGGACAAATGTCATCACCACTACTACTTGGAAACGAACTGCATCCTTTAAATACTCTGCTATTCTATGCCTTTGTCTATTAGTTAAGATCCAGGACTTGTCATGACTAATGAATGTATAGTACACAAAAGTGGAGCTGGGTTTAAGCTGTAGTAGAAAGGGAAAACATTTTTGATTTACCGCACCCCCCACCCCTTCCTTGTATCTCATTTGGAAGATTCTGTAACTGCTGTTTGTTTTTTTGCCTCTCAGTGCTTGCAGTGTTTTCTCTTTCCTAGTTTTGTGGCACTTTAGTTGGGGTCTCATGAGCAAGCTGGGCCTGCCTCAGTGTACACCAACCATTGACCCTGTGACCACGAGAAGCACTGACAAGACTCCAAAGGCAATCAGTCTGCAGAAATGGGTTCAGAAGGAAGAAGAATTAGCATAATTTTTGTGATGGGAAATTATGCCTCACAAATTCGTCTTTTTTTATTGTTGTTGTTTGAGTAGCCAAAAAGCAAGTCAATCAGGGCAATCCCAGTGATGCAGATTACCTTAACATTGAAAAGATGCCTGGCAGTTAATTTTCACTAAAGGAGCTTCAAGGAATGAAGCTGCCCACTGAATTGCCATAAGCTGCATGTCCTTGACCTTGAATGGAAAAATAATTGGTTAAAAAGTGGAAAGGACATAGAAATGGATGATCAGTTTTCAAAGTGGAGAAGCATTGGTGTCATTAGAGACGCTTTTATTTGAGTTAGTGCTAAACACCATATAATCTTGAAAACGATGGTGGCCAAAATACTCTTGAAAACTGAATGAATAGACAGGTGACAGTTTATTGACAGTCTTAAGAATGTCAAGATGATAACTACAAAGGCCAGCTTCAAAGAGTTGCAGAAAGATCTTATGAGCTGAAGTAATTGAGTGAAAGAAATGACAGGTGAAACTCTTGTGTAGATAAATGTAAAGTGAAGCACATAAAAGAAGAATAATCCTATCAGAACATATGAAATGATGTCTTCTGAGATGTCTGTTTCCAGTTAGGAATCAGATTTTAGCATCCTGCTACGTGGTGTGGTGAAAATATTAATTTTCAGTACTATCCTAAAAAGCAAATAATATGCTACATATATTATGGAAGAAATGGAGCAAATCAAAATCACCCATAATACTGTACGTATTCCTGGTGTTCTCTCATCAACATTGCAATAGACTTCTGGGTATAACTTGAAAAGATACATAAGAGGTCATTAAGGAGGTCCTGAAACTTCTGCACAATCAATGATGCAAAGAAAGATTCTTTGGGTTAGAGGTAGCTGAGCAAGAATGTAATGAAGAGGTATAAATGGGGTAGGGTTTTTCACTTTTTTTTTTCCTCCTCAATACGAGAATTTAAGGTATGTCAAGTAAAATCAGAAGTTGGTCAGTCCTGCACTGATAAAAAGCAGTACATCACACAACATGCAGAATGTTCTGAGTGCTGAAAGCTTATGTGAATTCAGGAAAGCAATGGAACAAATTCACTGAGGATTTGTAAATATCAAGACAATGCTTCTGGCTCCAGAAATCTCTGAACTGCAATTTGCTGGAGACTGAAAGAGTATTTTGGGGTAATAACACCACATTTGTCCTGCCTATGTAGTTGTTGTTCTGTGATGTACTCTACTACCAGACAGGCTGGGTTGGGCTACCAGACATGGTAGGTCTTTGGTCTGATCTATGTTATATCTGGATGTATATTAAAAAAAAGCAAAGTGCTCTGACTTTTACTTTGTCCCTTCCCCTTGTAAAAAGTCCCTATGTACCAAAGAATAAGAAAATAAGCAAAATCTCTGGCTGATTTAAGGAGAACATATTGTTCAGTTTGTTATGCCTGTTCTTTTGGAGTGTTGCCAAATGGAGAACAATGTGAACAATGGAAAAGGCTGACTCGGATGATTTTTCTCCTTTAAAAAAATACACTTCTGAAAGCTCGTAAGCATTCCTGCTTTGCTGGCTATACTGGCAAATGCTATCTTTAATGGAGCATGGATTAGTGTTTCACAGATTTGAATTTAAAATTAAAACCTGAAAAGGTAATTTCTTCGGTCTAACCCACAAGGAAATGGTGTTTTGTTCAGTACGCTGGAGCAGTCTTTTTGTGAAAGCATAGCTAATCTGAAATACAATATGTCTTTTATTTCCCATTCCCTCTGCTAACCATTCTGTTAGGTTGTCCATCCTTTTACATTATTAGCGTGCTGAGAAAAAAACCCCTCACATTTAATTGTGCAAGGGAGATGATGTGCACACAGTCACTTCCTCCAAGAAATGAAATTATTCCTATTCCTACTTTTGTTCGCTTCTTCAAGACCGTTTCTCCTTTGTATAAAAAGCCTTGTGTATGTGTTTGATTGGAACTTACCAGTGACTTCAGAGGTTCACAGTCCACCTGACCATTGACCTTGTATATAAGCAAAGCATATTTGATCCTCACTGTGCTCTGAGCCTGCTGGGACCAAGGAGCAATTTCTTATTGTGTATTATTATTATTAAGCAGGGCACTTTTTGCTAACATGGCAGAATGGTTGCCCTTCATCCTCAGCAAAAAAGGTCATCTGAGATAAAATGGGGGAAAATACTCATTAGAGGCAGGCATTGGCTGAACAGAAGTTTTGCAGTGGTAGAAGCCTGGCTTTTCATTAAATTTCAGTAGTACGTATCCAGTTCTCTCTGCTGAGCTCATACCTCTATGCTGTTGTTGGCACAGCTGGGAGACAACAATATTCTGTCTCCTCCGTTTATATTTTGTGATTTGGCTGGAGGAATCACTACAAATGAATTAATGAAGATCTGAACATTTCTTTTCTCCAATATTTCTAAGTTTGCAGAGCAAGGGAAAAAACCCAAGAAAACCTGGGAATTATTATTATTTATTACTATTATTATTAACATTGCTTTCCAGACAGCAAACATTTGTCCTATTGGAGGGACAGCCTGTCCTTGTCTTCTCTGAACTGCTTAGTGGGATTTGTGAATTTCCTTGGAATTAATCCCATGTTTAAGAGGGTTTTTTGTTTCTGTGAACAAGCAGGAGTGCTTTCCAAGCTACCCAGCAATGAACAGTTGTATAGTAAGTGCTGTGGAGAAGCTTATTTCAGAGAATTTCACTTCTTATAATTTTTCCTCTGTTTTTCTGTCTTCCTTTTATGCTTTCCTTTACCTCTTTATGATTCAGAATATATAGGCAGGTAGCTTTTAAACCACCTGTATGTACTTATAAGGTCTTGTTTTTTCGCAAAAATGTTAGCTATGTTTTACCAATGAATTAATAAAATGAAAGAAAGAGAGGGAGTGAGAGAAAGGATTGTCAAGTTTTATGCTAAAGTTGACTACACCTTAAGTTTGGGGAATGTGTGGCAGTCGAGGTAAGCTGAAATGGATACTTCCCTTGCTAGATGTTTTTTCATTGTGTGCATATCATTGATTCCAATGACTGCAAGAGTAATTATTTCTTTATTTGCCAGGAACATTAAAATTGCTATGGTTTCTAAAGAAAATGTGGTCAGACTTCTTGCAAGTGAGTATACAATAGGCTATTACAGTTACCTTTTTAACTGGAATTATTTTAAGAAACAGTGGTACACAGTAATTAACCCTTTGTGCTTGAGGATGCACATCATAGTCTCAATCAATGGGCACTTAAAGAACAAAGGAGCAAGGGATGAGCCGTTTCAGGATTCATTTCTGAAAAGCATCTAGTTAAGCTGCTGGCATTGTCAATAATAGTCATCTTTCAATAGTGTATTGGATTTCTCAGACCATCATCTCATGTGTTACGTCAATAAAATACTTGGGTTTACTCACTTTGTAAAATATGTGGGTGAAGTTATAAATTGGAAGAGAGGGGCACCATATCTGCCACTGGAGACAACTCTGTTCTAAGTGGCAGGTGCTTTGCGGACTTTCCTGACTTACAGCCTTGCCTGAAACCTGGCCTCCACAGGCTTCCACGTAACTGCTAATGTCACCCCCTCTTAATTTGCTGCACAGGTAACTTCCTGTTTCTGTTCCCCTGAGCAAAGTAGTGACTTGTGCAAATACCTTTCAATTATTATTTTTAAGCTGAAAAAAATGAGACCAAGACATTTCAATTCAAAGCTGAAAATGGTTTTGAAAATTTCCAAGTGAGTGTATTAGCTTGCTTCAGCAGTCCTGAATTGGAAAGCATGCAAAACTGATGCTGAAATGCTCTCAGGACTTCAAAACAGGCAGGCTGTGCTCTACACAGAAATACACCCAACGTTGTTTAAGTCCAAGTTAACTGAAGTCAATGAAGAGACTTCCATGACTGGTTTCATGGAGATGTGTGCAATAATTTCTCTGCTTCTGGTACTGGTAAATAAACAATTATCTAAAAAGCAACACAGGCTTCTGGAAAATTCACCCAGCTTTAGTGCAGAAGTATGGGATCCGAATTTAAAAATAAAAAGGTATTTAAAAGATATTTTCCATTACATTTTAATCAAACTCCCAAACCCAGGTACTTTTCTGTGGGGTTTAAAAATATTTTTTTATAATATAAGTATCTGTAAGCAGACTTCCCTGTTGATTGCACGTGGTCTGTTAGGAGCACAATGGATTTCTTATGTGGTTAAGTCTGCTGGATGCAAATGTGGAGAGGACCCTAATTTTTACTGTTTCTTCTAAATCACTACTAGTGTTGGTAGTTGTACATCCTTATTTACAATTCTCTAGAGCTCAGTTTTTCCAGAGAAAGAATGAGTAAAGAAATAAAAAGCCTCGTGGCTTGGCTGAAGTTTCCTAATGCATTGTGTACACACGTGTTTGATATATCAACAAGACACATTTTCATGTCTGGCAACAGTACACTTTAGGACCATGTTTGCAGTGACAAAATTTCTAGTTTGATAAAATGAGAACAATGAGCTTAAATAAAAGGAAAGAATGGGCAGGAAATGCAGGTTTTGAAGAGCATGTATGTTTTTAAGCTGAGTAGATTTTTCTCTGTGCATCTCAGTGCTTCATAAAGCTCTCCAGCGAAACCTGGTGCTGCTTTGAATGGCAAAGGATAGAATGGAAGCTGTACATTCATGAGGCCACTCAATATTAGACTATTAAATTACTTGATTTAATTTAGGGCAATGAAAAAAATCATTGACAAGTTTTCTCTGCTACTAAGAGGTAAAGAAATGGTTAGAGTTCTAATGCCTCTTTAAATTTAACTAATTGTTGGCAAAATGTTTACTTGGGATCTGAGATTTTTCTGCATTGGGATTTAAATTGTGAGACTTTTCCTGCTGATGCTGTTGTCTTAGACCTGAAATCCTGCTGGATAAACAAATTCCTTTTACAGATCAGATGCATCTTGCACTTGACTGCACCAGTGGTTCAGATAATGACTTTGATAGGGGATTTAATTGTGTCTTAATGTAAATTGCAACTGGGGATTCTTTTCTCTTCATTGGGTCATTTATACTGCGTAGTTATGCTAAATAATAAAATGTTGATTATCTATCAGACAGGAACTCAGGTGATGCTGATTGGAGTGGGTTAGGAGAGCTTCCATAAGAATATGTTGGGTTTAGGGGACATTTGCGTGCGTTTCTTTTGTTTGGTGTAGTTTGTGAGAAAGCCTGTGCTTGTCTCAGGGGAAAAGATTAGGTAGAACAATCAGGGCTCCTCTGGTCGGGGCCTTCACTTGGACAGTGAGAAATCCAAAATGTCTGTGGTAAGAACTAGAGAGACTTGAACCTGGATCCTAAATAATACTGTCTATTCTGATTAACTCCTCTAGAGTGCATGTGCTTCTGTAATTATGAAACTCTACTAAAGGTCTTGGTCTTAACACGGAAAATTCAGTTTGAACAGAAAAGCTTCGAAAATATTAAACCTTTCCTGTCAGATTTACTCAGCACTCTGAAAACTGACTTGAATTTTAAATGATACTAATAATCTTCAGACAAATCCTGAGAAGTGTTATTTTCAGTTTCAGTATATGCTGGGGGCTGAGCAGCTGGAAAGCAGCTTGGCAGAGAAGACCCTGGGGGTTCTGGTTAAGCAAGCTTGAACATGAACCAGGAATGTGGCCGGATGGCAAAGAAGACTAATGGTAGCCTGGGCTGCATTAGGAGGGTTATCAGCAGGTAGAGGGAGGTGATCCTTCCCTTCTGCTCAGCACTGGTGAGGCCACACCTGGAGTAATGTGTCCAGTTCTGGGCTCCCTAGTGGAAGAGAGACATGGAGCTACTGAAGAGAGTGCCAACAAAGAGCAATATGAAGATGGTGAAGGGACTGGAGCACTTCTCCTGTGAGGAAAGGCTGAGAGGGCTGGGACTGCTCAGCCTGGAGAACAGAAGGCTTGGGAAATCTTTTCAATATGTGCAAATACCTGAAGGCAGGCAGTAAGGAAGATGGGATCAGGCTATTTGTGCCTGGAAAGATGAAGACCAGAAACACGTGAAGGAGAAAAGTCCCCAAGAAGCTCCAGGTCCTCCTTATCACTGTAACTGTTCCTGCACTGGAGATCAGTACTTGGCAATCACTGTGAGGATCATCAGTGTCCTCAGCAGTACAAGCACATGCATCATGGAGACAGAAAGAAAGCAGGCAAATGCTGAAGTACATATGCAAGTCCTGTAGCTGTGTACCACATATATCTCTGCAAAGGAGAAATAAAACCCCAGGATCTCACTGAGATAATTTATTACAGGAAGAATTTTGAGAAAGGAGATCAGAAGAAATGTTCCTGGTAAAGGCCTTATAATCCTCTGCTTTACCCTTTTTCACTTGAACACAAAGAAAGAAGTGTGAGAGGGGGTTGCAGGGACGCTGTGGCATATTGTTATTCTTCCCCCACCCCTGCAATATTTCGGTAGGTAGAAGCCTTATTGTTGCTAACGTGTGATAGTTTTGTGAGTGCTCTGGTACTGCACTTGAATCAAAGCCAGAATAAATTTGAATTCATGTGCTTGACGAGCAAAGGCTACATCACTCTGCTTTTGCTATGTAACATAGTATGTGTTCTACCACAGTCAGTAATTTGCATATGTGTTTACCCGCATTTCTACATTTTGGATCATTTGCATTTTCTCATAATTTACTGATGATAAAAATGAACCCTTTCTCAATATTTTACTAAAGCTAAATTGCCCATCTCTTCGCTTACTTTCTTGTGCTACATTTGTCTTTTCCTACTTCTTTATAGTCTTCTCTAGTTTAGCTATTAGATTTCTAATTTATCTTCTAATTTGTAATTCTAGTTCTTCCATTAGATTATTTCGAGTTTTCTCTGCTAGGATTTTTACTCTTCTCATTACCTTTTCACTTTAGATCCCTTCCTTTCTTTTGAAAGCAGCCTTAAAAGCATTCTACGTAATAGGGAGCATCTCAAAACAGAGCACTATTCACTAAGGGCTCTCAAAAACATGGCTGCTCTTCTCAAAGGCAAGAAGCTGCTTTAAGCAGCACTTATGTTGGTGGGTATTCCACTTTCCACCCCCTCCCGCCACCCCCACCCCCCCTTCCTTGCAACTCTTATCAGATGTTTGGACCTTACCGGCCACGCATGTTAGAGAAAGACAACTACAGAAGTGCAGCTGAATATTGTAATTTCCAAAAAAGTTATTAACCTGAGAATTACTGTCATACAGCAGTAGCGTAACAACTAAGACAAGCTCATGAGACCTGAATATTCTGAACTGGCTCTGCAAGCACTATGTTGTGGGTCATATATGTTGTAAAGCCCTAGGACAAGGTAAAGGGTTAAGCTACTACTGATTTATTCTGTCTGGGACTGATACTTACCAGTGTGAGAATCTGAATAATCTCTGTCATTAGGCTTTGAAGAATCGAGTTGTTGGTTGTTGTAGCCTTGATAATCTAAAGATATAAAGGAGAAGCAGCATAGAGTGAGTGTCCTTTATTAACCAAATTGGCAGAATGGGTAGTGATAGTGTTAGCTGTGTCTAAGGCTGCTGTTTGATTATTTCAGTAGGAGTTTAGAGTAGTTGTGTAGTGTTTGGGTATGGTTTTAGCCTTGTGATGCTATTTTACTTGAGTTCTGTAAGTAGACTAAGGACAGGGATTCTCATATTTTCTGAAATTCTCCTGCCACGCAGTAGTGTCTTTGAAGTTTTGTGATAGTCAAAGGGTTATAGATGCTAAGTATCCTGGGGACTATGGTGTTTCATGCATATGGAATAAAGTTGCTTTTCAGTTTCTTTTTTTTAATTATTTTCATGTTATGCAATCTCTAACCAAAAAATCTGATATTTTCCGTAAAACTAGCTATGGTGGGCAAAGGATAAAATGATAGCAAATTTCTAGGGAATGTGTACCTGTATCTGTCTATGTGTGTACATGTATGTATTTTAACTCTGTCTGGCAATGGGTATATATATCTTTCCTGGAATGTGTTCTGATATTTGGAAAAATTAGATGACTTGCAGAAATGTTGAAAAAGTAGTTGTCTGAAATCTGTAGCTCTCTCCATGATAGCTTTTTGAGACTGTATGCCACTGTTATGTTTTTATCTCTTCTTATTCATAATCTTTGCATCTGTCAGCAAAGTCTATCGTGCATTGCACTGTAGAGACAAGGGAGGTAGACTGAGTTGTCTTTTAACCCCTGCAAGGCATTTGAGTATATGAAACCCATCTATCCAGATAGCCTGACAAGTACAGTTTGTTTCCATAGCATGAAGAGGGGTGCTAGGTCTTAATCTTAGGGAGTATGGTGGATACTGATGATACAGAGCTTTTATGCAAGTGAAGGTCTGTTGGGAAGCCTGTGGGAGGACAGTAAACAAGCTGGAGACTACTTTGGTTGCTACAAAACTAAAGCATCTGAAACTACCTGAGTTTGGATTTTAATGGTAGCAGATTACTGCAGAGTTCAGAAGAAATGATGACTTCCCAGGCCTTCTGCTTATAATAGAAATAGTTGTGTTTTCATAGCAACATTGTGGCCATGGAGTAGTGCTTTTAATACTCTGTGACTCTATGATTTAAAGTGAGGTAACTGTACAAATGGTATTTGTACATGTTCAAAAGCATAACCATGGAGCAAACCACCCCACTTCACCCACCCCACCCCAACCCACCCCCCAAAAAAAAAAAAAAATAAAAGTGGTTAGCTTAGCTTTGGATAGTTTTTCTTGCCGGTTTGAAAGAGAGAAAAAACAGAACACTGTGGAAAAAGTGATAATAAAAGACATGCAGCCAAGCTGCTCTCTCTGTAGTTGACAGCAGCACTCTTCTAAGGAGCTACCTCAAATACATAGCCCTGTGGTAGAAGCAAGTCTTCTGGATCATGAGGGTTTTCCCTGTACATGGTTCTGACAGCTTGGTGGTAGTTTATCCTTACTGTGCTACAATTTTGCCCTCTTTCCTTCTGTAATGTTTGATTCAGCATGAGGCACTTTTGATTACTTCTGATGTGTTTATTTTTGTACTAAATAATCTCTCCCCAATTTTGCTGATTAATGAAGAAAAGGCACCAAACTTCACTTTGGTTATACAGGAACAGTTGTATGCAGCCCTGTAAAACTTCTTAATGGTTGTGTCTGTCTTGCAGGGATATATTGTGGGATAAAAAGGTGTGGAGAGCAATACCACTAGACAGGCTTTGAATTAAAAAAAAAAAAAACCAACAATGCTTTGATCCCCTGTATCAGCGCTGTCATGCAAGAGCAGCCTTGCAGACAATCAACAGTGAATAAACATAACCCACAAGACCAGACAAGCCACTAATGGCTGCGTTTCGTCTTTGGTTCTGCCAAATATGGCTCCAGTTAATGTCAATGGAAACTGTTTCCATAGATTGAGTGCCTAATTAGAGACTGAAGGCTGCAGCAAGTTAGCCAAGAAAGAGAGCACATTCACTAGAAAGACACTCAGAAAAGACAGACCAAGCTGTGCGATTTGTTTAGGGCTGGATAAACAAACTGAAACAATATTTTAAAACCAACATACAAAAACCCCCGATGATCACCCAAACAAAACAGCAACAAAAAAATACCCCAAACTCCAAACAAAAGCTCAACAACAAACACCACATAAAAGCCTCCAACAAAACAAGGAAAGGACCAACACTCCCTATGTCTAAAATTGATGCTGAATTACTTCTGAACTTTGCAAAAGTTCAGTTTCTCATTCATCATTTATTTAGCTGTCTGCCCAGAATGGAATGAAAATGATGAAACAGACTAACCCACTTGAGAGAAGGAAATAGTCGTACTTGTGTTTGAGATCTGCAGAGCAAAGGACTTTTCTGACGAATGAAATTCAGTAAAGTATCTGAAGGTATTGAAAGATAGATACCCCAATAATGTCATCTTAATGCTGCTGCTCATCAGAGACCTATTTTGTTACCGTGATTGACATCTTTTCTTTTGCTAGGCGGGTCATTGCATTTAGATCTCTTTCTTTCTATACATGGCTTTTTACTCTACAAAGCAGCCACTTAACTATCTTAGGGAGAAAGGACAGGTAGCTAGAAATAGGTCTATTTAAATGACATGGTCTGTGCCTGAGATATGCAAGTAAACACTTGTATATTACAAAAAAAGTAGCAGAAGTAGATGCATTCAGTTTGTAGATAGCTTTCTCACTAGCCCATAAGTAGGTTCATACTAACTTTCATTTTCTCTCTCCATGAATTAATCTCTGTGTCAAGATTCACCAGCTTCTACACAGTTTTTTAGGGATCTGGAACTTCCTATGCAAAACCCTCTAACTGTATTTTATTAAATAATAAGTCTCCATCTTGAAACCAACAAATGTGGAAAAAAGCAGCCCAAATTTACATTTTGAGTTGACAAGGTAGATGATTAATCTCGTACAAGTCCATGTGCTATTACAGAACTTGTGTTTTGCTGTTCTTTCAATTACAGAAATAATTCTCTCTCAGGCACTGAGTTTGAACATTTTCCAAAGGTTTTAAATGACTTTTGAACACTGACAGAAATTATTGAATATTTTAAAGGCTCTTTCCAAAGCCAAGTGGATCTTTTAGGAGCCTGCGATAATTTTTATGGTCATGCTATATTGCCTCTTAATTGAAAAAAGGCTCTGGAAATGAAGCATGCAGCAAAGGAAGACGTAGGTAGCAAAGGAGACATAATTTTTCCTATTTCCCTTGGTTCTAGAAAGGTTTTTGTACTTTGGTACTTGGCTATTTGAAAAACGGTGGAGCTGTGGGGAAGACGAGTATTAAGACAAAACCTACTGCAGCAGCCTGGCTGTCAGTGAATATAATACTGTTCTCTCCTTACTTACCAGTGTTCTTGTTTTCTGTATTTATATTGACATGTAAGCTGGAACTTTGCACTTACAAAATATATTTTGATACATGTAGCATCCTATTCCTTTTGCAGACACTTGGGGGCTTTTTTGGCACCATCTCTGAGCAGAGGTTTTGCAACAGGAAACAGTCTATGCATTTAAACCCTGATCATTACGAAACAACAAGGACACATGACAAAATTTACTAATATAAGGTGGAGTCTGTGTCCTGCTCCAGAGGAAATCAGGATTGTATCAAGCAAAGTAGGCCTTTTCTCTTGAGATTTAATGGCATGTGCTTTCTTTGGTATCTCAAACTAATGGGCTTGCTGGCACTCAGCTTCAATCTTGGCTAATGACCTATCTTTATGTCACCAAACAACAGTGAAGGTTTCATATGTCACCACACTCTTGTGACTTTGCTAATGCTTTTCTTGCAGAGGTCCCAGTTCCTATAGCCAGGTTGGCTAGGATGGGACTTGCACTTGTGACTTTTCCAGTCCACTTCGCAGTCTGGGCGCTGAAAGGAAAGCTGTCCTTCTTGGTGATTTCAGGTAACAGTTCAGATTTCAAGCCGAGCAGCCAAGGCCAGTGCTGATGCTTTCTACACAGGAGCATCTCTGGGAGTCACACTACAGTCTCAGCACAGGGTGTGAGGACAGGTACAGTTAGCAAGAAGAGGGACTGGCTTAAACTACTGCAACAACATTTGCCAGAGCTCATCTTCCAGAGAATTTAACACAGTAGATGAACAATTACTGGAAAAATAGTTTCTTTTAAGTAATGGAGAGATCTAACTCTTTCTAAGAGTCGCGCTACCAAGCAGCTCTCGATCTCTCTGTGACTACAGGCCCTTCAGCCTGATGTGACTGATGTTTAGAAAGCGTCATTACTACTAGCTTAGGTGGCATTTTTTACCTCCAGAACTATCTGCAGAAGGCAACAGAATATTTTTTTTCTCTTGAGCATTTCTGTGTGTTGCAAAATTTTAAAATCTTACTGAAATGTGGGGAGAAGTAACTTTGGGTGGCAATCTCTGCTGAATGATATTTAGATACATACTCTTTATTGGTATGGAAATTTCTTCCATAAAACATTGTTCTGTGTGGATTTTTTGTTGATGGTATGAGTGGCAGGATACTGAGTTCCTAGTTTGCTTTTGTTCCCAGAATGTAAGTTTTATTCTCAGGTACCAAGGAATTTTACTTCTAAATTGTAAAATTCTGGATATGGTGTTTGCAATATGGAGATATTTTTCATGATTGATTCTTTGTGTGCTCAAGAAAATACTGGCAACAAAACCATCTTGCTGTGAGACAAAAGTATTGGTGGCTGTTTGTATGCCTACAACTTTTTTTCTTTTTCTGTTTATTTCACCTGTTTAACTTTAAGGGATGAAGTATTTTTTTGTTTGTTTTTATATCAGGAAATTATACCAGCACTTTAGATAGCTACTTAAAGGGCGGGGGGGGGGGGGCGAGTCTGAACTGTAGCAGTTAAAAAGTGTTGCAAGAAGAATGAATATCATAGTTAGTGTTTTGATTTTCCTTTATCATCTCTGTGATGCTTAATAAATAATAATGACACTTTGGTCTTACATATTGCTTTTTGTCCATAGATCTCAGAGGGCTATAAGAAAGAGGTTAGTATTATTATCCTGCTTCAAGATGGAGAAAAAGAAAAGTTGTTGAGTTGCTGAAGGTTATTCAATGTGAGAGCTCTCCGAGAAATTTCTGTCAGTGTCATTTTTCACTAGAAAAAGCTGATTCACTGAAACTGAAACCTTTCATGGCAATTCATTAGTGTCCAGGAAATTACACAGATCCAGAAGTAAATGTGAATGACAGATGCTGTATCTAGAAACCTGGTGGCAAGGGTACCCGGTGTGGACAGAGGAAGACCTAAGTTTCATTTTTAGGACTGAAGTGGAAAGGTATTTAACACTGTCTCTCTAAGGGGAATATATCCCTGTCTGTAAATGTAGTAGGCTGCTAGACATACCCACCTGTCAAACAGAATCTGCCTTTCTCAGACAGATAGGTCAATGAACACTGGGTCTAGTGAAGTGTTTTAGTCTTCTAAAACTGGGTTTCATGGTCAATTCTTCATGTGGATTGGATTTTCTCTGTGTTGAGTGAGTGGATTTTATAGCTTGCATATCTTTAGTATGTAGGGAAGAAAAAAATTCTTTGGGGTTCTTTGGGGTCTAATGCTCTTCTGTGTGGTTGCCTTTTTCATATAACTTTTTGAAACTGCTTGTATTTCAAAGTTGATAATGGATTAAAAATACACTTCATGGAAAAGAAGGAACAAAAGCAGGATAGATGGACACAAGTATACCGTAAGGTCATGTATGGTATACTTCCCCAAGAACCCCAAGCAGAGTCATCAGAGGGTTTTGGTTTTACTTTGACACATATAGGAAACTTTGGAAACAACAACCAGCCAAGTGTTCCACTTTTAAGTCCAACATCTCCAGGTGATGGTTGTGGACAAGGGATCATGTTTACATGGAAAAAGGGTGCTATTCTTTAGGCTGAAGAAAAGCTGGAAATAAAAATGCAGAACAAAGCCCTTTTGTTGAGTATTTCATATGGCAAATTCATTCAGAGTTGAAAATACAAAGTTCAGAATAATTATGAAGCCTCTGTTACATTTCATGTGTGTAAGCATGAAGACAAGAAAATCTGATTTGCTCAAAGGAAGCAGGAGCATATGCTGAGTTTTGGGATAGACAGCTGGAGGCAGCTTGACTCAGCAGAGAACAAGATAAATAAAAAATAGCAACTTATTCTCAATAATTCAGATTGAAACTCTGAAGAAGGGCTTTGTTTTTGTGCAAGTCCTTTGAAGAAGTGTTGGCAGTCTCACATAAGACAGAGCCTGAGAGATTGTTTAAGGGATCAGTCAAGGAGGCCACCTTCATACACTTTTTTTATGCTAAGCCCAAGTCAGACAGGCAAAAGAAAAAAGAGAAAAAAACTTTGGCAGGGAGGAAAAGGAAGAAGAATCCTGATCACTTTGTGCGTTGTGTGACTGCAGTGGGTAGGGCAGTTGTTTTCCTTCCACTTTGCTATTGGAAGGGCAGCAGTAGAACAAATAAGGATGTCAATATATGGTTCATATAGACATAGTTTGTATGGCAGCGTCCAAAGTGTTGATGTGAGGTTTGGTTTAGAGAGAGCAGTAGTTATTTTTGAAGATCTGGTTTAACTATCAGAAAAAGAGGGACCTCTCGTCTTACAGGACTGTAGCATTTGGTAGGGGTGGGAGAGGAGAAGGTGGGAGGAAGAAAACATAGCAGTATATAGCAGGGGGGAGAGGGAGTAAGGATGCCTTAGGTGAATATCGGGTTGTGAGCCTGAGGCATTTTGTGCAGCACTGCCTGCTGCTCTCTGTCTTAGTTTTCACAAGGAACCTGCCATACCAGTTACCATTTTCTCATAGTCCGGTTGATAAGAATAGCTGCGTGTGGTCTGCCACAAGTGAAATGCTTCTCCTGTCCTCTTGAGCATTTTTAACAATAGGCCTCCATCACAGCAAAGTGCTGCTGACCCCTCTCTGCCTTTTAAGAGATCCTTGCTATTACCTTAGTCAGTAATAAACTGCCCAAGATTCACAGCTGGTGTAAAAGCCTCCCTAACTGTAACTGTGAATGTCATTGTAACTTTTTCCTGTATTGAAAGTCCATCTCTTCTTAATCTTTGTCTTATATTTATAAATCAATTCCTGTCATGGGAAAATACAAAAATTTTGAAAAAAATAATTGTGCAGCTGCATTAATCAAAGAACTACTTTGCTGAAGGAAATGTCAGGTCTAATAGCTTGTCAGTGATCAGTGGCAAAAAAGCTGCTTTCAGCTAGTTTGCATGGCTTCTTCAACACTAATTAACAGACTCAATACCTTTCAAAATATGTTAACAGGGGGAGAGGGGGAAAGCCCCAAGATGTGTGTTGGTACAACAGGAGTGGAACAGGTCTGGCACAAGTGAGGATCTTTAACTCTAAGCACCCTTGTCTGTAAGGTGGTTGCCCTGTGTCTTATTTGTTAGCAGTATGTGTGATTCCTAGAACTCAAAATCCTAAGCTGGTTATCAGGCAATTGTCACTTTTCAAAGAGGAGTTTTCAGTTGCCTGGACAGAGAGAGAGGTCAGCAAGGGTTGTGAACTTGCTCTGCCCACCTACAAGATCAAGCCACCACAGCAGCATCTGACTGTGACACTCTGCGCCTGATTTTTGACTCGCTAGAATCTACACAAGTCTGATTTTCAGTTTGCTATTTTAAATATAATTTCTGAATAATGGCAAAGTTGTCTTTTGTTTCAGACTGCTGGTGGTGCTGATCCTGTTCACTACTGTCACTGGGTTACAGACAGCAATGTTGGCTGCCTAGGTGCACCAGTCAGGAGTCCTGTGATACAGGGTAGAAGGTATGTGTTTTGCAAGGACATAGATGTTATTACTATGCCATTAAAGCAGACATTGTGCTTTAGGTCTTACCTTGGCTGTGTCCAAGCAGCAGCCAAAAGAATGATCTTTGGTTCTCAGTTGTCACCAACCCTCACTGCCTGGGTAAGTCATCTGTTTAGTGCATAAAAAATGCTGACTGTAATCACCTCATATAGCCCAGACTAGAAACCTCTCTGTAATCCTCGGTATTCTCTGCACTTGCTATTATCAGAAAGCTTTGAGAGAAATGTCAACTTACTACCTTGTATCAACCCCCCAGTAGTTCGTTCTCAAAGGAAATGAAAGATGGAATTATGCATGGTTTTCTAAGCTCTGCGAGGGAAAAAAATCACGAGCTGTTTGGGTTCAGTGAGTTATTAGGGAAGCTAGTCCACTGAGCACCTCATCCATCATGGGGATCTTCCCTCATCCATTATTTAAATAAGATGTCCACACACTGTGTCCCCAGTTCTTCATCCAGCAATTCTATCACAGAAAAGCAAGAGAGATGCTTGCTGTTTATCTTAGCTGTGCTACGAGAAAAATCAGTGCTTGTACTAAACCACAGCTGAACAGGATAATGTGCAAAAACCACTGTTTCTCAGAAAAGCTGATATATGACGAAAAAGTGAAGGATGCCAGTGTGTGGACTTTAAGATGATTGATCTAGAATCAGAATTAGGAATGTGCTTGAAAAAGATAATTACAAAACAGTTTGCAATTTTAGTTATTTGCAATAACCACTAATTTTGTTGTCATTCAGAGGTCTCTTGTAATCCATGCTTCACTTTGCAGAAACTCTGGATCTTCAACATGTAAGCAGGTGGTTTCCAGAATGAAAGCAAGGCATGCTTTGTCATTTTTCACATAGATATATACACATACATTTAAACTAATAGTTCCAAGATTAGGCAAATAATTCCAACAGTGAGAAATTCACAATGAACTTATTCCTTTGCCTCATTTAGGACATTCAGTTACAGAAATATTCTGTCAGAATAAGGACTAACATTTTGCTTCATGATTACTGTTTACTTTTTAGATGTAGTAGGATCCAGCGGGATTACTTAAAGTGAAGTGTGTATTTAATTGCTTTTGCTGGATGAGGATATTCTCAAGTCTGAAACTGTACATGAGTTATTGTTAAATTAATAATTGCTGTTATATTTTCCCACTAAGTTACTGCATTCATTCTTCACTCTAACAATCCAGAAACCAACCAGAGTTACAAAATGTTTCTACCATAAGTTTCCTGTTTTTCTGAAACATTGCAGGGTGGTAGTAGTCAGAAGTTACAATACATACCTTGTGGTTTCTGTGAAGCTAATTACCAGTTAAAATTCTATGAGAAATGAGTCAAGATATTGGTGGGTTTTTTTCTTGTTCCTAGTGATGGACAGTGATACATATTTCCACCTATCTTTCTATTTTTAGCAAAGATGGTACAATTTCAAAGAGAATTGAAATGAATCCTTCCCTCCCATCAGTTTTGGTGGCCTTTACCTGCCAGGCATGTATGAAGTGGGACTATGCTAACAGTTTTCCATTGCCTGTGCTCACGAGAACTCCATACTGCTTATAAAAAATGCTTCACCTCCAGGGCTGATAATTTGGCACTTCTAGCTAGTTATTTTCAAATGGGCTTTTTATGCAAATAAATTGGCTTTGGTTGAATTTGAGGATAAAAATCAAGAAAAGCTTCAAAATCCAAAATCTTCTATTTCAGCCATAAGAAGATACTGAAACTGCCTAATTTAAGGGACATAATTTAAGAAGTTAGCCTTTCTACTCTCCCTGATTACTCAGTGGGGGGAAAGAGTTTTACCAGAAGCGATACTCTGAGGGCCTAGTTACAGGTCCTGCTCTCAAGTGCCCTTCAGGAAAACTTTTTTCTTTCCTTTATCTGCATGAAAATTAATCTCTTCACAGACACTACCTTTTGGCATCCTAAAACTGAGGCAGCAGAAATACCTCCCAAGGGTGGTGAATAAAGTTAGGCAGATAGGCCTGCTTGCCTGAAAATAAAGAGAAAATGTATGTCGAGGTCTGCTTCTGGTTTACACCTGGTTTTAAGAGGATGCCATTTGAAAGTAATCAGTGCTGTTACAGTTAGTTCATTTTGGCAGCCATCTCTAAAATTGAGCAGATTGTTAGTTAAATTAAAAGAAAAAAAAATCCTAAACAAAACCAACCAAACAACTCTGTGTGTGTGTGAATTCTGTTCTAGTTACCAAAATAAAAAAATAAAGCTGACATATCTCATTTTGCTCCATATGGTATATTCCATGTGACCTTTCATTTCAAACATAGGCAACAAAAGCAAAATAATAGATTTATTTTGTTGGAAATGCTTTTTTTTTCTACCTATGCAGCACATGGAAATGTAAAGTGTGTTCCTTCTCAACAAGGCTGCGTTAAAGACCACCAGTCTCAAAATACACCACAGCCCACTGACAAGCACTAGTTTGGGATCAGACTGGGGGTGTACTTGAATGTGGAAGAATATGTGTGTGAGCAAGAAACATGCATCTTGTTAAAAGTACTTAAACAAGTGTTGTGTAGAAAAAGGTGAAATATGCATTGTCATATTTATCTCTTAAAATTAATGTATTTTTCCCAGCTTAGTGGCTGCTACAGTTTTAATTTCCACTCAGCAGCACACTTTTCCAGTGGCTATCTCTAAACGGTGAAGGGAAACTTGCTTCCTGCTGCTCAGAGCAGCATAGGACAAAGGGAGTTAAGTGATGTCACAGAAAAGATACTGCTGAGACTTTTGATTCTGTAGCTAGGAAATGGCTGTAATTTAGAGATGTTTTATTCTGGACAATGGCAGGTGCGATGGTCCAGTGAGTGCTGTGTCCCCAGGGATTGCTAGCAGCATTTGGGAGTGCAATCCAATCAGTTCTGCACTTTCAACTTCGCAGTTTCACCCAAGTTCTCTTAAAGCCAGTTCTGTGATGGCCAAAGTGTTTGAGCTTCAATGGTAGAAAAGCAGGTTTTACTACAAGTACTGCTCCTGTCTCAGTAGGAGATTAACTAGTGACTCAGTGCCATGTTCCTCTAGCTCTATTTTCTCCAGTGGAAGAATGCTGATTCTTGGTAATCTTCTGTGAGCCTGCCGGGAATGCAGATCAGACTTTTGCTCTGGAGGGGAACTGAAGATTTTCTCCAGTCTAGGGAGCCAATTGCATTGGCTATGACTGAAGCCAGCTGTTAGGGGTCATGCTGAACTCCATTAAAATAAAACCAATCAGCCTCACATCCCAGGGAGGATTTCTTGAGTTGCTGCCCATGCTAACATATATCTCCTCTAATGGGTGCTGTTTGAGGAAAAAGGCAGAGAAAACCTTTGGTTTGTTGCTGTATGAAATTAAGGTGCAGATAAGTCACTTTCTTGCAGAGCAGCTTTGAAGTATCTGTGTATTGTGACTTATGCCTGACTGGTGACAAAAATAAGCTTTTACTGCTTTTTACTTGCTGGCCTTGCAGATTCAGCATAGCTGTGGATGAGTGAGCTGGAGTCTATTCTGCTTGCAGGTAGCTCCCAGAATCATTAGTTATTTGCTATCTTCATTGAGAATCATTAACTATTTCCCTATCTTTATTGTTGTTACTGATGAACAAGCTTGAAAGACTCAATTGGAGTCTCAGAAAAATGTTTTGAGTTTTCAGGGCTGGCAATTAAGAAAAGATGTTTTTCCTTACTTCTAAATTGAGCAAGGTTGATTTGGAAGGCAGAGAAAGTAAGCATATTGCAGCTATTTCACAAGGTCACCTTAGAGAGTCTAATCATCTTTTAATTTGGAGTAGTGCCTTTGGAGGGTGGCAGGCAGCACTTTATGGTACAGTAAAGGGTGATACTCTTTCATCAGTGGTTTTGACTTGAAAAATTCAATGAATTAATGCTTTTGTGAAGTCAAGAAATGAAATAAAAGTAAGCAGTAAAAATTCTCCATACCAATAATCTGTACCCCTCTCCCTTTTAGGGTAAGAAAGGATGCCTGTAACAGTAACATTTACTTTCACCCACAGGTGGTGTGTTGCTGAATGGAATGATAGTAGCTTTTTGAAAATCCGTGTTTTGTTCCAGAGGGCTTAACTGGTTGGCAAAGGATAAATCAATGACAAGACGCTCTTGTGTATAGCTTGCATAAATGTACCCAGCACTTAAGCAGTTTATCTGCAATTCTAATGGGTTGCATTACTGATGAATTACTCCACCTTAAAGTTTGGCCTCTGCCAGCATTTCAGTGGTGACTTTGGCTCTCTGAGTACCAAGGAGACCAGTGGAAGTGGGAAATCAAATTCAGATACAGGCTGTTATTGAAAACACTGCAAAGCAGAAGAGGAACAAGGCACACTAGCATTCTTAACCATTACAAACAGTATTTTCTAGAGATCTCCTGCTATTTAGACACATGTAGGAATATGCACAGGTCTCATGAAATGGCATGCCTCCTTCAGACAAAGCATGGGATAAGCAGTTATTTTTTAAAAGCTTAAAATGCTTAAGAAGTGTAAAGAAGGTTAAATATTTGCTGATATGCTTCAGCTTTGTCCTGCAGACTGTGTGGTATTTTGTTTTTTTAGGCTAAAGTGCATCAGTTTTAGATATCAGAGCAGACTAATAATTTGAGTTTCATTTAGCTCAGGGTGCCAATTTTGAGTATGTTTATGGCACCTGTACTCCAGGCATTCTAAACATGGTTCCCTTTTAAGGCATATAGCTTTTCCAACTTGTTTTCAGTTTCTGCTAATAAGGAAAATAAACTCTGTTTGCTTATCAGACCTCATCCTCAAGTTCTCAGTGGAGCTGTAAGGCAGGTAGTGATTTGGTATCATCTTTTTACTTGCACTGAAAAACTGTTTCCATGATGTTTTCTTTAAGTCATAATCCAAGAGAAGCAGCAGCAGTTCAGTTGCTTTAGTTCTTTTCAGTGAGAGTAGACATATTACTTGGGATAGTGGTTTACATGATTTCCAGGTAGGGTTTGCCACCCGGTGGTCTTATCATAGTGAGCCTGAACCATCCATCGTAACAAGCAACCCACAATTCACAGCAAGCACTGGCTGACATATTAGGAAAGGCTCTTCTCAACTACCATGTGTGTACAAATACTGGAGCACTTTCTGTTCTCAGCTGCATGGCAATAAATTTTTACGTTGCCACTAATAAAATCTGTTGGATTGCTGCCACACATGCACGTGATTCTCTGCATCCTCAGACAGGGCTTTTCTCCTCTGGGATGGCGCCAAGCTCATGCTCTCATCGGTCAGTATCTTCTGTCAGTGAAAAGATTTCAAAAGGCTTCTCATCTCTACTTTTTTACAAAATAAGGAAATATAAATCAGAGTACTGTGTGTGTGAAAATCCATATGAACAACTGAGGACGGTGGAGGAAACTAGTGGTTGTGAAATTAGGAGTCCTTGGGAAAGATAACGATTGGCTTACATTGTACTATTGCAAAGAATTGTGGTTTTCAATGAATTCAAGAATATTACTGTTTGCGGAGTATTTCAGTCTGTTCAGAATTGTACTGACAGTGCCTTATTCACCTGTGCTTGTCATTTGGGCATACCACTGAACCTGTTCTGACATTTTGCTTATTGTGGAATGCTGGGAATCAAAAGCGGATGGGAGTTGTAGTCTTCACCGCAAAGCATTTTGACTCAGGGAGTAAAAGTAATACCTCTCTACTGGAGAGATAAGATTTCCTTTTTTGTTGTTTTCAATGGTGATTTCTTGGGTTTATCTCAATGTTATTACCGTAGAACTTCATTTTGGTAAGTAGATATGGTTAGCAAATAACATTAAAAACTGTTAAAATAATGAGTTTTAATATATTTGCCTTCCTTACCAAGTTGGTTTCACAGTTGAACAGAAGGGCCATCTGTGTAAAGAAAAGAAAGGGCTAGAGGTAAACCTTGGGATCACAATTCTGAACAAGTTTTGACTGACTTTGAAAATCCATCAAGTTCTTTTATATTTTCACACACATTTACTACGTGGACATGTTCAGTGAGCATATTCTTTCTTAAGTTATCAAGCATCCTAGTTATCAGATGTCTGTCTTGAAATACCTAGTATTTCTGAAAATCCATGGGATATTTAACAGTGTTCTAGACCTTGAATGACTCTCCTTACGTGAAGTAACCTGAAGCACTGATCCTGAAGGACCAATCTGTTATAGATTCATGGATTTCCTGAGTACCTACATAATGTTCAATTATAGATTATCATTAGCTGATGGACACGTTGAAGTGTTACATAGTGATTTTGGCAGTTTTGCATTGTTCTGTATTTTTCCCTGTTAGTAGAAATGTCAATAACAGTAATTTAAAAAAAGAAAGTGCATTTTTTGCAAGAGACCACATAAACATTTCTGTAGGTAATGAGGTCTCCCAAAATAAAACAAGTATTAATTTAGCAGCCTGTTACCTATATGAGTTCAGTCTTTGATGTTATAATTCATTAATTTCTTGGCTCAGAGTTTGAGTCACTTGAAGTATCATTAATGGACTTTCTGCTAGAATGTCTGTCTCTTGCTCTTCATCCTGCTTGCTCTGGGCTCCTGTCCGGTATTATACCGGCAAATATGTTGCTTTTGCACAGGTACAAAGTTTTTTCAAGAATGTTGTCAATCTCCAAGTTTTATCTTGTTCCTTTACATCACAGTAATTTTATTTTTGCTATAGGATCATAGTATAATTTTCCAAGTACACTGGTAGGTGCAGCTAGTATTCCGTGATCCTTCGTTTAACCCACTATCAGAATATATCCCTGGTCCTGCTAAATAGTACAAAGTGTTCTGGTCCATTAGACATACTGGAAAATCTCAGTAACGTAAGTCTTTTTCCTCTGATGTCTAATTTGAGAAATACCTGGAAGCCTTTGAATTTTGTTTGATTGATCTTTTCATTAGCCCTAATTTTCTTTCCACTACATTGGTCAAGAGAATTGATCTTCATTCAAGAAATGTTTCCATAATTTTGTTGCTTTGTATGAATATGTCATAGTACCTGTTTATGGAGTGCTATACAATTTCTACATTCTAAATATGGATTATAAATAATTGTGCTATTGTCGTTCTGTGCACTCATACAGGTTTGAGTGGCTAAATTGAATTGCATAGTTTTAAAATATATATTTTAAGCAAATAGCGAAGGAAACTTTCATGTGTAGCTGTAGGAAAATCTACCTTTTGTCCATTATTTTTTGAAGGACAGTAGGGAGCATATTATAAAACACATGTAACACCCAATGACTTCATCTGGAACTGCAGATGCTGAACACTTTGTAGTAATCAGCGCTGTGTCTCCTGATAATTATGCCCTTGAGGCTTTCTCATCTCAATTTTTCCATAACTAACATAATCCAAACTATGTTATCCTATTAGGAGACTCATGTTTTCCTCCAACAAGCAGCATGCACTTGTCTCCTTACCACGAATAAAGCAGTGACAGTATTCTTCCTTTATTGTTTCAGTGTTAAAGGAGGTAATTCAGGCTGTAAATAGGGAAGATCGAGCTTGTTGAGTTAAAATGAGCACATCAATTCTTGAATGGAGCCCTGCTTTATGCTTTTGTTCCTTCATTATTCATTTTAGGTATCTTGGCTATCTCTGTAGTGGATGGGGAGAGCGGCTGCTTCAGAGTACAATTCAGAACATCTATCTCAGGTCCCTATTTGGAATAAATGCACTGTTTCTTATCACCAGGTAGGGGACACTGTCCTGGAGCTCAGCAGTGTGCACATGCCAACGTAGGCGTGTAAGCTAGTTGGCATGTCCAGGGTAGGGGGGGAAAGATAACATAAAAAAGGAACTGCTATAATTTTAAAAGTGCTTCTACCTTATAATGAGTTGCCAGTCTGGCATAATAGATTCGAGCTGATGGGAACTCTCATCACAAGTAGATATAAATGCAGCTGTGTTGTCAAAACTTGAGCTGTCCTGTCACACAGTGTTTTGAACAAGGAGGAGTGTGTTGCAACAAGGCGTTTCCTTTTTCCTCCTTTCCCACCTCCAAGATGACGTTGGTTTTGTTCCTTCAAAACCAGGCAGCTTGAAACATTCTACGCTATTTCCGTCTATGTTATACCAAGTTAAAGTTGCAAAGAGAAGTGATGCTTGGGAAGTCAGAATTCAGCCAATTGAAAAATTTGAAAGATAAAAGTGCTAATTTTAGCTGTTGAAGCTCTGTAACATGATGTGCAGCACAGAGCAAATGATGATCAGGATTTCACAGGACTGTGAAAACAGGTCTTTTGCAGGTTTGAGAAGCCATTGGAAGTACTTTCATTCTCATTCATACTGAGGAAGTACTCCTCAGATGAACCTTCTTCTTGCCCCCCTCTCCCCCCCCCCCCCCCCCCCCTTAAATGTCAGTCTCTGTTTATGGGTTTATGGAGCTGAAGATTTTGGCATGATTTTGTGTGCTACCCACAAAGTGGGATGTACATTCTGCTTGTGTGTTGTGTTCAGAGAGATGTTCAATATTCTGAACGGAGACTGTCATTTGGGGGGAAAATGATTCAGCCTTCAAGTTCAAAATTCCCCCTTCCTTTCTTTTATTATCCCTTGTCCCCTTTCCTTACTGTTTAAGCTTAATAGAAATGCAGGTTGATGGACGGGAAGAAAAGGCAAGTATAACAATCATGAATGTCTTTGAAAAACATTATTGCTAAGAACCCATGGTAGATGGCAGATATCCCTGAGCAGAGGACAGTTCATACTTATTTGCTCTGCCTGGCATGCTTCAGTGCAAGGGAAAACAGATTACAGCTGAGGTCTCCTGTGTTCCTGTCTGTCAGTGTGACAGTGATGACAGCCAACCCATGATAAACTGCCTCTTGGGTAATGAAACATCTGTGATGAGAGTCCCTTCGTTATAGCCTTGCCTAGGCCAGCAGCTTTCTGAAATTATTCCCCAGTTCAACCACCCGTGGTGCAATAGCACAGGTGTGAATGCTGAAAGTTACTATGAAAGTGCTTCCATTTCATCTCTTACTCTCACTGTCTGTACTAATGCCGGCTTAGCTAGAGCAACTGCCTAACTCTAGATGAAGAGGGAAATCAATGTGCTAGTTTAAAGGGGGAGCCCCCTTGATGATAGTAGCGTTTTGGCGATGAAACATACCACAAACTACATGAACGCTGCCACACAGTCTCCACTGTGAGGCACAGGGACCAGTGAGCAGTTTGAAAATACATGCTGAAGATTTAAATACTTTGGGTTTATTCCATGGAGAACTAACTCCAAGCCTCCTCCAGCTGTCATTTAGATCCAGCAGCTGATGTGTTTTTCTGTTACTCTTCAGCAGGCATCCCAGTGGCAGGTCGACAGATGACTCTTGGCAGTAATAGCATCATTCAATGAACTACTATATTGTCTGTGTTTCTTCCTCATCTTTTATGTGAAATAGTTAAGCAATCCTGATCTTTGGGCTTAGGATGTTTCTGTAAAATGGGGAATGACACATGCTGCTCAGATAAATCTATGAAAAACTGAGGCACCCCTACTGAAAACTGCCTGTCTGCACTGGCCATTTTCTCTCTATCTCTGTGCATGGAGGCATGAAAACTTAATGTAGGGAGAGAGCTGGTGCCTGAGTCAAAGAACTTCTGAATCAGGTTTGGATTTTTTTTTTTACTTTGCAAATTGTTCACAGAAATCTTTAAATACCTTCTTGAAAACCCTTTGAGGCATGGATGGCATTTGAGTTTGTTCTGTGTATAATTTAAACACAC
Source organism: Falco biarmicus (assembly GCF_023638135.1). NCBI lineage: Eukaryota > Metazoa > Chordata > Aves > Falconiformes > Falconidae > Falco > Falco biarmicus. The sequence goes on from NC_079296.1 coordinate 41,592,437, forward strand.
ATTTCAACTCCAGATTATAGCCAACATTACACAGTTCATTTAGTTAACAGGGACCATGTTTTTTAAAGATTTCAGCCCTCAAAAGAAGGGACAAGACTTAAAAGAACACAAATACTGTTTTTCTTGTTTACTGAGGTGCTAAAGTCACAACCAAGCCATTAGCTTGTGAATGGTGTTGAGGATTAACACCTGAACATGTTTCTCTGCACACTCTTAAGAAGTGGTTTTACATTCTCCTTTGTTTCTTTCTTTTTTTTTCTGTCTGTCTGTCTGTCTTTCTGTCTTTCTGTCTTTTTCTCACAGATCAGTGTCCCAACACTATAGGAAGCTATCCTGGATTTTGCCTGTTAGTGAAGTCTCTTGCCTAGACGTGATTTTAGAGTTATGTATGTCTGAACATACTTCATGTGACTTTCCAGGTGAGTGTTCCTTTGGGTTTGAGACGAGTTGTGAGCTACCAAATGAAAGTTCAGATAAAAAAATCCTGATTGGATGAGTTGGTTTTGTAACTTGTCATTTTTTAATAAACTGCCTTGTAGTTACCTCTTCATAGTGTCTAGCAAAAAAAGTATTTGCACCACCTAAAGTTTCAAGCTAAGGCTAATGAGAACCTCATAAAAACTTATGCATTGTTTCCTGAACAGAAAGTTTCACCTTCAGAGTCCAGGATCAAAAGTGCCATAGAAATCATTGCTCTGATGTCTCTATTGAAAAGACAGTATCATTAGTAAATTTTTCTAAGTGGTATTTCTCTCTAGTGTGCATTACCATTAAAACTTCTAGTACTAAAATCTATATTACTTTCCTTTTGAAGTGAGGTTTCATTTAGTGCCTTCCCTGGTTGCTTGAACTATGAATGATTGGCTCTGCATGAAGCACTTTGTAACCCTCCTCATGGAGGAAGCCATATAAAAATAAAAGTTACCATCAAGTATATTTTGCATACTGTAGCTGTGTGTAATTACTGAGCCTGAGGTTTGCTATTCTGCTGACCCTGACTTCCCCAATGTGCTTTGGGCAGGTTTTGTGACAGGTTAAACAAACGCAGTTTCAAAGGATTACAGACATTGGAGTTGTTATTTCTGTTATGCAAGACAGAAGAATAGGCAACTAGTGTATAATATATCCAATGTTATTAAAGTGTGTCCTCCTTTGAAGGGCAATCACTTAAGGATCTGTCCTTACAAGGTTATTAACTCATCATTTTCAGATTATACTCTATGGATCCCTGGAGGTCTATTAGCAGCTTCTAAGAGATCTGAGAAAGGTAATTAAGAAAGGCAAGGATATTACTAGTATGCTGACATTGGGGGATCCAAAGGGAAATGCTTAAGGGTCTGCAAATCAGCAGAGAGGGGAAAAAACCAATGCTGAAACTAACTGAATGAGAATTTCTAGGGAATACATGGGCATACACTGTATTTTCCAGGCGATTCTAACAGGAAATCTGCCTCAACAGATTTCAGATTTTGTAATCCCATTGTATTTGGAGGCATCATTTTAAAGGGTAGATGCTGTAAAAGGTCATATTAACTTGTGTATTTCTTGCAAAGATAACACTGGATAACTGAAAGACTAGCCTAGTAATGTATATAGGCTTATGTGAATAATGAAGATGCTTTTTTACTAATGTCCTTTATAAGTTATGCAAAACACGAATTTCTCTATAAGGTGCTTGGTATATCTCTAGTAAGGATGCATAAGGGGAAGAAACAGTGTCATATGCTCATCTGACATTAATCTAATTAGCTGTAATGGAGCATTTTAGTGAAGTATGCAGATAAATGTTAGCAGGATTTGACCTCGAGGACTTAAACAGCAACAGGATTTTTTTTTTTATTTCTGGTTGTCTTGAGAATGTCTGGAAAGGACAGCTCTTATAGAAACTTTGGTTGATTCTATGTACTGGAGTAGGAAACAAGAAAGTATCATAACATTGCTGACCTTGGTTTTGATCCATGGTGTTACCTGATCCCAAAGCAGTTTTCACTGTGAAGGTGTGTGACACTGGCAGTGCAATTCCTAGTGATTCCTGAGAATGACCTAGTTATTTCTATAGATGACGTATAAGCATCTGCATTCAATGTGTTATTTGTGTATTCCCTGCCTTTAGGGGTGAAAACAGCATGGCTGTAGTTGCTACCCTGTTCAGTGCTGTTCATTTTAATGAATGACAGAAATGGTCTGGACTTCTCCAAATTGGCATCTGTCTGGGCTCCTCTGAGGTCTTGGGAAGATCTTAGGTGGAATTATAGTACACACAGGAACTGTCTGTTCCCAGATTTAGAAAAGACCCCCTCCCCACCTACTAATTTTAAACTCTTTGTTCAAGTGAGACCGAGGAGTTTGTGTAGCCCCAGAGTATGCTTTACTGTTGCGGCTGAACACTTCTTAGCTTTGTCCTCTTTGTATTTGCTGTTCTGCATAGGGCAAATTTACCAAGAAGCTCAGCTGAGGCTGAGAGTAGTTCCTCTGACTTGGAAAATACTTCTGAATAAATTATCTACTGTGAAAGAATGATACATATTCTACCTAAGAGCCAGCAAAGTGAAACAATAAAGGATGTTCTTAGAATAGTTCCTAAGAACCTGGGCTCCCTAGAGGAAAATGAGGCTTCTGGAGGGTGAAACAGAGAATCCATTTTAAGAACCTGCCTCTCTCTTTAGGAGCTGTATATGGAGTTGAGGTATCAAACTGGGAATGTCTGGAGTCAAATGTGTGAATACCCATCAGTCAGCAGTTATCAGGGTATTGAGCAGCGCAGGTACAGCATGGTAGCAGTGGCTGAGCAAGGTGGCTGCAGCTCTGGTGTTGCACTGGGACAGAGAGGAGTTGCACACAGAGATGCTGCTGCATGCAAATCAGGACAGGAGCTAGTCTTTCTCACTGTAGGCTTTCTAGCCAGCAATTAAAAGGATAGTTATTTAGATTTTTTAATTGTTAATAATTTTTGGATTGTTATTGTTTCTTCTTGTTCTTAGAACAAAAGCACTGCCATAAACTCAACACTTTCTCCACTGCATGAGCCCTGGAAAGGGCTATAACATCTTGTAACAACAACAGAGGGAAACGAGAAACATATAAGTAGCTGGAGTCAAACTTTTTTCCATGCTGAATATGTGTTTGTATTTGGGGACATTTGGTGAAATTCCTAACATTTTAATGCAGGAAATAAGATTAGATGTTCATAGAAGCATCTTTAGGCTCTGCAGCCCCCAGATTCATAGGATTCTTAGCGTGTCCCTGCAATGAACAGTTAATTTTTTCAGACAAAGCACAACCCATTGATACTGAAAACTGTAAATTAAGATGCTGAGAACAAGGTCTTTATTTTGGGCTGGTTAGAAGCCTGCCTTACAGAAAGCTGGCTATTGCCGAATGTCATGGGAATGAGGGACTTAAACATGTCACTAAAATATGTACTGCAAGTTCCTTTGTGATGAAGTCTCAGATAAATTGGAAACACTTCAAACTTAGATCTTGGGAAAGCCAAACAAATTTCAGATGGAAATGAATGGAAATTAATTCAGGGCGTAGACTTAAACCCAGCCTCTAGGGACACAGTAATTGTGCCTTTTAGAAAACGGTCTCCCGCTCTTTGCATTTTAACTGTCTGTAATTACTTTTGTGGTTTGTTGGTTGTTGAGGAGCTTGACAAGCTGGGAATTGGCAGGTTCAGTGTTGCCTTTATTTACAGTGCTTTTGCCAAGTCATTAAGTCAGCGATAAGAGGCTTTGTCCTAACAAAACTAATCCCTTGGTGTGGCCAAACACCACATTTTCCTTTTAGCTTTGTGCTACCATTTAAAAATATTTTGGCCAAGATTTAGGTTGGCAGGAATTGTCAGAACACCACCAAAATCAGTATAGATAAGCCAAGCTTTCTTTCCTCCATCCCTGCCATGTTTTGTTTTTTTCTTACAATGAGCTGTGCAAAGCTGATTATGGCTAGGCCATTCTGTAGACCTAGCTGACTTCTCTGGTTCCAGTGAGGATGTTCTTGTACTGCCGAAGGGACAGGGGATACGAAGTCACTCTTGCGGGAGGTATGGGGAGTGCCAGATAGTCCCAGGAACTTTCAGAGGCTCTTGGACTTGCTTTTTCATAAAAGCCACAATACTGCTTGTTGATCACTTACTCTGATTCACATGACTCTGCCAGTGCTGTCTGGCTCTGTCAGTAGCTGCCTTTGAATAAGGACGAAGGGCAGGTGCATAATGCACTTGTGCTGCTAACCTCAAGGACTTTTGAATAATCACCATGGGGCAGAGTCCCGACACGTGTTTTGTAAAGTGTTCTGGGATACTTTGACACTGAGTGTGATACAAATGCTAATCGTTATTGTTATTTTTTCTTAAGAAATCAGGGCATTTTATCATTATTCTGCAGGTCTCAATGTCCTTGTACAGTTAGGGCCTGACCTCATCAGAATCGCATTTGAATTGGAAATGAGCAGATATCTAAATCTTTACAGTTAAATCTCCTTGATTCTATTAACCCTGGATTTATTAAAAACTGATGTTAATGGTGACTCTCTGGCAACAGCAGTCTTAAAGTGCTTTATACTTTCTGCAAAATGACTTGTAAACTGTGGGATAAAACCTGCACTGGCTGCTGCAACTCTGCCTCTTGTCCTTCCTGCCATAGATCATAGAATCATTTAGGCTGGAAAAGTCCCTTAAGATCGTCCAAGATGAGTCAGGGAGAGGAAGAATTTGCTGAAGAACTTTCCTGTCTTCAGCAGGAAATCCTCTCTGGTACTTACTTCAGGGGCCCTGAAAACAAGCTCAAAATGTGTACTCAGCAACACTGTCTGAGGTCTTTTGAGTATATAGCACTGCTAGCTCCATCTGATCATGCTCACCATTAACAGGAAAACTGTGTTTTGTGGTTGCTGCAGTGGTGGGGAGGTGGAGATGCTTACTCTGCACTAACAAAATACTTGTCAGTGTTTTAGTATTCATCTGAAACTAAAGGGGTTTGTTGTAGACAGTCAAAGGAAGATGTTCAAGAAGCTGCAAGAACATCAGAGGATGCAAATTGCTAAGACCTGGGCACATCCTGTGATTTGAAAGTAAATGTCCCCAACACTCTGTAGTAGCCGAAGGACTTGTATCCCCAGATACATCTTAGTTATTTCCCTTAATGCTGGATTTCCTCTTGGATTCTTTTTTGGACATATAGTTCTAAGGCATCAGCAGCCTTTCCTTTCTCTGGTTTCCTTTTTTGGCCTAGGAGAACCCTCTCAGAGATTTAAATGTCTTTACTTTGGACATGTCAGATGGTTCTGTTCAGTAGGAAACTTCTGCCTGAATGATGTTTGGAGTATCGCTTAAAATCTCTGACATTTGCTAGTATTGCTGAAAGAGGAAGATTCTTGTTGAAGGAAGCAGAACACAAATACATAGCAAAAGGCACAATTTTAGTAGAAAACATGTAGCAAAAAAGTTGCTTTGTTAAACTGAATGCTGTAAAATTTGTAAGTTACCACAGAGTACAAATGCTTTAGACTTCATTGTTTCACAGAGAAAATTAACGATTGATAAATGTAATTTCAGTCTTAAGTCTTACAAAGTGAATTGAATTCTGTGTGGAATATGTTTGACTTAGATTGTCATGACTGTTGCTGATCTATAGTCATTTGTTCACTCCAGAAATGAAAGCCAGGTTTAATCTAGAGGTGGCACACAGGGAAAGCTAAATGCTGTGGTGGAAAGTGTGGAAGGGAAGCTGATTTCCTTTTAAATAAATAACAGAAGTAAATGATCAGGTCCTTAAACAGAGCATTAGCTGATCTGCAAGCTGCTTTTTAACAAAGCAAATTTTCTTTTTAACAAAGAAAATTTGCTTTGTTATCCAAGATGCAATTTCAAATCTGTCATCTTCTCCAATCTTACTGTTGCTTGTACTCCCTGAGATTTTTCTTTATCAATTTTGACAGGGACCAGCCTACAAAGTGCTGGAGATAGAGGAGATCTCTGATGGAAAATGCTCAGTGAATCTGATGATTTCTAGGGTATAGACGTTAGTTAATGCCTTCAAGAAAATGACTTTGTAAAGCAAGAGGAGAAGGTAAAAATATATTAATTTTTTTGGATCATGTGAAGCAGGATGCTAGTCACTGTATTATGCTATGAAGGAAAATAACAGTGATTAGAAAATTAGAAGTTTAATGGTGGCATTCATAAAGGTGTTTTATCATTTAAAAAAAAACTGCTCCAATTTCTTTCTCACCTTCAAGATTTGCTGCTTTTATGAATTATCTCGCTGAATAGGATAAAATTACATTTGTTTGAAATGAAAATAAACAATCTTAATTTTAGGCAACACCCCCCACCCCCCCTTATTTGTAATTTGTCTTTTGCACGTGGCATTGCTTCTGCAAGATTCTTGTCAATTAATCCTTTTAATTGCAAAATTATGTTGTTGTTATTTTCAGGGCTGAATTTCCTGACATAGAATTTTTCTGTTGAAAAGTAGGATCTGTTATAAATGGTAAATGGACAGGTTTTTGTCTTCTCCCTATTAGGTATAGTGCAAAAGAGTAACTAAGGTGGCAGAGCTACCTGCAATACTAGTGGAAAAAAAGAAAAGGTTGGACTTGCCTGAGGTATTAAATGGATATAATAGAAGGTATAAATTGATAGGATAAACTGCCAGTTTGCAAGGGATCCAGGCCAGAATGGTTCAGATTAGTGGACAGGACTGGGATGGAAACAAGATACGGTCTCAAAATCAGTATGTGAGAAGAAAAAACAGGGTAAAAACCACAGGCCTGGTGCTGGCCACAGAGCAGAATTCAACCATCAGTCTGCTGTAAAGTAACTGCTGAAACCACTATCGTACAGTGCAGTCATACTGAGTGTCACCAGAGCCCAGCTGAAGGGACTGTTTGTCCAGCACATTGCTAGCGGGACTCAGCTGGACAAAACTTGGAGCCAAACTGATCATTGCTGATGTACTGAATTTTGAGTGGAGACAATTGGTGGTATGTGAATGAGGAGGCGTACTAAATATGATGAGATCTAGAAACTTCTGAAAAGTGTATGGTGTGTTTAATAGTGTGGTGCTAGAAAACAACCAACTTAAAACTGATGACTTTACTGTAGCTGGTTTTCACCTGTTCCAGGGGCAGAATGAGAGCAGCTGATGCAGACTAGAAAGCAATTAGAGACATGGTTTCCAAGGAACCCTCAAATGTTGGCTGTCACCAATCACCTCCTTATTTTCCATGTGCCTTAGCATAGTTTCCAGGAGGATCTGCTCCATGATCTTGCCAGGCACAGGGGTGAGACTGACTGGCGTGTAGTTCACTGGGTCTTCCTTTTTTCCTTTTTGAAAAATGGGGGTTATGTTTGCCCTTTTCTAGGCAGTGGGAACTTCACTGGACTCTGCCACAACTTCTCAGATACGATGGATAGTGGCTTAGCCGCTTCATCTGCCAGTTCCCTCAGGACCTGCAGAGGGATCTCATCAGGTCCCAGAAAAATATCGATGTTGTATCTACCATTAGCCTGGCCTAAATTTCTGTGGAAAACAAGTGTTTAAGAACTTATTTAATTTGACTGGTATTTAAATAACCCACAATTTTATTTGTGACTCAGGGATCTTACACTGTAGGGTAGATTAATTCTGTGAATATTTGATCTACATTTGCTCAGTGAAATAAAGCTTTTTTCATGCAGCTATGAAGCATTATTTTGTTGTAATCACACAGAGTGGTCTTCATTATAGAGCACTGTTAATTACAAATGCTGTGCAATTTGCAGGCTATCTATTCTGACTGTAATTATGATGTCACTTGCACACCTGTGTCTGAGAGTATTTTCCTCTCTAACTAGGGCTCATTCTTTTGACTCAGCAAGGATCTTCTCTTGATGGTGGAAATAGCTCGTTTGTTGTCTCCATGGGTGTAGAATAAGACAGAAGGGAGTGAAAACCTGGGAAACAGCCAGCAATTGAAGCAGGCAGCAAGCCCTAAGTGACTGTGTGGGCCTACACAGCAGAGGGAGCATGTATTGAATATAATATGATTTAAAAATGGGCTTAAAATAAGCCCGGTTGCTGGTGAGCTTTTTGCTTAGTGCAATATGTATTAATTGGAGCTCTAGCACAGCTTCTAGGCAATCACCATTTTCCCACAAAGAGAGAGAAACAAGGAGAGGGAGAAATCTGGTGCTGGGAATAAGGTACTATGAATAAGAATCAGCAACAATGGACATAGTTTAAGCTGGACTGGAAGTTGTTGCAGCTTTATGTTTTTATAAAGTAAAACTGTGTGTTGGCTTCTAGTAGTGACAGAGATGCTGAGAACTGGCATGTGAGGATAATGTGATAATATAGAGACACCAGGGAGTACAAATACACAAAAATGCATCTCAGTCAGCCAGAAGGCCATGCTGTGATTTCAGTAAAACGCTACGACAGAAAATCAATAGCTTTGAGAAGGGCCCACAGTAAGGCAACAACATTATTTACACTTTCTTCATTCTGCTTCTCCCTTCCCCCCCTTCCCTCCTTTCATAAAGAGACAGAGCTGCATGATCTCATATTTGAGTTTTGTTAACTCTGTGCCGCTGAGTAGCTCAAGCAGTGAGGCAATTCAGGGAATACAAAGTATCTCCAGGCCAGACTTTATAGATGGAGACTAGGGATGAGTCATGCAGGATACTGGGTTTATTGACAGGCTCAGATTACCTTGCAGGCAGTCTGTATAGATTGCGGTCTCCTCCACAGTGCTTCCATCACAGCTGTGTTCTGATCTTCGGGAAAACTTCTCATTGTATCTTAGCGCAGCCCTCACTCGGCTGTGTATTTTCTGATGTGTGGATCAACAGTAAGTCCCTCTCCCAGACTTCCACATAGGGCAGGACATTCTGTAAGGGTGATCTAGCCATGTAGCCCCAGATTATAGGGTTTACATTAGGCAATGATTTTGCAGAGTTTCAAAGACTAAAGTAGTTTTCAAGAATGCCTTTTTTTCTTCTCCAATTCCTTTTTGTCTAAAAAGGTAGAATAGGAATTGTTAATGAAAATTAAAGCAAAGAGTGCACTGCTTAGTGTTAGATGACATGTAGTTTGTAATCACAGAATCATAGAATGGTTTGGGTTGGAAAGGACCTTAAAGATAATCTAGTCTAACCACCCCTGTCACGGGTAGAGACACCTTCCACTAGATCAGCTTGCTCAAAGCCTCATTCGACCTGGCTTTGACCTCTGTATTTTATATATAGACATACAGTAGATTTAGAGCTGATGTTGCATATGCATGGTTATACCTTTTGCTATTTCCTGACATCTGAATGATAAATCATTCTGTGCTAATATGCGTGTCAGTTTACAGACCTGGGAACATGGTGGGGGGGAAGAATGTCAGACTGCTCCTTGAATGCCCTACCCTGTTAAGGAGGAGGTGGAGTCAATGAGGACCCTGTGAAGCTGCATAACATTACACAAAACACTTTCACTGCAGAGTGGACAATGAGATGGGGAAAAGAGAGTACTGCAGACAGGTAAAGCTCCTGCTTCCCCAGTAATGCATACTTTGTGTCCATATGCAGGTTTGGGTATATGGCTTTAGTTCTATGAAAAAAAGTTAGACACCCTGGAAAATAATACAATTTTAGGTCAGACTAGGCAAAAGAATCCACCAATAATGTTCAAATGGAGGAGACTTTTATTTAAATATGTAGAATACAATAAAAGGCAACTGTCCAGGAGAGGAGAGGATAAGTGAAAGGGGCGAGTTTATTATCTGATGTGGCAAACAGGGTATTATTGGGATTATTTCTTCTTTTTGTTGAAGATTATGTGATATCTTACTTGCAGATGTTATAAATCCAGGAACTCTCTAGGGCTTCACTTTTCTTAAATATACGCATGTGCTTGGGTGTATTAGGTGTTTTAGAACTGGGAGACCTTTTCCATGTTGGCATAGAGACATTATGTCAATAATCCAATGAATTAAATAATAATCCACTTGGTTTCTTTTGCGAACTAGCACTGAGAAATGTATGATTTTCTAGCACAGAATTAGACTGACACAGCAGCTAGGAGAAAGTGTGATTTTTTTTTTATTATTTTTATTTTTATTTTTTGCTGATGCTTCTGGTTGCTTCTCTTTTTATCTGAGAACTTGGTTCTATCTCTATGGAAAACTACAAGAAACAATCATAGACTTGGCTCATTAAAGAGAGATGATTTTCTACGAAGCCATCTTTTTGTCAGAGCTCAATATTTCAATACGCCACTGCATAAAAGACTATTCAAATGTTATTCAGTGAAAAACCCAGAGGAAGGAAAGGGCATTCTCTAGCATCTAGGAAAATCTTACATAAACAAATACAATTTAAGGACTGCTTTTTTGAGGCTGCAAACATTTAAATTCAGGCAAGCACTGGTTAGTTGAAAAACACGCTTTCAAGGGAAAGTCTGTTAGAGTTTTATCCTTAGAGGCAGCTGAGCTACATAAAATACATCAAGTACATAAAAGTGAGAACATACTATCTATCTTATCATTAAACTTTCAGGGGTGCTGGGGCTAGCTAGTATCTTAATTGCCCTCTAGTCATAGATACACCGTACTGTGAGTCACAAATAATTGGAGAATTGTTTGAAATACAAAAGTTGATCATCTTTACAATACCTATAGGGTAGAGCTGCGCCTGGGTGACTATAAATTAATAATCAACACCACATTCAGGTTTGCTTGTGACCTATCTGAACAAGTATTTCGGTTTTTCAAATGCGCTGAAGTGCCACTGCATCCTAGGTGGAAGGCTAGAGCCTGCTAGATCAGCCCTCTTGAGCTCTAGTGCTTGGAGGAAAATCAAAACTTGGGATTTATTGTAGTGGGCAGAAGCACTGTGTGAAAAGTTTTCCTCAGAGATCCCATCACCACAGGGTGAATCACAGCTCAGGTCAGTTCTAGCCGTAGCAACCATGAGACCTTCCTTTGGGAAATGTGGAGCTGAGGATTAAATGTGTGGAGAAGCAGTGCACAAATCATTGGCTTAACTGGCATGAGAGCTTGAGGGCATTGTACCATGGTGTGCCAGGCAGGATTCTGAGGTCAGGAGGTACTGTGATGGGATGTTGCTCCCTGAGGATGTCCAGAGTCCCCATGAAGATCTCATGGGTTTGTTTCCCTTGCACATACAGTTAAAAATATTTGAAAGTGTTTCTTCATCTTAGAGAAACACTTACCGTATTTGAAAATGGGAACATGTTGTCCTTTTCTCCAAGTATCTGTAATCTGGTCTGTGCTTGTTTATTCACGTTAATGGCCCAAAGCAGGGACTACTTATACTGCTTGCAAGCAATCACATCTTCTGTAAACTGTTCTAAAACTTAATCTTTTCATTCTTATTTCTGCTTTTTCTGGATTCCTAACATTCCTGCAATTCTTATTCTGCTGTTGATGTATGAAGTATGTGTAACACAACTTGGGTTGTGTTACACTGTTGTTCACTTGAAATGTACAAGAACTTATGAAGGCAAATAGTTTCCAAACAAGGAATCTCAAGCTGAAATCGGAGACTGATGCTTTAAAAAACCCCAACAGAACATTAGGAGTCGGTGGGTTCTGAAACACTTGTTATGTTTTTCAAAATAGAAAATATATCAAAGTGGATTATGCCCTTGGGGGAAAATTATTTTTGGCAATTTGGTGTTTGCTAGCTCACCAGAAAGCTCTCAAACAAGTATAATTTATTTTAAAAGAAGAAAGCTTGAGAGACAAAAATTGGGGGCATCAATGAACGCTTCCAAGAACAGTGCTCAATGGTATTGGTAGGAGTTGCAAAACCTTGGCTTGCCAAGGCCCCAGCTAACTCCGCACGGAAAAATTGCTTTCATTAGGTGGGCATAGCACTTCATTAATACTTGAAAGGAAAGTGAGTCTGCACATAAACTGTAGATTGGAGCAGAAAGGCTGTCATTTCTGTAGCTGCAGAAATCATGAACCCATCTGTGTGTTACAATATAGTGTACACAGTGGCCGAATACCAATATTGTCTAAGCTGCCAATGTCCTTAATCTGTAATGGTTACATTGACAGAAGGAGCCATTGAAATTCACCATTGTCTGTAATGTTTTTCAAACTGTGTTATAAATGTGGAGGCAGAACTACAGCACTGCTATCCTTCCAGATTGCTAACATTTAAAAATAGAAGTCAAGAGGCGCATGGGCATTTCTAGAACCTTTTCTTGAAATGCTGCCCCATTTGACTTGACATCAAAAGCAGGACAAACACAGCTAGATGGATCTGCCCCACTATTATACCACATCAGTTATGTAGTGGTCAGAAAGTGTCGTGCATGTTAATCATTCTTGTTTTACTACAGATATGGAGTTTTCTTAGGAAGTGAAATCTTGAAGCCATTTATGAGAAGTTCATCACTTGCTTAACTGCTGAGCTGCAGTTTTCTGGAACTGTACTGCCTTTGCTAATTTGATACTCTGCCTCTTAAAGGAGACACAGATTTCCTGTCAAACTTGGTATTATGTATTCAGCAGAACTCGCTGTTCTTCTTTGATTCACAAATTCTTCTGGGCAAAACAATCTCTTCAAGGATGTCATAATTTGTGCTACGACTGGCATGTTTTGGATGAAATGTGCTTTTGGAAAGAAGAAAAAAAAACCTTAAAGTTTGTCCCATGTTTTATCAGCTTGAGGAAGCGGAAGGTTCCAACCAGAAATATACAGCCAACAGAAAATGGGTGTATGTTGTCTGCTAGTTTGCTTGCAAATTTTTGATGTATGTACAATTGTTATCTGATCTCAGATCTTCAGATGTGTGCTGTTCAACTGGAAGACATTTAGCCATACCAAAATGTTTGAATAAAAGTCCTATAACCGAACACATCCTGAAATGTTCAACTTGACAATGCATTTGCATTATGACACTGAAAACCTTTGCTTAAAAATCTACAATGCAAAGGCAAATATTTTAAATGTATGCAATTTACCAAAGGTCATTTCAGTGTCTGACTGCAGCAAATATCAGCCACTTCCTCACAAACAAGAGTAGACTTAGTAAACCATATAAATCCAGTGGTCTAAGGCAAATCTCACTCCCTCAGAGTTCAGTGATACATGTTTTAATCCATGCTTTGCAAAAGTTGTTAGTTTTAATTGCAACATAATCTCCTCCTAATGAGCTTTAAGTCAAGGAGTCAAAAAATGAACAGTGTAGCTCATATAAGAAAAATCCTGTTGAGTTAAAAAGACCTGTCAGGAGCTGGCTGCTTTCAAAGAAATTGAATTTTTCAAACAAATTATTTGGAATGCTAACTGGACTAATGATGGTTTTCTCATTTCTGTGATTTCTTCTTTATTGTTCTGAAATAGTTCGTTTTGATTCATTATATTGCACCATAAAATGAGAATTGGGATAGTAGATTTTTGTACACAGGGTGTTTTAAATTATGAAGAGCAGGAATAAGCAGAATTAAGTACTTCAATAAGTTTATGCTGATATTTCTGACTCATAAGATTTTTATTCTCAGGCATTTTTGAGACCCGGAGGTTGAACGTAGAATTTGAAATCCTAGACTTTCTCCCAAATAAAACTTCTTTTTTCCACACTGGTTTAATAAAAAGCTTCTGCTACCGCATGGAAATGCTGGAAAGACTTCCTGCTTTAGTAATGTAGGAAGTATCTGCTTTAGTCAAACCTTTTCCTGTTTATATTGCTTTCAGCTCTGCATGTAGTAACTGAGGGCAGATTTACCAGCATCAGCCAGGACCACTGAGGGTTGTAGTCCCATCTGTTTGTATTTTCTAGCAGGCTACATGGAATGCAATAGAGGAAATTATACCAAACCACAGCCCATCTTCCCCGACCTCATCATTACTGCAGCCTCCTTCAGTCTGAATATAATAATCCCACCTGGATGAAGCACCTGCTTTTTTACAGTGGTTGATACTTTTGTCTAGGACTTAAAGATCCCCTGAATCAATATAAAGAAAAGTGCAACATGAATGGCAAATCCAGTCATGATTGAATGAAGCAAAAATTCCAAGCATTTCCTTTCTGTTTTAGTGGACTTTTTAGAACTGTCATGGGGCTTATAAGTGTATGTTTTTTAATTAAAGTTACTTTTTACTGTAGTATATTCTTACCGTAATCAAGAATAAGGGCTGTACACATGAGATCCTTTGCACGCACAGTGAAGTTTTGTCTGTATCCTTCATGGCCCTGTCAGATGTGTATGCTCATATGTTACATTTTTGTATCATGATTTCAGTCAGTCTGTTTTTAGTTGTGTTGTTACCTATGTGTTCTGGTCCTTTCTTCCTTCCGTTTCTCCCTAAATAGCAAAGATCATCTTATTTGTTTATATATTTGAAAATGCAGAACTTAGCCTGAGGCTTTTAGGTGAAAGTACTGTGTTTCTAATAGGAGCTTCCTAAATAATTTTTAATTCCTGTCCATGCTGCCATAAACCAATGCACAAATACCTACAACTCCTCACTGATAATATTAAGAACTTTGTAGTTTGCGTTGGTTGTATGTAATGGATAGTGACTTTTTGACTTGGTTGCTTTGTAATTGCACTATGAGTTACGTCCCCTTGAAAAGGAGGTGACCAGGCAGCACAGAAAATATCTGCCTCTTTTGCTTGTTTGGCTGCTGCACTTTCAGCTCACTGGAGCCTCTGAAAGGAGGAGATTGGTCTTCCCTCAAGAACAGCTTTTGGTGGCTGGTGGGAGAAGCTTGTGGAGTACGGGGTAGGTCAGGGATGCTCAGCCAGCAGCCTGCCAGAGACTGAGATGATGTGAAAAGCAAAGAGCAAATCTAGTCTTGGAAGAAATGGAAAAAGGGAGACTTCTCCTTGGGAGGTCCTGACAAACTGTTAATCATCACCCAGCTAAAGGTTAGGCTGGATCAAGCCTGACTGTAATGGACATAATGGACAGGGAAAAGATTTGTTTCTATGCCCCTTTTATTTCTTGCCATGACTCATTCTGGGTTCTGCCTCTCAAAATGTCTTTAGCTATTCCCAAGTCCTCTGGAGTTTTGTAAGCTTTCTTTGTTTTGTTGTTAAGGAGAGATGTGTGGGTAGATCCACTTAAGAGCACTTACCTACTTCTGTCATTATGCTGTGGTTTGGTGGCTGGATTGCAGCAGTGGCTGATGTGAAAGAAGGGTCCAAGCACTGCTAAAAACATCCCCCTGCTAGTGTGTGCTGAGGGGCTTGTGTGCTATGAGACCCAGTCAGCTGGGAAGAAGATTGTTCCTAGAAAGCCTAATGTACCATAAAGCATATACATCTGGGAGGAAACTACCTAAGTATTTACAAAACATCTGCAAATAAAATGGGGGATGGGGGGAGTATGTCTGGATCAGAGTTGTCACATATTTTGACTGTTCCTGTGTAGACGACCAGGACTAGTGGGAATGTGAACTGGTTGTAGGTGAAACAGGTTCAGAAAAAAGAGACAGTCTTTTTCTGAAAAGAAAAGGCCATGATTTTGAAAATTTGGTTTGAAGAAAAACGCTGTGCTTTTGCACTATTGACTCCTATGTTTGTCAGGCCCTGTGCTCCCATGCACCATCAACCCACTAAAATTTAAATAAAAAATTAAAATGAGTGGTTAATAAGTCATTCAAGTGTTGACTTAGCAGAATCTTCTAACTTGCCTACTTTAACAAACTGTCACAGTGATGTACCTGGGTTTGACACCTTGATGACAAGTAATTCTGGAAGATAGATGTATGAGTCCAGGGACCTTTGGAGCACTTAAGTTTCTGCTGGTGTGTTATAAATATAGAAATTCCCAGCACTAAATAGCTCTAATGTGAAATACTGCAGCAGTGAAGTCACTCCAACACACACAACTCTAGTTCATTGACGTCAAGGGATCTGCATGAGTGTAACTGCAAGGCAAGCTTTAGGTCCAGGAGAAGCACAGCTGTCCAGGGCAGTGGACTGCCTTCCCTGGTTAGCGGGGCACGGAGGGGAGCTGGGGCCATGCACGGCCTTGGGCATGCCTGCAGTGCCAATTCCCCCTCTCCTTGCACACCATTGGCAATGGCAGAGTCAACTCCTCCTCTCAAGCAGTGGGAGAGGGTGTCTATGTGAACTTGGAGATGGGGGGAGGATTCAATATTTGGAAGGGCCAGGGGAAGAGAAAGGGGTCCATAGGAGAAGCTGGGCTGTGGGAAACCAAAAAGATTCTTTTGTCCTGCTTGCACCCACAGATCTTCTGAAATCTTTATCCTTCTGTGAGAGTTTTTAGAGTTCGGTCTCTTCAGAGTATCAAACAGACAATAACAAGACCTCTTTTGTCACATATGTATGCAGTGTGGAGGGAAAACTGCTGAAAATTAAAGAGCCTTTACATTTATTAGACAAAGATCTTTCTGCACTACAGAATGAAGGTATGATGGCAGCATGTGTTGGGACTCCTGGACTAGAGTTAACCTAGCTAGGGCAGGTAGGTAACAGTCATATGATTTAAGATGCACTGGCATGAGTTGTGACACATGCTAGTAACTACAACACAAAGTTTCCACGTACTAGCCGCTAGCGTAAATTGCAGTACAAGTAATGTTTGTTGCCTTCTTTTTTATGGCATAGATGTATCAGGCAGTGTACCAGAAAGGTTGCCTCCAGTTTCTACCAATTTGTGTAGAAAAAAATTACTGCCAGACCTTACAAACTTTGCCTGAATATATTGTAAGATAAAACAATACCTGTTATCTAGTTGGATGCCAAAGAAAACTGAACATAAGGGACACATTTTAATTAACTGCTACAGTAATTTATTGAGGAAAGTGATTTGTTGATCGCTACTTTCAGTCTTTAAATAAGAATTTATTTTCTAAGAGGGCGCTTTTAATTCAGCTGCATTTTATTGCTCTTGCTATAGGAATTTCTGGGGAGCATTATGTGTACTCTCACACAGATCTGATTAGATGATTGCCAGAGTTCTTCCTGCCCTTAAAAACCTTTGGGTGTCCCTGTGTGTCCTGTATGCTTTTGAATTCCCTGCTGTTGCTTGGGTAAAGAATTGTTAACACCTCCTGCTCATGTATTTCTGACTAAAATGGAAAGGTCAAGGATGGCATGTATAATGAGGGTTTGTATTTCATTTTTAGTCTTTTTGTTCACATTCTGTTGGACAGGCAGGTAAGGCATCTCTTAGTTTAAGTAATGAGTTCAGCTTCTCAGCTAAAACCAGAACTTTTTGATCTTTCTACATCAGTAATAAAACCTGGTAGGACCAGTTTTTACACCTCTGACCTCTCTGGTTCCCCAATACCAAACTTGTATTTCCAAAATCTCTTTGTAATGCAACTAGGATGGTGGAAATGGATGTGGATGTGTAGAAAAAAACCTGCTAATTACTGGTTGATGATGTCATCTAGACTTATCCAGAGCAATCTCTGGTGTTCATGTTGTTAAAACGATTGAGGTGATTTTGCTAGTATTTTTTTTTCTTGTTCTGTCTCCTGCAGAATGATGCTAGTTGTAGGATAAGTGGCTAGCATAGATGATGTATTAATAGGTTGCTGAAGAGAGGTTGCGCTTGCTAAGACCATTTTTCATATGCACTGCTTCAATTATGTTATCACTCTAAGCTTTCTTATTGATTAGCTTAGAAGTAGTAATTTCCCAACAGATTATAGGAGCCAGTATGTAATGAACGTTTCTGACATAAAAAATTATTCATGGAAATTATCTGCATTAGATATTATCTAGAATGAAAATATAGATATTATGTATTACATATATATTTGGTGGCCAGCTTATAATAAATAGTAAAAAAATATATTTTTCACATCCTGTCCCTTGTATCTGCATAAGTTTGATTAAAATCATAAGTTTGATTAAAAGTTTGTCTCCATATGCTTGTGGTGGGTTGACCTTGGCTATATGTCAGGTGTCCACCAAGCCACTCTATCACTCCCAGCTACCAATTCCAAATTCCAATACCAATTCCAATACTTTCCAGCTACCAATACAAAGCACAGCACTATGAGGGCTGCTATGAGGCTCAGCCAGACCCAATACAATGCTCTAAACAAGCTTGACTTGATGTGAACTATTTTTTGCTGAGCCGAGACCAGAGGAAAAAAAAAAAAAAAAAGAAGCAGAAAGTTTCTTCAATTTATTCTTATGAGAAATGGGTATTCAAATTATTTTTAACTTATTCTGTGAAAAAGATCTGGATTTGGATGGATTTGAGAAAAGAGAAGCCTGCTGTATATTGGCTACTCTATGCAAGCTGGTGGTGCTGTTGCATGTGGATTTTGCTAATAGGTAGTTTTGATTTTTTTGGGTCGCATGGATTGCCTTTTCATGAATTCTGTTTTGAATTTTGCGGTTGAGTGAGCCTGCAGAGGTTTTCAAATCAGTGACTGAAAGCTTTTCCAAACAGTTTTCTTCTCAGCTGGAGAAAATTGTGCGACATTGTTACAAAGTCTTACTGGCAAGGCATTTTGGTCAGTACTGAATGATTTTCTTCTACTTTTAAAGAACATTTCTCACCAGATGGGAGTATACTTATCATTTGAATTTTCTAGCTCTTTTTGAATTCCAAGGCAGCTAATATGCAAACTCAGGGACACACAGCTCACATGCATTTGGTTAGCTATTGGAGACTTCCATTTTTAGCCTTCTCCCACCTGTCTCTATCAGTATCTCTAGGTCATCTCTGTACATGATTATGGGGCAAGTTCAAGCTGTTTGGCTGCCTGTGTGCCTGGCACAAGCAGGTGGCCTGGGAAGCAGTTTGGCTGCCCAGACACATACAGTAGGTGAAGGCAAATGTGCAGTGGACCATGACCTGAAGTACTGATGCATATAACTAAGTGAAAAGGGATGATAATGGAAATGCAATTTAGTAGCTGTTGCCTTCTATGACCAACGGATGCTGCTACATCTCCATTGCATGACTAGAGCCCAAAATATTGGTAAGTGTCATGTCCATTGCAGTTTTGCACTGCTGAAGTTCTGAATCATGCATGTATTTGGCATAAGGAAGTAGAACAGAGCCGCTATGTGCACCACATGCACCCGTATGGTGGAGTAATTACACATTGCCTTGGGGGGTTGCACTGGTATCAGCAGCGGCTGTGGTTTAGCAGCTATGTATCCACTGTTGCCATCCCTGTTCATTTTACTTCCTGTCCCCATGCAACTCCCTAGATAGGCACTATAGCACAGTCCTCTGGATCCCTTCTGTGTGGTCATTTGTGCAGTTGCTTGAAGCAGAGGTTTGAAGGAAATTCTGGAGAGGGTTTATGAGACAGGATAGAAAGTGTCGAGCAGGGGTGTCGAGCAGGGCCGAATACAGCCCCCCAGGGTCCTCAATCCGGTCCCCGGTATTTACAGACCCCCCCGCCAGGGGCTGGGGGGGAAACCAAGCAGCCACAGATGGCTGCCTGCCACTGCATCCGCGCGCCGGCCCCCTGGTTAAAAAGTTTGAGGACCCCTGGTACAGAGCTTTTAATTTACCTGTGAAGCACAACTGTTTTGCTCTGCATTTTTATAATGAGGGTGGGGCTGAATGGGTTGACGTTATACTTAACAATTTGACAGCTTTCACCTGAAAGTTGAAAATTCACTCTGCCACACATCTCATCATATTGCTCGGCCTCTCTCATCTCCCTTACTACCTATTAACTGTTTTGCTAGTGCATTACCAGACAAATAGGGTTCAAGGTACAGTGATCTTAAACATGTGAGGAAACTTTTTAGGGTAATTATGTATCAAAAATACCTCAATGGATTTTTTTATAATTTAGAAGAGACTAGGATTAGAAGTTGTCATCTAAAAAGAAATCTGCCTTCTCAGTGAAGCTTTTGGAATAATTCGGCATAGTAGAAACCACTCTGTAGTTATACTTTCACAAAGATGACTATATTTATAATCTAATAGTTCCTGGTGTAGGCTTTCATTTACTTTCATAAAAACAAGGGCTGACAACTGAGCAGGAAGTCCTGTGCTGAAAATGTGGATGGGTGTTTATAGTTAACCATCTCAATCTGACTTTGCCAATTGGATTGTGTATGTACCTACTTTACAAATCTGTTACTGAGCCAAGGTTCATATACAGCAACATATGTTTTATTCATATTTTCAATACTATATATATTTTTATAGCTATAGCTGTGACTGTTTATTTAGCTGATGCTTGTTTATATAATAAATGCTAACCGTGCTCTCAGGTCATTGTTACAGGTTGTGCGTGTGTCAAATATTGCATGAGTTTGTAGTCAACTAGAGGATGTGTAGTGTAGTCTGTTAGTATGCTTTGGACTCTACAGGAGAGAGAGCGTGTTTAATTTATTGTTTGGTCACTGAAATGTCAGTGTTGTAGTGCTCTGCTGCTGACCTGTTCTGGTATTTGTTACAGTGATCTAGAGAGGTCACTGGCTTGGGAGAGGCAGGGGCTGGAGGAAATGCCAGCACTTACAAAGTAGCTGGTACTCTTAGAGAGAAATTAATAGGGTAAAAATGTGAAGTAAAAAAGCGTGTATTGATTCCATGAAGTAGCAGTGCTGCTTCTTGCCAGAAGACTCTTTCTGGCATCTGTCCTGAAATAGATGGGCTGCTTTCTGTGTTACATCATCCTAGTGTTGTTACCAAAGGCCATTGCAAGGTGAAGGTCTATATTTACGGCTTATGCTTCCTAAAATGGGTATGTTAAAATACACTTTGCTTGAGTTTGCACTGTCTGTGTAAAAGACTAGCTTGTGCAAAAGTAAACGTGAACTCCAAGAAAATGTATTTTTATATCTTGGTATGCTACTGACTTGCATATTAATTGCAAGCAACTCATAAATGCAATGATGATCTTCCTATCTGTTGACTTGGAAATGTACAATATCTGAGAAGCAAGCTGTGTTAATTTGGACCTGTAAAGAGTTTTATAGGCTGTGCAGGCAAATTCATCTATTTGTGAGAAAGATGCTTTCAGAAAATGCATTTGCTAAAATCATAGCTGAGATCAGTTTGGCCCTGCAGCAAGAGCTGCTTAAGGCTGCTGCTAACTCTTACAGCAGGACACGACTCTTTTCATTGCTGTGTTGGCTCTGCAAGCAAATAGAAGTATTCTTAGTGCTGTTTCTAAAGGTACATAAGAATTAATTTTGTCATCACAATGAAAGGTTGGAGAAGTTTCTACTGAAAAAGGAAGAATCATTTCAATATATGTATTTTTTGTGTATAAGCTAGACATTAAGCAGGTGAAATGTTTCCCATGTTTATTATGGCAGAGTATTGTCATCTCTTTGAACTTTAACACTGTAAATGTGTACTGGCTGGCTAGTTGAAAACATAATGTGGAAGAAACAGAATTAGTGTTCTTGGCCACCCTAGAGGGTATTTCTGCATCTGTTGCACACTGAGACTTATGTGTTTATAAATAGGCAACCTCTGGAATGGAAGAGGGAGGAACCAGAATAGTGGAATATGATGCTTTTGCATCCTAAAAGTCAGTGAGTCTGGATCTTTCCCTTCATTCCCTCCTTATGTGAAGAAGGGTGTCTGCAGTCCCACTGCCTTTATCCTGAGGCTGCCTTTCCCTGAGGTGGCCTGGGTACCTGAAACTTCAGACATTCACATAGCTGATCTTTCAGTAAACCCAAACTATTGAAATGCAGAGGGAAAGGTGTAAAACTGAACCATATATCTGCAGGAACCCATCCAGACTGATCCTAAGTGAGAGCTGAGCTGTTTGCACTCTGAGATTCTATAACCCCCTGTTATAAATCTCGCAGTTGCATAGAAGTCCACCTATATTGAAAAAGCAGACCCAACTACATTCCTGAAACTCACCTGTTTACAGGTCACTGTCCTTGTCTTTTTAGCAAGTTTTTTGAGCTTTTGCCTTGGTCTGTTTGTTTGTTTTGTTGTGGTTTTTTTTTTTTTTTAATTTAGATCTGGAGAAATAGTTCTCCCCCATGATATGCAAGCCATTTCACTTAAGTCTGGAGCATGGTGGTTTAGGTGAGGACAGCACTATTTTGTGTTAATGGAAACTGGGGTAGGTGCTCTTTTTTCTTAATTTCATCTGCATGGTGTATGTGTGCAGATACATCTCTGACTCCTTCTAGCATTGGCAAATGATGTATACAATAGCAAGTGGATCTACTGTCCTTTTACAAAAGTATAGGTACTAGTAAAGATCACATTTTGCCAGGCATGTGATGAGTGGACTTGTTGCTGTGCTTTGTGAACACTGGCTGTCATTACATCATAACCTTCACACCCAGTTCTGGGGGTCTGTATTCTCCCTGCATTAGAATGATGGATTAGTTTTCAGTTGTTGTGGGTTAATTACCAAACAACCCTTAAAACAGAAAATCTAACAATAAGCCAAGAAATAAATAATCTCTTTGGGCTGCTTGCTAAAGGATCGTGTGCTACTTCAGGCATACTTGTAGCTGTTATTAATAATAATGATTATACCACAGCTGTCAGTAGTTACAGCGGTATTCACAACCTGGAACTTTTCACCCTTGTGACAAGATGTTGAAACTAATATATAAACTAAACAAAAGCTCCTCTAATATCTCTGTTGTGAAAGGAGGTAGAGGAATGAAAAGCAGTGTGAATCCGTGTGATCCCGAAATGACAAACAGGAACTCTTCTCTGGACATTTCAGTGGCTTTATCTTGACCTTAGGAGAGCAGCTTTATGAAACAGGGACTGGAAAGACGGCCTCCTGTGTTAGCCAAAGTTCGGTTTTGGCTTCAAGCTGGTTGTTACAAGCACCTGCAATACAAAGTTCTCCCAAATAGCCTTTCAGCGGTTTCAGACTTTGTATTTAGTGTAAAACAGGAGGAGGAGGAGGGTTTTTATTCATACAGAGTTTTTTGCTGGTTTTACACCACTGAGCATACTTGAGGCTAAACTGAGCAAATCTGTATGCAGTCCCACACTGTAACACTGACAAAATTCTTTAGGCCAGTGTGCTAATACAGTTCTCATCAACCATCACCACTTCTCTTGATGATGTTCAAACAGCCTATTCACATGTGGGTCCTTCAGCTGGGAGAACAACAACAATAAAGTAGGTTAAAAACTGTTTGTTCATTTTTAGTTAGGAAAAAGGTGGAAAGGATGAGAGAGGTTGAAGTATTATGGGTTGGCAGAAACTCAGCAGGAACCTCTGGAAGGAAGAGAGGAAGATGTGGATTGAAGAAAGTGGAGCCCTGAGGGCAATCCTCTAAAAATATATTAGAACAGCACTGTCAGTAAAGTTATTCTCAAGACATGCAAGTCCTGCACTCTTAATTAAAAAGTGCCAGGGGTAAGGTGCTCACCTTGAAACTCATTATCTACTTAAAATAATTTCTTTCATTTGCTACTGCTAAGGACTTGTTTTAAACTAAAGCAGGAGTTAGAGCCTGAAATACCATTTTCTTATTGTTCTGAAAGTTCTCTCACAGGGAATAGTAGAGTCTGGCTAATAAGGCCTGGTTTATTTGGGATATGTATTTCTGATTTACTGATTATTTTGTGCCTCTGAGTTTGACAGTATTCATCTTCTTACCCCAAAATATTGCAATACGACAAGTTAATCATAAGTCTAGTTGATGTGATATACATGTATGTATGTATTTGTCATTACATGTATCTTTGGGTACTATTGTGGTCCAGGGGGATGCTTTCAAGATCTTGTCCTGAAGTCATTGTGGTCTAACTAGAGAAAACAAGCAGAAAGAAGCAAGAACTATCATTTCCCAGAACAGACTGGGAACAGAAGCACAAAAAAAAAATCAGTGACTTATGTAAAGTCACGTGCAGAATCTTATACATACACAAGGTTTATTGAAAATGATTATTGATTAGTACTTTTTTGCCTGATTATTATAAAATGAGAGAAGAATTTGTGCTATGATTAGGTATCTGATACCCTGTCCTTAATTTTCAGTGCAAATAGCTGAAAAAATAGGAAAAAAAAAAAAAAAAAAGACAATTTACTAACAGGACAGAAATAAGCTCTTACCTGTCACTTGAAAGCTGAACCCTAGAGGAGGTAGTGATTACTCTTGAGTAATTTATATCAATCTGTTGGAGAGGAAGAGAGAAAGAGAAATTGAAGACTGGGAGGGGCAATCGGGTGTTACAGCTACAAGGGCTACTTCACTTATCTCCAGGGCTCACATTTAATCCAGAGTTCAGTTCAGCAGGTTGCAAAATCGATGCCCCTGTTCCCAATTTACCTTCAGACTCTTAGGCATATCTTCATTAATCCTGTGATTCAAGAAAAAGGCAGCCACATGTGTCTGGTGACAACCACCCATAGTACAAATGGAGTATTGCTCTAATTCCTCCTGGGATCTATTTGCATAGTTAGTCACACAAAACAGGAGCTGAGTGAGCAGTGAGCTAAGTGACCCTTCGCCAGCTCTGCAGCTTCCTTGCGCTAAGAGTAGCAGCACTCATCTAACAGGTTGCCATTGAGAGTGGCAAAGTAATTGGCTCACTCAAGCTGATAAATACTTCATGCTTCCTGAGCTGTGGTGCAGTAGCAACAGGAATTAGTCTTGCCTTTTCTTGCCTTCCCTTCAGACTGCCCAGAATGCAGAAAGACAACTGGCCCAGCAAAAGCCATAGATGGTGAGGCAGGCTGCTCTGTGCTTGGCAGGGGCCCAAACCCTGACAGCATCCAGCCATGAGCTCAGTAAGGATGAGGGCTGTGGGAAACCAGTGAACTGAACATCTTTAATGGTTCTTTTACACCCCTATGGCTTATGCAGGGAGACAGATTAACAGTAATACGCAAAACTTGAATCAAATGGAGTGACTTGCTGTTCCCTGTAGCTTTTCCTGTGTTTCATTTCAGTATTTAAGTTGCAAATCCAAAGTCTGATTTGTTGGTGGGTGGTTTTTTATTTCTTACTCTTCTTTTTCTTGGTGGTGTTGGGTGGTGTGACAGCATCTGACTTTGTGAAACAAACAAACAAACAAAAAATCATTCTGGGAGGAAGGAACACTGGCAGCTGCTTGATTTCACCAGTGGTTGCTGTGCTCCAGACTTCATCAGTCCTTAGTCCTGTCAGCCTGACACAGAAGAGACCACACAGCTCTCTTAGGAACACAAAAGTCATGTAATCCATCATCTGAATACCAGGCGTTGGGCTGCTGAAAAGGGTTGATTATTGGACCAGAACTTAGTAAATTCGATGGCAGCAGTGTTTCTTTCACCTAAGCAATCCCTGGGTCATGATCCTCACTGTATCAGCACTTTTAGGACCAAAGCCTGTCCCCGACACTGAACTACAGGTCTCAGTCCAATAGATTTCTGGAATTCTAAGGTTCGTTTCTCCTAAACTCACTACACTTCTTCATTTTCCTGGTGACTTGTTTATGCCAGGATGAAGCTAGTCTTTTAAGGCCGCTTTCATAAGCAACCTCAAGCCATACTCACTGAAAGTTACCATTCAAGTCCATGTTCTGTGACTGCTTTATACTTCAAAATCAGTCCTCAGTGTGTCCTTTGTCATCTGTTTTTATGCAGAAATTTCTAATATCCTTGAAAGCTGGCAGGCAGCCTTGGAAAGACCTGATTTTGTGTCATGTAGAGATGCATCAGGAAAGTGCTGAAGAAAGCTTCAGGCACTTTCTGTATTCCTTCTTGCAACAAGTGCTCCTTGTAGTTTTACTCTTCTACATTCAGGTTACGTGTTTCTTGAGCTTATATTCTGTGTAGTTTATGTAGTTTTTCTGAAAAACGAACCGATCTCATTTACTTGAAATACTTAAGTAGGCTTCTACATGCTTGCTTCCAAGGGCTTGAAGGTAAATAACTCTTGGCAGCACTTTCTAGACCATTGCCTATTTGGCAAAGGGTGGCTGTAGCAAGGACTCCCTTTGGTGCTTGCTGGGCTGTGTAGAGAGCCAGGGCATGTCCTTAGGGTGTGACAGGCTTTAGCACAGAGACACACGGTGCTACGTTAGCGTGCCACAGCAGAGTGCTGCCTGGGGATGAAGAACCCAGTCCAAAATGAGCTGCAGACAAGCTACATCCATGCCACTTCTTAGCTAGTAAGCTTTATTTTTCAGGTTATGCTACATATGTGAGGGATGTGCCAGTGGTCAGATATATAGCAGGACTAAACACTGAATAATGGATATGTCTTTGTGGTTGGGTGCAGACATATATGTCTTTTGTCCGTGCTTAAAGCTGCCTGCATGCTAGTTGGGGGGGAGCTGGCAGCTGCGGTAGTTCAGTGGTGTGTTTGAGGTAATTGATCTGCCTCTCAGCAAGGCTTATTACCACTGGTACAGTGCCACAGCAATTCAGCCATATGGCCCCTGGACTGGAGCTGCCTTGCCTCAATTAGGAGCGTGCAGAGCAGGAGATTGCATGTGTCCGTACCGGTCTGCATCTGCACAGCCTCTGATTTCCCAGATTGTGCCCTGTGTATTCATAAGAGTGCTATTCTTCAGTCTGCTGTGCCCTCCCTCCAGCTCTGGTGTGGGACACGCTGCTCTTCAGTTCACTCAGGGGTGCCCATGCTAGGAAATGCATTTCCATCCTGTTGCCAAAATGCCTCAAGAACACTTTGACTGATATGCTTAGACACTGCTGTGGAGGTATATAAAAAATTGCCCAGATTAAATCTGCTCTCTCCATCTATTTTATCTGTTTCAAAACAAAAAAAACGAAACCAAACCAAACCAAAAAGAAAATAAAGGAAAAAAGAGAAAAAAAAAAATCAACTTAGTTTTAGGAGCATGAAGAAAGCAGGAATAGTACTGCCCTGTGTAGCTGCTGCTTTAAACCAGGCTAACTGCAGTCACTATACAGTGAAAATAAAAATAACAGAATCATCAATTTACATCTCAAATTAGTCATGTTCTTCTTTTGTTAAAAAAAAAAGTTAAAAGATTTGACCAAAGGTATTTATAGTGAACCTTATGTGTCTTTAGTGAAGTAATAGGAATGTGACTGACATAATTTTCAAATTATATAATTTATCTTGGGGCAAGCTATGTGAGAAAGGAAGCAGCAGGGAACTGGCATAGTGAAAACCTATCAGTACTTGTCTCTGTAATGAAGAACAAACGTTCATTTAGTCCTACACATTTTTAATTGTTCATCCCAGGTTCTGGGGGCTGGTGGGCTGGAGCATATCCTATTTGCAGCCTCATGATAAGCAGCTGTTTCCTTGGCAAATTCATTTCTGAAAGTGTGATAATCCAATTTGAATGGAGCTGCAGACATGTACTCATTCTGCTAAGTGAGGAAAAAAGGGGAAAAGAAAAATTTTTCTCTGCTTCTTCCTTTGCACTCTGCTATGATTCAAGGACAGATAACAATCTTGGCCTTGTTTCTCTCCTTGTTTATGGCCCTTTATAACTTTTTAAGCTTGGTTGTTTTTGCTGGAAATTACAAACTCATTCCATTCTCCTTGGCATAATTCTTGAATCTGTACAACTGAGGCTGTACCAGCACACAGGATTTTGACTCTGATTCAGCAAGGAATGTAAGCAAGTACTTGATTTAAAGCATATTTTAAGCCCACCTGTATCCAGCAGAGCTCTCAAGCTATTTGTATTGAGGACTTGCAATGCCCAAGAGTGCGCAAAACTCATAATATTGAGAATGTATGGGTATCTGTGCACTGTACACCTCAGGAGTCCATCTCTTCTATATCAGATGCCACAGTTGTTCAGCAATTTCACGGCAAATTTTTGAAAGTTTTCCACCCTCACTTTAGAAGAAAAAAATGATTTTGTATTTCACTGTGACTTTCCTCCTAACCCCCTTTTCTATTTTTACATTTTCTCAAATTGTTGCAATATGCTAGAACTTGGATGAATCTTTCTCTGGGTGCAGATGTCTTTTCTGAACTGACTGAACAGTATGGTGTGCAAACTACATCGCTCTTTCATCAGCTTCCCTCAGGCCCTGATCCATCAGAGACTAATCAACAGTCACTGAGTTGTCATGTTTTCTTCTCTCTGCCCTTCCACACAGTGCTGTGCATGAATGTAAACCGAGGTATGAGTGAGCCTAAGCCTTGCACAGTGTGAGCTTGGAAAATACCCAGTGAAGTGAAGAACAAGCGCAGACATGGCACTAAAGAACAGGTCAGAGGTAGTGGGCTTTCTGGAAGGCAGGCAGAAGAAAATACTTTTATTTTTATTTTTTGTATTTTCTGAGGTAGAGCATGTGCCTCAGAAGGTTGGTTGACTTCCCAGCCAGGCCGAATGGAAGAGAGAGCCGGAGGCAGGGGTGGCAGCTGGCAGGGCTCAGCTGCATAACGCTGAGAACAGAAGGAGCACAGGATCAAGAAGCACTGACAAAATATTGAGGCCCAGTCTGGGGAATTCACATCCTGATAAAGTGTTTGAAAAAGTCCATATCTAACACCTGATGTACTGTGTGATGACTTGCTGAAGAGGGACAGTAACTGCAGCAAGACCCATCTGGGACAGGCTCTGCCAAGTGACCTGCAAGAGATCTGCTCCTCCAGAGACCCACTTTGCAGGGGGATAGTCTAGGTCATTGTGAGGATACTGTGCTCATGGGTTCTGCTCTGTGCCAGTAGCTTTGCCAGAGCCTTCGCGGCTGTCATTCCTGAATAACTTTTATCTCTCTGATTTAAATGTTATAAGTTCTTTTCTGTCAGACACTTCTTAGATTAAGAAAAGTAACACTTCACCCTCCCTGCAGCAGCATACAGTATATTTACCATTAGATAACAACATCCTTAAGGCAGGATTCACTCGAGCCTATGTCTGTAAAATTATATCCCAGCCTCCCCAGAACATGTCTCCTCTGTGAAAAAGAAGTTACCTCAGTAATATGAACTCATGTCAGAAGCAGCGACTCTACAATATAAAAAGACATTTGTATTGCCTGCTTAGATGAGGAGCTGTCTGCCTGAGAAAAAGCATCAGTTCCATATTTAGGAATATGCTTATTTTTTGTATCTGTGAAGTATTTGTTGCCTGTAATTGATGAATCTTCTGTCTGGGGACTCCAGGCACTGTGAGTGTGCCAGACTTCATGGGAGTAGAATAGGTGTCTCCCAACTAACTTCTATCATTTAAAGGCTTCACATGGATGCTTTTGTAAGTTGTGTAGCAGTGGCAGTCCGAAGGTTAAATGGCTGCCTTTCAGCTGCTGCACAGCAGTTAATGGGATTAGGTTTTCTCAGTGGGCCTCTAGGTACTCATAAATCAGAGAGTTCCCTTGCTATGATTTTTTTTCCTTTTTCTGTAATCTTTCCAGGGAAGCAAGTGACCTCTTCTCACTGAGATAGAGCAGATGATGATATTTTTCCCTGTAGCAAGCCACAAAACCTTTTTGTTCTGTTCTTAGAAGGTTATTGTTAGGGGGAGAGGAATCCAAATGCCATCTCATAAGAGAGAAAAGCGATAACTCACTGCTAATAGATTTATGACAAAATCTCTGTTGGTCTCCATGTTCTGGTGGCCCATATGTCCCTTTGATGCATTCGGCTGAACCTCCCGTCACAGCATGATTTCTTCATTTACTTTCTGAATTTCCTTCTGGAAATACCAGAGATTCTATTTGCATAATAAAAAAGATATGGGAGTTTCTGTGTGTATGGGAAGGAACATGGCAAAAGGGCGCTGAACAAAACGTCTGCCTTTAGCCAGCAGTTGGTGTGACTCTGTCGCATGCTGGGTGGTCTGGCTGTGCTTCATTTATTATGCTCCTATGTAAAGATTAGCAGATTTAATACTTAGTAGCTCATGGTTATGTTTCTTCCAGGACATTTCTCAGTATCTGTTAGTGGGTGATATTAAAGTGTAATGCGCTAGACTGAGTACAGCCAGTTTACAACTGATTTTTTTTTTTTGTTGTTCAGCCCATCTCTTCCTCTCAGAGCATTATTAGTCTGACAACGGTGATGTCTCTACTAGATGGAGGTTCTAAAAGAAAATATTGCTTCCTTGCCAGATATGTCTAGAAGTCAGAATAGAGAGCAGAACTGGACTGGAAATAAGTTTGAGCCTGAGAAATGTCTTTAAGGCTCTAGGCTGAATGGTTCCTAAGTTAATGGAAGATATAACATTTAAAATTCAGAGAATGAGGGAAAAAGGACTACAGCCTGAGAGCTCACCGTGGAGGTGGCTGGGGATACAGGGGTTCCATGACTGGGATGTGCAAACTTACTGCAGTAGTGTGTGCTCATATTTGACAGTTAAGGCCTGCTTGGAAGTGCAGTCTGGCCATGGCCCAGGGTTGTCCCAGGTTCTGCAAGCTGGAAATTCTCTGATGAAGTGGATTTTTCTTGGGGAAAAAACGTATTTCTCAGGTCTGATGTGTTTCACAGAAATATGCTAATTGTGAAGAGCTGCTGACAAAACACATACAGGAATTACTAGAAATGAACCTGGTTTGCTGCTACTCAAACTGCTGCGTTGCTCCGGAGTAGGGGCTTCTGGCTGCTCTTGGAGCACCAGTGGTGTCAAGGTGGCTCCCACTATTTTGATTGCTCTGGAGCTTTCAGGTTTTCCAGGTATTGCTCTAGGGAGTATGCCCAGGACTTCCATGCCCTTGCTCTGGCACAAGGTGGCCCGTGCATTGCAGTTGGAAGACCTTTTAGAGGTCCCAGATGTCTGCTCTGTTAAAGGCAGATGAGACTGCACAAATCCAGATAGGCTTTGAAAATCTGGTGAGCCAGCTGTTTGCAAGGGGCTGTCATTTTGCATTCCGTGACTTTTACAGATTTGGGTGCTGGGAGCAGAGTATAGACGAGAGGGGCCTATGATACCAAGTTGCAGGAGGGGTGATGGGAAAGTTGTCACGGGTCAGCATGTTCCTGCCAAAACGCAAGATGGGTGTGACCCATCCAGAAGCCTCCAAGACTGGGAAGGTAGGCACATAAGCCAGTGTTTGTCACTTGGTGGAGAAATGGCAGGGCACCTTGGCATAACATCCAAAGACGACACATATTGCCTGGGAGTATTTTCTCTTTTAAAAGGAGAGGGAATTACGGGCATGATGGTAAATCATGCCGTGTCTCTCCTGATTGAAGGCAGCACTAGATCACTTAACTGAAATCATCATCAAATATCAAAAACAGTATACGACAAGTAATAGCTTGCAGAATTAACAATATTTGCTGAAAAATTCTTAGAAAATGATTCCTCTAATATTTCTTTGTGCTGCTTCTGTATTTTGAGAAAAGAACATAATAACACCTTTCTGAGAAATAAAGATTATTATTTAAGGGACAAAAATTTGCATGAACTGATCCTTTAGTGTAACAGCAACTTTAAAAAGAGGTCACAGCCCTCAGCCTTAAGAATTTAGCAGCTCTCAAACTGAAAGCTCTGTTAATCCAGAGAATAAGAGAAAGCAGATCAGCTTTCTCAAGCTTTAATACAGAAAACTGCTGCCAGGCAAGTAAATTGATCTCGGAAAGGAAGAAACAACAGGATTTGGAAGTGCGATAAAAAATAAGATGTCATTATAAAACACAACATAAAAACATATGTTTAATGCATTTTTATTTTTTATTTTCCATTTAATGTTGTGATTATGCCATAGCTAACAGCAGCCATTACACAAATCAGTGGCAGACAGGCTGAAATACTGTTTCAATTACCGTGCTCACAGCAGCTCACCCCAGCCCAGCTATAAATAACTAACACATCCTCCATTGCTCTATGGATTAAGATTATAGATATGCAGATAATTTAAACCCTCAACATACACTGCTCTGCTGCAGAATGTATTTTGGAGCCGATTGCTTGTGTCCCCCAGAACAGAGTATACTGCTGGGAGGCTACCATCAAATGGAGCATTAGTCTAATAGTATTTTATGACAAGGAAATGATAGACTAAGCCAAAGCATTTCATCTCTATATATATCTGTTGCTTTGTGTTAGATAATTAGGAAATGTGTTTTCCCTTTCTCTAAACTCTTCAGACTCCTGGAGGTATTAGCCAGTCTGTGCCTGTGTATGACATGCTGTCTCCACAAAAGGGAGCTATATTCCACCAACTAGGCTGGAGGGAAGCTTGTTCCTAAAAATTCTAGTATGTTTAATCTGTTTCAGTTAAGTTGATAACTACGGCAAACACTTACAAACATAATCCCTCGATTCTCTCTGTATTTCTTTCCCTCTGTTTCTGGAGAGTTGGTGCTGTTCCCCTAGGACATTCAAATAACACAAGAAGCTGAATAATGCATGGAACAGCATCCCCCAGAAGTTTTCTTATTGTCTGAATATCTCTGGGCTTAAACTGGATTCTGAGACGTAGAACAGGAAGAAAACACAACACATTATGGGAGCTGAGTTCGATGTGAGAGCAAGCCTGTTAAGCTATGAATACGTTGTTTAGAGAAAGTGCTGGCTAATTGACTGAGAGAATGTAATTGTCTTCGTGCTACGTGCAGAAAACTGGGTAATTCAGTGCAGGATATTGCCATATCTGCTTTGAGCAGACCAAGTCCTTTTCAGGTTCTTGTTCTTAGACCTGAAGCTAACTAGGGATTTGTATTGATGAACATCTTTCTAGAAACAGGCACTTATAGCAGGTCTTTCTCACTAGACAGGTGAAAGAGGAAGAGCACTATTTGCTTCCTACTCTTCAGATTTTACTGAATACATCAGTGTTAAGAGCTTGTATCCAGGATGTGTGAGACATGGTTTTACTGCCCTTAACTTGACAGGACCATAGTCTGCATGTTGTATGGCTTTGTGGAGTACCTTAGCCATCAGTCTGCTGAGTTCTTTGATTTTTAGTGAACAGCAAAATATTGATTGAGGCCAAGTAAGTAAGAATGAGAAGTAATGTGGTAGCTAACTCCTTTCTTTAACTGCCAAGTCTTGGATTTCGGGCTCATTTATCTCACAATAAATGTCCTTGGATTTAGCTTCTTTTTCTCCTCTCCCAGATGGAAGTTACAGTCAGCATGTTATGCAGTTACTAATTTTCTTTTGTTTTCTGTGATTCAGGGAGTATTTTACAGCTTTCACAGGGAGGTTAGATAATACAGTTTGGTTTAAGCATTAGGGAATTTAACAGGTATCTTGTTTATAGTCCCTGCAGAAAGGGAGGAACATTGAATCTGAATCTACCATGTTTTAGATCAATTTTTCAGTCACTGTGCCATGAGGTAAGACTGGAAGATTGGAAGAGTGCCATGCTGGGGTGCAAAAAGCAGTGAATTACTGTGTGTGAGCTCTGCTGTATGCATGACCTGGGCAGTTTACTTCTCAGGGTGCTGTGGGTACACAGAGGGGCAGGCATACAGAACACCTGAAGAACTTAGATAACTAGGAAAATCCAGTTGCTAGGTTAGATGGGTTCATTCTGACCATCTTTATAGGTTCATTTTGCTCATTCTCATCCCTCTCTGTACTATTTTGTTGTAATCTGTTGCTGGCAGTTCTGAACTTCTATATGCTTTATGTACCTTAAAGGAGTTTGAGATGTCTGCACCATTTTATTGGTGTGCTGATTCATTAATCCCATGTTTTAATGAAAGTCATTTGCTCAAACTTCTCAGCACACATATGCTGTGTGTGTAAATACCTTTACTCTTTCTTCTTTTGCAGCGAAGTTCTGCTGATCTGCACTGCATGAGGATGTGACCAGATAAGTGTGTGTGTACATAGCAGGGAAATACAGTAAGTAAAAGAAGAAGAAAAATAGCATCATAGAAACAGTTTGGACTACTGATTTCAGTAAATGAAGGAACCTCTTCAGACACAGTACTGCCTCATGAGGGTATGAAATGGTCAAACAGACATAATCTGCTAGAGGACATCTGTGACATTTTATTCCTTCCTTGTCAGTGTGTTTGCCAGAACAATGGATGAGATTTGCAGAGAAGTAGAAGTCTTTTCTCTTTTGTTGGTGTTGTCGTGTTTTGCAGTAAATTACTTCCTTCATTTTGGATTGCAGTTTTGAGACATCACATTACAGATACCACCACTTTTAGCAGGAGGATGAAAGTAGTGTGCAGTAAATAGTTCAGGAGTAAGAGGAGGTATTTGTAACCATGACAAGGAGCACGTCTATGAATAAAAGAACCAGCATTCTCAGTCTTGAGAGATTTGACGACCTCACACTGCTGGAGTTCCTGAAGGGCATAGTTATGGACAACTTCATGATTGTGTAGGTGTGATGAGCATCCTCTGTGCTGAAAAAATGCTGCCAAGCAATGTTTGTTTACAAGACATGGATTTATTTGATTATCAGCTGTGCAAGTATCATATGGACAGATCACTAATCCAAGGCTACAATCCATTGCCCTGTGATGAGGTAATTTTCTCTAAAGCATAACTGTAACTCTGTACTTAAGACATGAGTATTAACAGCCCTCCAAATGAGGTAAAAGAAGTCCTTTTCTGGGCTGAAGCTGTGGAACAGCTACCTTACTTTTACTCCAAGTGTGATTTTTAAAAGAAAGGTAATTTGTTTAAAAAATAATGACAAGAGGTTTGTTGTTGTGGTGGGTTTTTTTGTTTGTTTTGTTTTTTCCATAAATGCAGCCCTGAAGCTTTTGTTTTGGTAGGACCCAGCAGAGTCCAATCTAAAAATATGCTGATCACCTGAAATTCCCAGGGGCATAGTGGTGAGTACTAAAAAGTCTGAGCCATTGTGGAAACTCGGTATCCTTGTTGGCAGGCTGAGCGTTAACCTTGCTTCAGTGGAGAGAAAAGACCACAGCTGCCTGTCTCAGGTTCCTCTCCATGGAGGAAGTGAAACTTCCCCCAGCTAAAGTAAAGCATTGCAGCTCCCAGGCAAAACACTGTAAGCAAAATGCACACACGTGGCTCTGCTTTTCGCGTCCATTAGGTATAGGTGGGAAGGAGACACACTAGCTGCAGCATAAGGCAGAGACAGAAGTAATAATCATATCTTGCTGAGAGTTCTCTAAGCAGCTTAAGATTGTAGATGCTTTTAGGAAAGACCTGGTGTCACCTCTGGGTAAGTATAGTGAGGGAATAATTTCTGTGGTGGGAAAGCTTAGGTGCCAGAGGGCTGTTCCAAAGGAACTGGTTGAATTTGCCTTGTTCATTTCAAAGGAATTTGCCTTGAACAAAGCCAGGCAAGCTGACTTGCCTCTCTTCCAGCTCCCATGTTGTGTTAATCTGTTATGACAATGCAGTTAAGTGAGGGAATTCTCTTTAGTCACTGAAAACAGCAGTGAAGACAGTTACCATGGTGGAAAGTGCAAAGACTTGAGAAGCCTAAGGAGGACTGAGGCTTTTCAAAGCACACTTGTTTTCCTAAATTTTGTAGGGTTGAGGAGGGGTCGGGAGTTAGTTATAAGGTCTTTTGATTTCTTTCCTACTGGGGTGTTAAGATTGCATGAAGCAGATACAATTGATGAAGTTTACCATTGCAAAAATGAAGGCATACCATGTACAAAGAGTCTGGCTTCCTTTCAAAATAGCAGCAAACTGAAGAGGCTGGATACAAAGTGCTTCTTGCTTGTCTGTACCATAGGGCTTAGCAACTGCTTTCTAAGCGCTCTCTTCCACTCCTAATGGCCACTAATGCCATTACAGACGGCTCTGTACCAGATGTAGGCCGGCCATTTGAAAACAAGTCATCTTTCTGACAGATGTATCTTTTCATCATTTCCTTGAATCAGCTCAGAGTTTTGCACTTTTAATTTCAGGGAATAAACTAAGGTGTAGTGTGTACCCATCTGAAGGAATGTTTTGGAAGTCAAAAAGCAGACAGATGTTGTGGTTTTGGCTGGGATAGAGTTAAGTTTTCTTCCTGGTAGCTGGTACAGTGCTGTGCTTTTGGATTTAGTATGAGAATAAAGTTGACAACACACTGATGGTTTAGTTGTCGCTAAGCAGCGCTTATTCTGAGTCAAGGGCTTTTCAGTTTCTTGTGCTCTATCAATGAGGAGGTGCGCAAGAAGCCAGGAGGGAGTAGAGCCAGGACAGCTGACCCAAACTAGCCAGAGGGATATTCCATACCATGGAACACCATGGTCAGTATAGAAACTGGGGGGAGCTGGCCAGGGGTCACTAGTCGCTGTTTAGGGACTGGCTGGGCATTGGTCAATGGATGCTGAGAAATTGTGTTGTGTATCACATGTCTGTCTTGGGCTTTATTTCTCTCTCTTGTTTTGTTGTCTCCCTCTTCATTATATTCTTATATTATTTCAATTATTAAACTGTTCTTGTCTCAACCCATAGGTTTTACCTTTTTTATTATTCTCCTCCCCATCCCACCAGGGTGGGGGAGTGAGCAAGTGGCTGCGTGGTACTCTAGTTGCCAGCTGGGGCTAAACTACGTAACAGAGAAGCCACAGTCTGTGCCTGTCTCTGCTTGGGTGAACAAAGCCTGCTATCACCAGCATTCCTGAGCTGAATGCAAATTCAGAATTCAATTCCTGTGAATAGTCTCTACTTGAGCTTATTATTCACTGTTCATTTGCCTGATTCCTGCCAACAGTCACATTCTCTAGCATGTTCAGCTAGAGAAAACATGAAATGGGTGTAAATACTCTTGATGTGAATTCACTAAGGTATTCAGCTGATGGTTTCTGTTAGTTCTGTGGCAGTCCCTCAGTTCTCTGTTGCCATGCAGTCAGTTCTCAGCCATTGTTCCCTGGAGGAATACACCAAGACTCAAAACATTGTAATTAATGCAAAAGGAAGAATAGGAGTAATCTCATACCACAAGTCAAAAGTAAAGCACTCATTGTTCATCTGGTGACTGAAAAAAAGTCCTTCCCCAGCTCCTCGTTTTATTTGAGCTGGAAGGTCGTGTCTTATTCTGTACATATACCGTAAAAGTCTGCTGTCTTTACTTCTTTCACCACATTTTTATCCGTTGTCTGCTAAGAAGTATGAGTCTATCCTTCAGTTTGCATTTTTCCTCCTTCAAAGTAAGCCAGTAAGGGAACTTGCAGAGTGGGTTCTTAAAATATGTGCCACTGCCTGGTGCCAATATCAGACAGACATTTTTCTGTACCTGGCAGGATATAAGCAGTGGCTGTGAGCTTTTAAAATGAGGACCTAAGTGCCACATCTGTGTAATCAGTGCCACTACCTTGTTACTTTTATTTCCTACACACTTGGTTTTGAACTGAAACCCCTGTTATCTTTTCTTGGGTTTTGTACAAGAAACCTGATGTTCTTTACACATATACACCCCCACACCCACCAGCACTGTATGTAAAAAAATATTGCATTTTTATTTTATGGTAATTTGGCCAGTTCCCTCATGCTGTAATGAGTTAGAGTTTGTTCCAAGGTCACTTGTCTTTGGTATTGTTAGACTTTGGGAGAGCAAAGTCACACCTGATTTAGCTGGGGTTTTTTTAGCCTGTTTCTCAGCTAACACTTTTCTCTCTAATTCAAATAATAGATGGTTCTCCCATTGCCTGACCTCTCTTTCTTTCACCTTTGACAGCTGAAGTTCTCTGTCATTTCTGCTGTGACACTACATGTCCATAGCGATGATTTCCTTGTGACCAGTGGAAGTTTTTTAACCAGTCTGGAGATTGAGAGCTTTTGGGTTTTTTTTGATCTGGTCACATCCACTGAAGAAGTTCTCCTAGATCAAAAGATCGGTTAGCAACAGAGGAGTTAGATACTGATCATCTCCCATGGCGATTGGTGTGGGGATGGGATTGGATTAGGCAATAGCACTGAAGTTTGGGTTCTGGTGAGAACGTGTTGCTACTGGTAAATGCCAACCCAATCCACAGAACGCATCAGATGGAGCGGCAAATGGTTTACTTTATGAAGGCTCTTTCCCACTTGGAGCAAGTGCTTTTCATTCTGAAGTTACTGTACAGCACAGCGATTAATGTGTTTTCATTATCTGCAACCGTTTAGAATGAACTGAAGAAAATTCAACCAGACATCAAGCTGTCAAAAGACAACTATGAGTGGGTGGGGGGGGCCTGTGCTATTTGACTGTTCATGTGTCATCATCCATGGTGTATAGAGAAGACAGGGATCCCTAAACTGTTCTTTTTCAGCTTACATGCCAAGGTGTGATGAAGTAGTTCTGAATCTTCATTCCAGAAGCACAGACATGCCATGGATAACGTGTCCAGAAAATGAGATCAAAGTCTGACTATATTCCTGATAGTTCATCTGAAACAAAACTGTGAATGCTTTTGTCAGCTAATCTGCAATTGGATAGCTGAAAAGAATTTGAAGAACAAGTGCCTGTAATCATGGTTTTAATTGTGGATAATGCGTTCTGTGTTGTGGCACAGTTACAAAGCATGGTGCTTCTCTGGGAATTCCTCCCTCAAGCAGTGTCTGGATGAACAAGAAACAAAACACTGAATTCTCCTCCAAGGGCTACAGCAGCTGTGGCCATCTGCAGAGGAATCGCTGGGCTAAAGCGGTGGGCTATTTCTGAAACAGCTTCAGTAACTTGCAGAAGTTTCATTTCTACAAAATCCCTTCCCAGGAGGTTTCTCTGAATCTCAGGTGGCTGTGATGGTACTTCAAAGCAATGAGCATTGTGAGGAGACTCAGCAGGAACAGCTGCTGCCTGGTGCAAGAGGCTATGGGGCAGAGGGCCTGCAGTAATTGCTGCAGCATCACGCATTTTGTGCCCTGGAAGCGTGTGCAGTTGTGGTTGTAGCTCACGAGGGCTGGGGACTAAAGGGCTCCTTTTCTGTCATGATAATAGGAACCTGATTCTTAAAACCTCTTATAGGTCTGTTTTGATTCAAACGTCAATTTAATCAGACGAGTTTGAGTTGGGTACCCATAAGCAGATTTACATTTAGGTCTCTGCATGTCTGGCCTTCCTGCAACACTGGATTCCATTGTGAACACGGGCTGCTTTACCAAAACATGTGCTGCCCATCTGACTTTGGGTACCTGTCAGATTTTTCACAGCATTAGGATCCATTCCTTTGTGAGAAGACGACTGTGGATTTATTATTTTCCATCAGGAAGCTCAGACTTCAGGATTTTCTCATTTGCAAGCAGTATCAAGATGCCACCGTTGCACATACAGGTTGTTGCAAGCCCTTCATACCAATTAAGGTGCCTGTACAAGAGCAAAGCAGGCATCTGGAGGTGACTGCACTATTTGTTCAGGCCAGAGATGTAGTCTTTGTGCTAATAGCAAACACACCTCTGAGCTGAAAGTGTTAGTCTCTGTCTTTCCAGGCACCTTATACCAATACTTTCCTGCCAAAAGCAGCACAGGAGAGTGATGTCTAATAACAACTGGAAGAGTGGCAATGAAAAGGTGCCTTCTGTCTTGTGCTCGGTAAACCGAACAAAACTTGAGCAACTGTGCTTTTGGGAGAGAAAAGCGAATCAATAACCTGATGCGGACTGTCAAGTAATGCTGCTGCCTGCAGTGCCTTTAATGGTTTTGGTCAATAAACTGCAATTATTTTACAAATATATGTTGTGTTCACTTCTAAATCTATCTCCCTACTTCCCATATTAATTTTTTAAAATGAGAAATATCCTAAGTGCTTGCATTGTGTGAAATCTGTATTTAAAATCAATTGGTGTATAACAAAGGGCCTGCCTTTATTTTATTCAAACAGCACACATATAAAGTGCCATGTCTTCCATAATGTATTTTCCACTATTTTTTTAATGCAAAGTTCATAATAAATCATAATCTGAAAATTTTCCAAGTCACTTCCAAAATATATATTCTTTCTGTCTTTATTTTCTTTGGAGGTTGGAACTTGTCTAAGTATCACAGTATAATTTACTTCACAAAATTTAAAAGAAGAAAGTAATCTCCAGACACGTCTACTATGTGAATTTCTCTGTCTAAATAATTTTTATTTCTGCTGTGCTGTAAACTTTAATATATCCCCCCTTTCAATTTAAATTAATAATATTAAGATTCTTTTTACTACACTTCACATATAGTTGCTTAAGGGGAATTTTCTTTTCCCTTTAAATATTAAAAAGAAGCAATAGGGAGGTAGAAGAACAGGACGCTTTTAATTTATTTAAAATAGAAAGTAAGCTTAGCATGGGAGGTAGGGTTTTGCCATCTACTCTCCAAAGCAAATCAACACATTAGCTTTCAAATATTTAAAGGTGTGCTACTTACTCAAATGTGCAGGTACCTGTAAAAAAAGAGAATGATCTTATCCTTAGATAGTAATCTTCCCCCTCAGTGCTCCCAGAGGATCAACAAGAGCAAAGAAAAGCAGAAAACTATTGACAAAGAGATAATTGAACATTTTCAAAGATGCAGAAAGGTGCTAGGGGGTGTTTCAAACTACCTGGGTATCCAGCTCCTTTGAGAGTTGGACTGTTTCTTCTGGTTTATTTACCTTTACTTGAGTAGTGGACACAAGCCCCTGGTATCACTGAAAGAAAATATTCTGATAATTGCTTTTGAAACCTTTTGCTAAAAGAATTTTCTTCTGCAAAACATTTTGATTTCCTAAAGCATCCTCTGGGGGAAGCGAGATCTTCTTGAATATTCTTGACATTTTATCTTTGAAGAACCATTAAAATCTGGTCTCATTTGCCCAGATGGGTTAATCAGATAAAGGTGGGAGGTGGGGAGGAAATGAAGAAGAGAACCATTGCAACAGGCAGAAGCATTGATGTCCTAATGGCAAAGGAGAGGTGTTGGCTCCATGTGGCATTCAGCCTCTCCCAGCCAGCTCCTTTCCGTAGGAATCAGCATCTACACGGAGAGCCCTCCTTGGGGTTTTGGCTTTTAGGGTTAATCTAGCTGACACAGAAGGTGCTGATTCTGTGTATGCAGGCAACAATGCCGGGGCTCAGAAGGGCACAGTATACTCCTAAACTGCAAGTTTACCTTAGGGAAGGATGACTATATAAATCTTGTCTTTTCAGAACAAAATAGCTCCCACAAGCAGAGCCCCTGTTTCAGCAAAACGTCTCTAGGCTGATGCTCGTCTTCATTGGCTGATGTGTTTAAGCCACAGCGTACTTACCTTTCTGTTTTTAATAGCTCATTAATGTCATTTTAAATTAACAACATTCATTTCAAGTAACCTCTGTGTTTCACGCACTGGTCAGACTGTTGCAGGAACAGAATATGTAAAAATTTGCTGAGGTAAATAAGAATAGGTTTGAGATTAGCTCCTGTGTATTTTATATCTATTGTATGTTTTTACATAATATAGAAAAGTAACTTGATATCACTATATAAGGTTTTGTTCTGTTCGCAATAACAGTCTTGAAAATGTTTTGTGGAATATTTTTAATGTGGACCTTTTGCCTCATTTGCTGGGAAAAAAAATAGCTGCCTACTTACAATCCTAAGTGTATGGTGCAGCTTTGAGAAATTATGACAGTGTTCAGAGTGCATGCCTGATGCTCACTCGCGTGCTTTTCCCTGTTCAGTTTTGTTCCCAAAATCTGTCAATACTGATGTGAATCCTGCAGTTCTTTTATATTACAATAGGCATCCTTTCATGAAGCTGCAACAGTAGTGGCAGAAGCAGGAGGAACATCTAGAGATGTGATTGGTGGTGGTGAAATGGTAATATCTTTCCAGGATTGTGTTTCTGGAAATCAAAAGGATAGCACGTACAGCAAGGTGTTTGTAGGTCTGCTTTTGGCATATACTAGTGCATGGACCGATTGGGTAGAACCTGGAAACACAGCATCAAATTGCATCCTGCTGTAGTTAAAGGTGGAA
The DNA here is from genome assembly GCF_023638135.1 of Falco biarmicus. NCBI lineage: Eukaryota > Metazoa > Chordata > Aves > Falconiformes > Falconidae > Falco > Falco biarmicus. Next base: position 41,634,010 of record NC_079296.1, read on the forward strand.
AATTGACTGTCCAGAGACACAAGGGCAAAAAGGACCCCAGGCCAAATCCTCCCTGCTTCCAGAATGCATTATGTGTTTATGAATCAATAGTATACAACCGTTGCTATTTTAAAACAGCAGCTTAGAATTTTGGTGGCCTTCCTATTTTTTCCTTGTAGCCCGTAAATCATGCTTTCAAGCTGTGTATTAGCCATTTGAGAAGCAAAATTAAAGAACCTCTTTTAAATGGAAAGATATTTTTCATCATGTTTAACTCTCGCTTAATTGTCTCTTCACATGTTTGTTAGAAGATATTTTAAAGTATAGTTACATAGGCCCTGGTGGTGTACCAGGACCGTGCTCTGTGGGAAGCAAGGGCTGGAAGTTGCTGTTCTTTGCAGTCAGTGGGAGTTTTGTTAGAGTTGAAGATTTCTTTTGGAACAAATCAAGACTATTGGATTTTTTGCTGCAGCTTTTAAAACAAGTGGTAAGATTTTGTAGTTGCTTCGTGTTCAGAAGGTTCAATGGCTGCAGTGCCAGACTCATAAGCTTTTTGAGAGGTAGCAAACAGATTCATGGAAGAGCTGTGCTACAGGAGAGTGCGGGGCCCAGTGGCTGCATTCCCTAGAGCCAAGGCTGCGCTAATATATAGTATGCCCTAGGAATTTTCATGTCTCATTCAATTTTGTAAACCTAATCTCTGTAAAAGATGATGGGATAATATTCTTCCCTTTTTAAAAGCTAGATAGAGAGGTGGTGATGTTTTCCCACTGCCATGTCTCTGCACTGACAGTGTACACCGTTGGAAAAGGCTTGAAAACGGTAAAAAGGGACACATCAGGATAGCACTGATCTTCTTCAGAAGAATTTTGTCAAAGACAATCCTATTTGGCTGCTTTCACAACTGGAGGAGAGTTTTTCAAGGTTTTCCAGGCAAGGTTCACAGATGCCCTCACTATTCACTGGGTACAGCTAAAAGACTGACGAGGGACTTGGGGCTCCTTGATTTGAGACTGACATTGTTCTGGCCTTGGCATTGGCTGGAACAGCTGGAATGCTTGCCGTTAGGTATGGGCCACCAGAGGCCAGCTATGACATGCCGTGACTATACCTGATTGTGCCCTAGGTACCGTCTTGTTCTTTCATAAAACAAGAAATTTTTTCACAAGGAAAGGAATAATACGATCTCTTGCATGCTACTAAGTATTTTTTATATGTATATATATACACACACACATATGTGTATTTACATTCATGGTATTTGAGCTGCCCTTTCTGTGTGATACACAGGCTGGCTATATCAGTTACTCTCTCTGGACCAGTTTTATTCATCTCAGTAACTCAGCTGGAAATATGGTGCCTACTTCTCCACAGACTGTCCTGGGACACAAAAAAAGGAGCTAATCTAAATGCTGTGGCTTCCCCATCACAACAGAAATGTGGACAAGAAAGGAAAAAATCAATGTTGCCAAGTGAGCAGAATCAATAGGGAAAGCAAAGTTAGCATCAGACTGCTTGAAGAACATTACCAGCAATATGGAGTTGCTCATATCCCACCGAACAGCCACAATAAGGTGAGTTTAAAACTTGCTAATGAGTCTGGCAAAGCTGTAAGGTGGAAGCAGCGTATTGAATTCAGATTGGCATGGGTTTCAGCAGACTTTACAAGCCCCTGGAGGATTTTTAATGGAAAGATAATGTTTTGGCTCTGTGAACTATTTGCAGCTTGGGAATAATCAGAACAATGAAGTATGGCTTGCCTTAATGTCTGTGCCTTGCAAAGGTGCAGGCAGAAACTGATAAGCCTAATCATATTAATAGGTATGATCATATGTTATTTTCATGTCGTGCAAAGCATATAGTTTGTAAGAGCTGACCTAGAGTCAACTCTTTATTGAATAGACTAGGAAAGCAATAACCCCTCTGGCTTGTGAGCAGGGGCCTGCAAGAAGGGAAGACGGGTGAGCGACCAGGAGTAGCACTAAATGCAAGCATTGTGGTGCTGCTTCCACAGATTTCTGATCAGAATTCTTTGCTGTAATTGTGAGGTTTTCAACATAGCAAAATAGGCCATATGCTCCCTCCTTGTCTGCTTGCCTAAGTAAAAAATGACAGCTTTAGTAGCAAGAAAGAGGGGGAGGCATGATGTTCTAGGAAACATGGCTGGTTTTATTCAGATGAGAGAAGATGGCCAAAATTAAGTAAATGCTTCTTGCCTTACTAGTTTTCTCCTTTTAAGTAAAAATTTATGAGCTGCTGACAATTCTTATGCAAAATCAGAATCAATAGCTCACATAAGGGCTGAACATTTCTAAGACTGCTAGCTTGATTCATTTTTAAATAATGTATTTTAACTGCTTGTGCTGATTCAAGGCCAAAATTTGTAGTTTGTATGCAGCATATGGTGAGTACCTTTGAATTGTTTCTAATGTTTTCTGTCTTGGCTAAGCACACTAATAGGACACAATTGCTGCTAGAAATACCCTTTTTTTACTTCCATCTACTTGTTCAGATGATGAGTGTATGATCAAAACAAAACCACAACCGATAGGTGCGGCGAATGAAGAGACGGGACGCAGCTTGATGCAAGCAAATGTCAATTTATTGTACAGAAGCACGAGTTTTTATACACTTTCAGAAGCTGCGCGTTTTAAACAGATTGGTTCTTGAAGCGAAGCATTGCATACTAGGCAATCCCTGATTGGTGGTTAACTACCAGCAATTAACAGCAAGGTGTTACCTTTCCTTGGCGCCATCCGTCTCCCACTCCCCTGTGCTCTGCAAACATGCCCCATCATGTTAATTGTTGTCTAGGCAAGCTCGAGCACATTCCCCTCAGCTAACTGATTGCCACGCATGGTCCTAGTTTCCAGACCGCTCCTGCAGATAGGTGTTGAGGCAATATCACAAAACCACTTTGTAGCTTAACGACATTTAAGTCCGTCAAAGCACTAAACGGTGCACAACTGCAGAAGGTGAGCAGCTGTAACGGTGATGGTGGTGATGGTGACTTCTGCACACATGCAAGACTGTACATGGGCTTAAATACTTTTTTTCAAGAATTCTTCATGCCTGGTGAATGGCCAGTTCAAGAGAAAGATAACCTTGGGAAGGCCTCTCTTTTGGACTCATGCAGTCATAGCTTAACATTTAAACTTCAACACTCTGCTTTTATACCACTTTCTAGATAGCACAGTCTCATGCTCTAGCTGTATAGACCCTTGTACATGTTGTGACAATAGGCAGCCTGAAATGTGAGAGAGTAACATGTAAAATAGCTGTGCGTTTTATTTTTCATGCCCCACTATCAAGTTTAAACCTAACAATGTGAACATCTGGTTCCAATGTATGAACATATGGATAAGCTGTGCTTGACCATTTAGCTCCATAAACAGTGTTATCTGAAAGTATTAATTTGGTATTGAATGGAAATGTAAATCCTTATTTTAAAGGCCACTTCTGACTGCAGACACCTTTGACATAACTTTCAAATATAATGAAATAAGACAAAAAGCAGAAATTGCTTGCATTGTCAGACCAAGAGTTACATTGAGCAATGTTAGGCCAAACCAGACTCAGAAATGCCGGTAGCCCCTGTTCCCCAAAACCACTGACAGAATGCTACATCTGGGGATCAAATGCATCGGGGCGGTTTTAGATTAACCTAAGGAGCAAACACAGAATCAAAACTATGGGTGTGGAAATTTTTCACTAGCTGATCCCTGTCTCTCCACACTGCAAAGGCTGGCTGGCTGCAAGTGCAGGAATTTTGTTTTGTGGCATAGAAATTGCAGTTATCTGAAGGATTTAAACAAACAAAGCTGCATAGACTGCTGATTGCATAAGAGAGGCTGCTTGCCATCTTGTGCAGCACACTGTTGTGAATTTCCATTTTCTTGCAAGGTTTATTTTGATTGTGCTCTGCACAATGGCAGCACTTGGGAGGAAAGACCCTGTTGTAGAACTCTGTGTGTGCATTTCTACTACAGTGATACTTAAACTGAAATTCCTTATGGAATAGTCCCTGCAGAGCTAGAAGGGGAACTCGCGTGTTAGCCTCCCTTACTGGAGGGCACTGTCTGTCACTCCTGCACAGCCCTGAATCCACATATTTCAGTCCTTCTGTGCAGGGAGTTGCTATGACTTTTCTCCGGTTCTGTCCATGCCTACTTGCCTGCTCTGAGTCGACACGTGTTTTGTTACTTTCCAACAGCTGCTTCAGTCGGGCTTACCTGGCCTCCCTGCGCTGCCAGGTGGGGGAAATGTTGCAGGGAAACTCTCAACTTTTAGTTTGTGTCAGTAACTGAACAGGCTCTCCGCCAAAGCCTTTGATGGCTCTAATTCAACTACATGTTCCCAAGTTTCCCTGCAATTTCATGGCATTTGCGAAGGGGAAATGCTAGCTTCGCTTTAAGCACAACATGTGCTTGAAAGTTTTGAAAATAAGTTTTCTCTGCCTCTGTGTCTTCACTGTTCTGTTCCTCTCTGTGGAAAGCTCTGCCTTTCTTAACCAAACCTGAGCTGTAAGTTGATACACTTTTCTTTTTAAAAATTTGCTCTGTAGGGATCTGAATATATTAGCTCTGAAAGTTGTTAGAAATGTTTTCCATTATTATGGGAGCTTGTCAAATTTACAGTCCATGTGGAATGCAGATGCAGCAGAAAACATCCACTGTCGTGTTGATGGCAACGCATTCCAATTATCCTGTCGCTGGTGCAGGGGAGGGTATTTTTGGTCCTCAGGAAGCACAGTGGCATGACACCACATGTTACAAGAACAGGTTTCCTTCCTGATTTCAGATGGAAGTGTGGGGTTAAGTGAAAAAAGAAATCTTAGGCTGAAAGAGTCCAGGAGCGAGTAGTGAAAAGAGACTGATAGAATTAGAATAGCATATGGAGATAGAAGACTGAATTTCAATTTCAGTTACACCTTTTCAGCCACTCAGGAGTCAATCAGCTATTTTTCATAAACTAGTGTCTCTGTATGGGTTGATTTGTCATTCTTGCAAAGCTTTTTGCGCTGGGCTCAAAACCTTTTAACAGTCTGTCTTCTGTGGGCTTTGGAACAGAGCATCTCCCAGTCCCGACAGCCGCTCTTGCCGCAGAGTATTGTCAGGGATGATAACTCTCTGCCGGTCTTTTCATTGCTAGAAGGCAGAACCATCGCGCGCTCTGCTGCAATTACATGCCCCATATAGGACAGGCTATGTTCTTAAGAGTCAAGCTCCTAGAAAGCACTTTTGGAAGACTGTGAAACTACGTTCAGTGGAATACACCAGATTTCATAAAGTGTTCACTGGATGTTTTGCCTCCAGTCATTCGAACCAGTTTCTTTTTTATTATTTTTCACAAAGGCAATGCCATTTACAATCTGTAAGAGAGACTTTCAGGACTGCATTGCACCTGTCTGTCGATCACAAATCAGATCTCACTGAAATACTTAAATTTGGGTGCCAAAAGCCAGAGATTTCTGAAATCACTACTCTATTCTGACAACTGAATACCCCAGATTTGCAGTAAGTGAGGAGGCAATCAGTTATTTTTATTATAGTATTTGAATGTTTTTTATTCATTTAAAATGATAGGGGCAAATAAGTTTACCTGTGAAATACCTGTGCTGACAGGCCTGCAAAGGAAAGATGTCAGGGATACATGTAACTAGAGGATAACTTTTCTAAGCCTAGATTTGTCAACAGCAAACCAGAAGGCAGAAACAATGTGAAAATGTCATTTCCCAGTGGAACCAGTACCTAATTGACACTTGTAGTCTGCAATGCCTGTTTCTCATTTAACAGCTTTCACAGTAGAAGTACTTAAACTTTACTCCACGTTTTCTTGTTTAGTCTCAATTTCTTACTTGGACACACAGCAGAATCCTAAGGGAGAATGAAACTACAACCGAGCTGTTTGTAAGCTGATGAAACCTTTCTGGGAGAATCAATCCAGAAGTGAACTTGGTATGATAGACTACAGCTGGCTTTATGCAAGGTTTACGAAGCACTGTCTTAAAACACACCAGGTTTTGTGTTGGGTTTTGTGGTGTTTGGTTTTTTTTCCCAGGGGAAAAAAAATAATTTCCAAGATGAGCATCCAGTTCATTTCCAGACTGTAATTTTCAAATCCAGTCAAGGAGATAATGGCATGGTTTCAAAAGACATTGCTGTTTCCCTCTATCCCCATTCATTCACCATTTTAAAATCTGCAAATGTTAGATGGGCTTTTTTCTTTCAGTGTACAGGACTGTCTAGTCAGCTGAGTCTGTCCCTTCAGGTTGAGGGTCTTATTTGAGGTGAAGGGCTCAGCAGGCTAGACTGCCTATATTGAGAGAGTTTGCGTCAAAGGCTGGGGATCCCAGTGCACGCGTCCCAGTCCTGCGGGTGGGTGATGCTGGCCAGCGAGGGTCCCTCAGCCCTGCATCTAAGGATAAATTAGGTAGCCTCTGTTAAAGTACTTGCTTAAAAGATTGGGTACACAGGTGTGAGCCTATAAAGCAGAGACAGTAAATTATGTTTTCACTATATTTTCTGTGAGTGCTTTAAAGACTCAGATACTGAAGATGAGGATAATGCTGCTTTTGGAAAGAAAGGAAGGAGAGATTTTTACTTGGCTTTGAAGAAGGTGGTTAATGGAAGTGGTTTTGTGAAGAGGGAACAGGGACAAGACTCCTCAAAGGCAGCTTTAATTTCTGGAAAGGGTGAGATTTCAGGTTTGTCCTCAGCAATCTCTGCTAGCTCAAAGAGATGCCTCCCTGTGTGGCTGGCTGCCTTTGGGTGACTCTCAGCTTATTAGCTGGCTTCGGTGGTTCAATTATGAGTTTATGGTGAAGAGCCCGGAGGCAACTATGTGGGGACAATAACACGCAGACACCTGTCCTGAAGGGAAACCGACTCAGACCTAGGATGACATTGCTCAGGTCAGAGCAGATTCCTTCCTGAAGGGTGGTTGTCAGATAGTCATGATTTTTTCCTAGACTGTATGGGGGTTTTCTGGGATATCATACATTTAGTTCTCATTGTATGTAGCATACACATCCTAGGTAGCTGTTGGGGCTCCCCTATGCTACTCGCTCAGTGAGAAGGTAGCCACTGTGTGTGCTCAATACTGTGACACCCAAAGGTGTTTCTGGACCTTTGATTACCAAATCTAGATTCAGAAAACAAGTGCGTGCACGATTTAATGTATGAATCAGGTTCTCAGGGACCCGTTTGTGATGATGAATATAATTGTTTTCCTTTCTTCCACTCTGTTTCTCTTAGCTCCGAGGACTGCATTTGCTCAGCATAGAGATGGCCAGTGCTTTGGTGTCCTGCGCCTGGGGTGAACTGCAGAGATAATGGATTCTATTGGATCTCAATAGCAGGTAAATTCAGCCTTTCTGCCACAAGAACATTGGACACCCTGTAGTCCATAGGAGTTGTGGGCCCAACACCACTGTGCCCTTTGGCCATCTGTCTTCTGATCACTGAAGAAAGATTCACAGTAATTTATGTTATTGAAGTGGCTCTGATTTGCCTGCACTGCCCAGGGAACAGTGGGGCACCTTAGAAGAGCTCCTATTCTAAGTGGAGATGGCCTGACAGAAGCATCTGCTCCTCTGTTCTGCTTGGGTCGTGGGGACCACAGGCAGGGTGAGGAGGCAGACAGCAGGCTACTGGGTGTCATGTAATGGACTTGTGGCAATTGTCAGTGATTGTTAGAGTGGGAGGTGCAGGGTACCACTGTGCCCTGTTTTATATAGTGCCACCAAACAACAAATCCAAACTGGTCTCTTTCAAACTCATTGATCAGTTCCTGCATTGATTTTTTTTCAAATGTGAGTGGAATGGAATATAGTCTTGGTCAAAACTCAGTGTTTATTTCATGCAGGTGGAAATAGTGGTAACTCCCTGTTCTGCTGTACAGGGGAGCAGGCTGCAGGATTCAGTGTGCTGGGTACCCACAGCTGATCTATGTGTACCCGGAAGTACATCGCCCAGCAGGAAGCTGCTTTGAGAAAGTGGTGGGATTTTTTTTCCCTTTTTAAAGCCACATATGCTATTGCTGCATGAAAGGCACAAAGCAGAGATGACATTGCAAAGCGCGGGGAAATATACAGAGGTGATAGGGAAAGGAAAGATGAAGAAATGTGGCACTTTGACCTCCAATGTTAGAAAAAAAAATCGATTTTTTTTTTTTTTTTTAAATGAGAGCATCCAAAATGCCTTTCACCTTGCTGGTGGAAGCAAACCTGTTCCTGAAAATACAGCCAACTTCACCTTTCTTCACCTTGGTACTCTAAGGCTTCAAATGACTGATATTTTATGATCATTGTTTCTCTTGTTTTTCTCCTTTTTGTCTTCATCATACTACTTTCTCCCTTTGGTCGAATGTGCTATACAGCATTGTCTTGCCATTCAGTGCTCTGCTGGCTCATATGCTGATTTGTTTGTCATTATGCTATCCATGTGCACTGTTTCTATGTGCCTTTCAACTCCTGTTTTTTAAAATAAACAAGACAGTAAAGTCAATGCTAGTTTCTTCCTGCTTACTGATTCAAAGAGTGAGGATTCAGTTGGTCACCTAAAATGCAAAATTACTTGCAGGTCTTTTCATGTAAGTACGCACTTCTCAAGACGACATGTCATATAAGACTTTAAAGAGGGATTTTTTCTTAACAATATACAGAGATAGGTAGTGCCATTACCTTGTTAAGATGAAAACTAGATCAAACTAGGAAAAAATCCCCAAACTCATTTTCCACACTGAAGTAATTTTGGATGTGATAACTTCAGGGTTTTTTGTTTATCAGAATATCTTTAGCTTCTTTATTCCTTTCACTGAATGACATCTTCACTTCTTTGAAGGTCCTTGATCACCATATTCAAACCGGATGGCAGTGACAGCTCATGTGCAGAGTACTCTTGGGTGCTTTCTTTGAGGCTTGCCTAATTTAAGGAGCTGGCGAGCAGAAGAGTTTTGGACTGTCTCCTGCACCACATTTGCCTGTCAACTGCCAGAGCTTGTACTCTGTGCATTCCTGGAAGCTAGAAGGCAATAGCAGACAGGGTACATGTAGGGTGAGGGGGGTTTTGGCCCAGTCTAGATCCACTCAATTAGCAAAAGAAGTCTCACCTTTTTCTGTTGGCTTCTAGCCCTTGTTTCAAATTCTCCCAGCTGCCAGTGCTTGTCCTCACACATCTAGCTGAAAGATAATCTGTTTCTTTGCAGTAGTTTAATCCAGGTTTTAGATTACATTATCTGACCTAAATTTTCATGTGAATTTGGGTGTTCCCTTTTAAGGACTGAGCTAAAATGCGGAAGTGACACGTGCAGCAGAGCCAGACTTGTGTTTTAGTAAGACCTCAGCCCTAGAAAAGCTGAGGTATGTGTACAACCACCCCGACTTTGGTAGGACTCACAATATTTAGGCAGAGGAGTGTCACGTGTAGAATCAGTGCCTAAAATTTCACTCAGGGTTTGTCAGTGTTTAATTCACATGCCTCATATTCCACAAATTTTCAAAAATACCAGTGTTTCTGCTTTGGTAAGAGAAAAAAAAGATCTGCAGATCTGCACCCCCATCTTTTATATGGGAACATTCCCAATTATTTTAAAATCGTAGCTACATTTAGGAAGACTCCCTGTACTGCAGGGAGTCCCAGAAGCAGGCAGCCTTTTAGAAAATGTATTTGCTGTGTATTTGAAAGGAGCATACAAGTAATTCATTTTCCTTTTATCAGCTTTTTTTTTTCCTTTGTTTTGTTTCTCATGTAAAGTTATAGCACATTTTGATCCTTACATCTTACAGTTAGTTACAGTTATTTCTCTTCACAGCTCCCCCCCCCCCCCCTTTTTTTTTTTATTTCCCTTTTTTCCACCTTTCAAATAGGGACTCTTGATTTTGCATGAAATCTGGTCTGTAGGTGGCCACAAGTGAAGCTGTTAAGAATTTATTTTAAAAACAAGAAGATCCCTCCTGCTGTGAAGACAATCTGTTAAAATAATATGCACAATTGAACATGACCTCGTCTCCTTTTAGACAGTCAAAGTTTCTGAAAGAAGGGAAACTGGCCTCTCTTATCCTGAAACAAGGGAATTTTCCAAGGTTAGCTTCTCTGTAGTGTGAAATGTCTTAGCCTTCTCTGAAACAGTCCATTTCGTGAGGAATTACTTTATACTTTATTTTGACAACCATTGAGGGAAAAGGCTTTAGGCTAAATGTGAGTCCTGCATCTTGTGTATTTTAGAACAAAAAGCTCAGTGGATTCTCTTGAGGGAACTTATTCATACGTGAGTAACATGAGCAATTAAGAAACGAAATTATTATCTTAAATTTAGTTTGGCTGAGACTGTAAAAAGGGAGTAGCCATCTTGCAAGCAACTGTGATGTCTTAAATTGCCACACAGCTCTTAGAAATAATTCCTTTATGTTTGCCAGTCATTCCCTATCCTTAAAAAAGGTACAGTGTGGCTGCTGCAGAAGTCATTGGAAAAAGTAAAGAAATGATACTGAAATGTGAAACACTCCTTCTCCCAGTCTTCAATATAGACATAACTGGAAACAAGACTCCAGTTTGTTGATGAAAGCAAGTACTGCATTTCCAAACTGGAGAAATATTTAATGCTTTTTTTAAATTCCAGAATAAGGCATAAGGGTAGTCTTCCATGAAATCACTGTTCCAGTTCCAAGTGTTTTTTCTCTGATCAGTAGCTGAAGACGTATTTTGGGGGATGAAAAGATTGGCTCAAGCGTCGCAAGGTACATCAACACTCATAGGAGTAGTGCCTGACTGCACACCGAGCCCTCAAGGCCAGGTACCTTGCCCTGGCCATATTCATATCATCAGGGCCCTGAGGGCTATTCTGGAGCCATGCCCAGCTATCCTACAGGGGCAGGAGTTGAGCAAGGTGAATTTGCTCACCAGGGGATGTCGGTAGTGAACACTAAGTGGAGCTGGCATGCATACCTGCAGGCAGGCAGCGAGGGCTGCTCTGGCTGGAGACTGCCCACACACTTGGTGGGGTTCGTCACCTCTGACTTTAATGTCCGCTGTGCAGAGTCCACATCTGAGTTAGATGACAATAAGGCCATTATAGTCAATGGGGATCTATTTATTGTCACTGACAGAATCTAGAGAAAGAGTCATCTGGGTGCATGCAGTACGTGGTGGGCTGTTCTCCAGTCTTGGGTGTCACACAGGTCAGTGTAAGGTTGCTCAAAGCTGGCCTGTTGCTGACACCCTCCCTTTATGCGGGAAGCACCGGTGCTTTTGCTGCCCTGAGCACTGCTCGGTAAAAGTACCTTTGTCTCCTGTGTAGGAGGTCAGGGATATTTCTCACAGGTAACCCCTCTACTACTGTCAGGTGCAACATGCGGGTAACACACGCTGAAACATTAGGATAGCAATTGACTGACACACCCAAGACCTGCAACACATTCTTCCTGCAACCACAAGTTCAAATCCCGTCTGTGTTAAACTTAGAAGTCTAAAGTAAACTTAGAAGACTTTCTGTTCCTTATGGATGGATCCATGATACATAGGGAATGAATGTGATTTGGTCGTACTTTATTCCCACTTCCCATGGGCATAATTACAAAGCAAAACAGGACATTCTTCCTGCACTACTTACTTTTTTTAAGTACGTGTCTTGTAACAAGGTAAAAAGACAGATCTGTAATTAGTGCCTGTTTGTGCCTAGCACAATGCATTTTGAAGATAGAAACATACTGACCATATTTCTAAGTACAAGTACTTGTACTTCAGGGCAAAGCAGCTGCCAAAATCTCCTGGCCTAGATTCATCATTCTGTTTCGGTGAGGTACAGTGACTTACAGCCAAGGCAGAGCCAGTTAGGCCAGGGCTGATCAGTCTCCTTGTCTGTCTTTCTCCGCAGCGGTCTGAATGTTGATGGATTTATCATGTTATTTGTCATAATTTTTTACTGGATTATTCTGAATAGGAAAATATTTTTCTCCTAATATATACTCATTTTGACTTGAGCAAAAAGTGGCTCATTTAATTGTTCAAACAACTGACTAACCAAGCAATTCCCTACCCCAGCTATGCTGTGAAGGGAGGTTTACATCCTGTGTTTTTTCAGGTTGAATAAGGCTGCTGGAAAAAATGGAGCCAAACATGTTCATGTGATGTATATAAACCAGTGATTTGCATGTGATTTGCCAAGTTCTAATTTACTAATTAGAGTGTTAGTGTGTCTAAACCACAATTTTAAATTAGTATGCATGGTAAAATAAACAAGCTAATCGAAAACAGGCAAATTAAAGTTCATACGAAATCGTATCTATAGATAAAAATCTGTTCTTTCAGTAATATATTTCCTTAAAATTTGTCCAGGTAGTGTCATTTCTTGAATGGGGTCACAGTGGTGCTGCTAGTCACTATGCTCAGACCCCTGCATGGATCCAGGTTTTCTAGACCACAGTATTAATACAAAGTGCACCAGTACAGTTGTGTAATACAGTATTAGTATCCAAACTATAGCAAACTAGCCTTTGCCTGTGAAGTATGCTTGGAAGCACTTTCAGCCATTTTCATATATTGAATGCTTAAAGAATATTAATAACACGCTTCTGTTTTCAGTATTTATATTATAAAATGAAGTGTTAAAGTTAATTAGCAAAATGTCATGAATTTTCTGCTTTATATCATTGGGGAGAAGTATTGAGTATCAAAGGATGTATCAACCTTTATTATCATGCCCATGGAGATACTGAGATGCACCTTAGAATTCTGATTTTGCTTTCCCAGTTCAGTATTTCTTTTGTTCCAAGTTCTCAACAATATCTGCAAACATGCCATTCTGGTTTGTATATTATGTTTTGCAAATTATCTGTTACAAGAGTTATACATATATATAACTGTACTTTAAAGAGTCATTTTGGTCAATGTCAAAGACCAAACCCAAAACGGTCTTCCAAAAATAATAAATAAAGCAGAATAGTTCAGTTTGGTATGAAATCTCAGTTTGCATTCAAATAAATTGTTAGGCAAGATTTGGAAAAATATGTATATTTTCAGAAATGCTGAAGCCCTGTAATCATCATGTTCAGGGGAAATTGCAACCTCTCAGTACATGTAATAGCAAGTATTTTCCTTGGGAGCTGATACTGCTAGCAAAATAACTGATGGAGGTGCTGGGCCAAGGAAAGGAGAGTGGCAGCTGAGATTGCGTCTCAGCCAAACCCAGGAAAATACATGCCTGCCTTCTTCAGGAAACAGAGGAAACTCAGTAGAGTAACCACCTTCCCAGCTTGCTCTCTGAGTTCACAGTTTGTGTTACTCACTCTTGTGAGAGAACAAAGAATGAAAACATCTAGCAGCACCAAGAAGGAACAGTTATTCAAGGTTTTCATTCCTCAGAGCTGTGGCCAAGAAGAAGTTGATGGCTAGAACTGCCTAGGACTGGGGCATGTATTTTTTCCCTCTGCAGTGATGTGAGAGGGATTGCCATTGCAGTTTGAATGCTTCCCAGGTTAAATGTGGGATGTGGTATTTCTGGGAAGGGAGGACCAAGCTAGCTTTTGTACACAGTATTGGTAAACAGAATTAGAGGGGTTTTAAGTCTGATTGATAGACATAATACTCATGAAGTTTATGTTCACCTCATGACACCATACATGGTACTTTTGGGGGGTGAGGAGAGTCTTTCTTTGGGTCTGGAGGGTTTTGTTGATCTCATTCCTCTTTGCCCCCTCTGAGACAGTGATACTAGCTGGGCCCTGCTGTAGGGGATCCAGGGAGATGATCCAGGTGAAGAATAATATTTTGTCATGATGTTGCAAGATTAGTTTTCAGTTAGCGTGTGAAAACTGCTGCAAGCACCAGGGTCTCAGAGATGCGGTGTAACTTCCCATTAAACACAGGTTTGGGTTTAAAAATCACCTGGCTTTATCGATGGAACATGTCAGCAAACATATTACAACTTTACAAAGGGTAAAAATTATTCATCTTCCACAGTTCTTCTGCAAAAAGGGAGTTTTGCTCTTTTGTCGTGTTTCTTGCAAGGAAAAGGTTAAGAGCCTCTACTTTAAAATTCTTCCTGTTTTTAAATCATAAGGCCAAAGGTGTTTGTTACAGGATTGTTTAAGTCCCAGTAGCAGCAGAAAGTCCAAAAGTAAGAATATCTAAAGCCGTCTCTGTTGAGCACTGGACCAATTTCCTCTTTGCAAGTCCTTAGTTCTAAACTTGCAAAATTGAAAAGCTTTGTGGAGTTGATGCATGAGGAAACTTTGTGCTTGCCAGATTAATTTATTTTTTTGCAAAATTGAGTATTTTAATCTTAAGGTAAGTAGAAAAACTTTGCCATTTTCTTAGGAAAACTAGAGGTTTTTTCCAACCCATGGAAACTGCATTTTAGTGTTGGAGAAAGCATGAAGCAAGACTTAAAATGTTTCATTAATGTTAGAAGTTAATTATGAAAGGTCGGGCCCCTCTATTTCGTTATAATTGTTCGGAATATGGCTCCCAACTAGTCTGGTTTAGAAATTTTGTTTCTCTCAGAGACTTGATACTTCTGTGCCAAATCGCCATATTTTTTTTTTCCCCAGTGTAGGCTTCACATGGTTTCCCTCAATTATTTCTACCTTCATAGTGGACTGAAAATCTGAAAGGACTGATTGATACAGGCCAACAAATGAGAGATTTTCACACCAGATCCCCACATTTTATTGATTCTTGCATTACCTCAAGCAAAAAGTAATTGTACTAAGAACTTTTATGAAGGGTGTGTGTTATTTCCATCCACTATTGTGTGTCCTGGGGACACGTCAGAGCAGCTCTACAATTCCCTTTCTGTAAAAGTGAACTACCATGAAGAGAGATGGATATAATGAATTTCAACGAAAGTGTGGCAGGGTCTTTGCCCCTGAGACTGTGCCGGATAAACCAATGAAAAATATGTTCTCAGGATCTACTAATGGTACTATAGTTAAAATTAAAAATACCAAAGGACTAATATTGTGAGATCCCAACAGAAGGAACTTATGATGTTTCATACAGCATGATGCCAGAATAGATTCCCAAAATAAATTTATTCCTTCTTTTTCCCAACTATACATTTGAAGCTTCAGTTTGACTCTTATAGTTTGCACTCTAGCTTCACTCTTGTTTTCTTTTTTTTTTGTTGTTGTTGTTTTGTTTTGCTTGTTTAGTTGCTACTGATTGTGGCCCTGATTAAAAGAGCAGGTGTTCTTATACCTCTTGCAGGACCTCACTAAGATCATGTAATCCAGGCTGTGTGGCTTCTTATGACCCGCAGCAGAAGCCTATTTTAGAACAGACATTTAATGAAGTGCAGTGTCAAGAGACCACTTTAGGAAATTTTCAGGTGAGTTACAAGGCCTGTTGCAAATGGTATCAGGGGTTAGAAAAATGCTTGCTGGCTGTGAAATCCCAGAAAATAGGACTTTGAACTTTCCAACTCTTCTGATATATCTATGGAAATCCTGATGTCAACAAAGGCACTGGGAAATATTATTCTCATACACAATTTACATAAATAATTTTCTGTTGCATCAATGTCAGCAAGTAGTAGAATGGCTAAAAACTCACCTTTAAGACTTCTTCTAGGTTTGGGGCCATCAGCTCTTGATCTGCAGAAGTATTTCTGATTTAGGCCACTACTGAACAGATTTCTAAACATGATTTTATTTCCTGGGTTTTGTGGTCCTTTGAAAGATCATAACTTGGGAAATTAAATTACCAGTCGTTTTCCAGTCACGGCCTTTGCCTGTCAATAACATTAATCTTCCTGCAAGGGAATTTAGATGTTCTCAGAAGGTAGGAAAGCCTTTGGCACAACCTTGCACTGACTGTCTGGCAGAGCTCTGTTAACTTGTGTGGAAGATGGTTTAATCTGTTCAGTGTTCGATCTCAAAACCTGTCAAATCTGTTATTCTTCTGAAGTGTACATAAAAACAGCAGTGACTTGCAGATTTCTTAGCAACAAAACAATTTAGGACATAGCGAAGAAAGACTTGTGGACGTCAGTCTCAACTGCTGTAACTTACTTATCTGAAGGTCTGTCATATGTACATATTTCAAGTTCGGAGCAGTGATTGTGTATACCCATTCCACAGACATTCTCCAGCAGGTTAGGAATACTTACAACTCTCCTACCTTGCTTGGAGCCATGTCCACTTTCACTTTGATCACTTTATTTCAATTGAAAGATCACTCTCTGTATTCTTGAGATCCCTCCAAGAAGTAATCTGAAGCTGCAAGAAGACATAATTCTACTTACTAAATGGCACCTTTCATTTTCTCTGTGATTGATGCTAAAGTGATAATGGATCATCTGCACAGTAGTAGTTCTAGGTAGAACATGTCCATTTTCTTATTTTTGTGTAGGTGTTAGAAAAAGAAACGGCAACTTGCTGAATATTTTTAACCCCTACAGGAACTGCATTCTGCAGCTGGAAAGAGTTTCTACCAGGTATTATGGTTCTTTCACAAGGAAGAGTATTTCTTGTCTAAGTAGCTCTCAGCACCAAATCAATCACCAACTGGCATGCGCTGTCATAATGGAAAAGGAGTGGTATTTAGCACCAAAATATCATCTAAAAAAAAAGTCTGAAGTATCAGGGCTTTTATTAATTAAAAAGAAGTAGAAATAAATGTTCTCAGACCTTTCTGCCCATAAACAGAGAGATATAAATTGTTCCTTACTGATCCAGGCTTAGTTTTTTCCTGGCCATGGAAAGGAACCCAGGTACCTGTGTCACTCTCTCCGCTAAGTCAGGGAGAGTTACCTCTCTGGTGGGTGGGTGGACGGGTGAGGATTTGAGCTCCTCCACACACATGATTTCTCAGTATGGAAACCTGAGCTGTCTTATTCCAAGAAGTTGCTGCTGGAGACAGCAGCAGAAGTGGGGCATATCTGTTAGGGTAAGCAACAGTCCTCAAGAGGTTGGGAGGCAGGGGATAAGACCTGGAGTGAATCACAGCCCCTGGAAACCTCTCCACCACCAGAGGAAAACACATTGTTGCCTGAGGAAGGATCCTGGAGAGGTGTCTGTCTTCTGGATAGCTTCTTTGTGAGGGAATACACTTGAGATTAGATCTGAATGTAATACATCCCATACCTTGGGTTAGCTCATACTGTATTTCTAAGATGGGTCAGTAACAATGTGACAGCCCTTGTCACTGAGAAACTGATGGAAGAACAAAAATTTGTAGTTTTGATGTAGTATTGGCATGGAGCTTTTTAAGGCAACCTTTTGCCATTAACTGGGAAATGGTAGGGTTTGGGATATTGTTTTTTTAACTTGAAACTTTTTGAAGAAACCTTTCATCTTGGGTGGTTTGGGTTTTTTTCCATTTAATTTCTGATAAAATTTTATAGAAATAATAGCTTGGACAACTTTTCAAAATTTCAAAATAACCCTTATGCAAAATGGGACAATTTTTTTACACCCACACTTAACTTTTTAATGTGCTATTTTATGTAGTACCTGAGGAGGGAAGAACCTTTCCTTATGCTGTTCAGAAGCACTGACAAAATCTGAGCATTCCTTTACAGAGGAATGTTACTCAGAGAATTGTGTAAACACCAGGTATGGTTACACATGTGTGCATGGATGGAGGAGAATATGATACAGCAGGACATCGAAATATACTGCTTATGAGAACAGAGTTTCAAAAGATAAAAGTGAAATTGTTGCGCCAAGTAAAATGTTTGACTTTTATTAGTAAGTTTGTTTTAATTGGGAAACTGTGATACAGTGGTCAATAAGTCTTGCAGCAGAGAAAAAAAGGAGTAATGACTGAGCCACGTGGAATAAATGAGCTGCTCTTCTATCAGCAGGTTTCACATCCTTACTACTAGGTTATCCTTCTCACAGCTGCAAACAGTACAAGATAGAATGATAAAGGGTCCTTCAGCTGTGTTTCAGGCTTGGAAAACAGCGGTGCTGTTGCAAAGAGGCTTTTGTTCTGCATGTTTACTGGACAAAATGTATTATATTTCATGTTTTTTGCAGCATGATACACTTGAGTTTTTTTCAGGTAGCAGGGAAGTTATCAACAGGAAATGGTGCTGACTCAGATGTAGACTGCATAATGACACCTGGGGGTTCTTTTAATGGCATACATATTTGCAAGATGTTTCTTGCTGTTTCTGTGAACTTATTTGAATAACCTTGCAAGATGTTGGAGGGAAAGTCAATATCATTCCATCTCCACCTCCTTTTTTTACACACACTGAAGCACTGGAAACTTTTTAGGTTACTGGAGGAGAGAAGAAAGTCCAGGTTTCGTCTATGAATAAAGGCCTTGGAAAGTAAGAGCAAAATAAAGTTCTTAATGCAGTTGACTCTTTGTCTGTCTTTTTAGCAAGGAGCAACAGCCTGCTCCGGCAGCGGGGGGAGTCTCACTGCTCTCCAGGAGAGCTCTGTATCAGCATCACTTACGTGATTAAACCTGTCTTACTAGAGAGGCAACAAAACTATGTCTCCTCTTTCAGAAGAATAGGTTGTATAGACAGCTTGAAGTGAAATGTAGTCCACTGTCCTGGACATTCTGGATGAATGCAAAAAGGTGCTCTAGGTGATGGCCAGAAAAACCTATGCAGTTTTCTCTCCTTTCTTTTGTCTGCTATTTGCCATTTAAACTGTTTTAATATTTGAGTTATAAACTCCAAGTCACATTTTGCCTTTTTCTTTAACTTAGGGCTGATGGGTGATGTTTTATCAGGTATCCTGCCTGCGTTGGTTCCTCTGAGACCTTACTGAGACTATTCTGCAAATGATAAAGACAGTCATCCTGAGCACCAGCTAACAGACCCATGGGAAGAGTATCAAGACACAAAGGGATGCGTTCTTCGCTGTAAGTCATCTCTCTTCCTTTTTCACATTTCTTTACCTGTAATTGCCAATTGTCCTGCAGCGTATTTGGAAAGATTTTACACAATATATGGCCCCAGACCTCAAGCCAGAAATATGTGTGTGACCTTTCTGTCTGTGCAAGGATCCTTTTTATTTTGGTGGTACTCTGCAGTGGTATTGGGGTCCTTTCTCACATGTCAGACTAGGACAAATAGTGAACTTGTGAACATGGCACATTTAATTTTTTGTTGCCCAGATTCTTTTGGGAATGTTTCCAAACAAAATTCATAACAAGGAGTTGAGAAAACTAGGCTACTCCACTATGAAAACTCTAAGCTATTATTGCTGTAACTAGGGATTGCCAGCCTTGTTGAGGCTACCAGACAGGCACTGCTCTTGTGCCTCCTTTTCCTTTGCGGGGTGTGTCATTTGAAGCAGTAAAAACATGAGGAACAGCTGAGGGAACTGGAGGAGTTTAGCCTGGAGAAGTGGAGGCTCAGGGGGGACCTTATTGCTCTCTGCAGCAGCCTGACAGGGGCTGTAGTCGGGGGGTGGGGTGGGGGTGGGGGTGGGGGGTCAGGCTCTTCTCCCAGGTAACAAGCGACAGGACAAGAGGGAATGGCCTCAAATTGGGCCAGGGGAGGGTTAGATTGGATATTAGGAAAAACTTCTTCACTGCAAGCACGGTCAAGCACTGGAACAGGCTGCCCGCAAGTGTTTAAAATGCACATAGATGCGGTGCTTAGGGTCATGGTTTGGTGGTGGGCTTGGCAGTCCTGGGCTAATGATTAGACTTGATGATCTCAAAGGTCTTTTCCAACCTAAATGATTCTATGTTATCCCTGTTCTGTTGGGGAATTCTTTGGAGGAGGGGAAGGAAGGGGCTTGCTGCAAAAAAATAAAAAAATTAAAAATTGCAATCCAGAATTGTTTCGTTACTTTTGCCATTAGAATATTGGTGCTGGATACACAGCCAGGGGCTGATCTAGGCTGCAGCTTGCCTTGAATTGTCTGAAAATCTGCCAGTGGAAAGATCACTTTCCCTAGATGAATTTTAAAGAAGGTGGGGAGAAAGGCTTCTGGAGAGGAATATAAAAAAAATTAAATGAAGAATAAATACATGTGAAAGAAAGAATCCTCTCCTTTCTTTCCTCCATTTCCCTGCTGTTCCTGCGATGAGGGACATCGTTGTTCTTCATACAGCTTTTGTTCTTTCCCTCATTGCACCTCTCATTTCCCCCTTTACAGCTGTGCTCTTCAAAGGGCTTGTTGCTGCAGAATTACAAGGAGTTTCTATAAATCTCACACTTGCTGTTCATCTGGGCTCTGCTGGTCTCACAGATTCCTGTGTTTTAGATATCAGAAAGTGTCCTGCATGGCTGGGTCAGCATTCTGCCAAGCTGTACTCCCTTTCCCCATTGCTACCCTCCCCCTGCTAAACCCTGTAATTTTCATGCTGGGCTGGAACAGCATTCAGCAGTGCTCTGCACAGGAGAGGGTCTCCAGGAAGAATGCCTTTTATCTGCACCTGGGAAATTAAATAGCGCATCACCCCACTGATCTTGGCAGGCTTGGTAATCCTTGAGTAGATTTCTGAGGCGTTCGGGGCCCAGTGTTGCAGTATGCAAGCCCAGGAAAAGACTTGATGTGCTTTGGGTATAGAACATGCACAATTTGTGCCAAAGAATGAAGAATACAAAAAAAAATTATAATTATTTTTTTTTTTTTTAGAAACTCAACTGTATCTTTCTTTGAATTTATTTGTGGAGGATGCCACATTTCCAACACATTATGGACCGTATATTTTGGGTCCAAATACCCTCTGTTTTCTGGAAGGAAATTCAGAACTGTTAAGCAGGCTGCATTCAAGAATCAGCAGGTCTATGTCAGCCCAAAGGCATTGATCAGACTGATTGCAAAGGCTTCTGACTGGTATATATAATAGGACCTGTTCCTTTGAAACAAGCATCGTTTTGTCTTCTCTAAGTAGTGAAATCCTGTCTCTCGGAAAGGGAAGAAGAGTAAATCAAGCTGCAGTGCGATGTGTTGCACATGTGGCAGGTGAGCTGTCTCCCTAGCCTGAGATGGCAATGGATATCTCCTCCTCAGAGCTACCAGCCTAACAGCCTGTTGTTGCTGCCCAAACCAATGTTAATATTAAGAGATCTACTTAAAAAAAAAAGTTTAACAGTAGATCGATAAATAGACAGGCATGTAGATTTTATATTTATCCAGGACTATACTATCATTGGGAAAGGGAAAAAGTCGATGTGTGGTTATATCACCACACATTGTGTGGTTGTGAGGTGGCAGCGAGCAGAGTAGCTCTGGGCATCTTCAGAAATACTCAGAAGAGCACATCCACGCATACTCTGAGATATCAGCTGAGCAGATAAAAAGTCATACCTCTTCTGTCTGTCACATCTAAAACCTACATGTGAAACCTTTATTGAAAGGTTTCACTAAGCAGCTTATCTCACAGTATAGAGTACTTCTTATTACCTGCACACCTTTACTGGATGCCTGGGAAGTACAGATCTTTTGTTTGGGTCTGAGAAAGGAGTAGACTTGGGAATAACGCAAATACCTGTTTTCTTTAGCAGCACGAGATAATGTCATGCCAGAGAATAGAAGATACAAAGGTAATAGGCAGGCTGTTCATTATCTCATTCAGAAGTTACAAGAGCAGTTAAATTTCTAGGGGTTTTCTACTAAAGCCCTAAAAATTCCACTAATCTAATAATGACTCACATAAAGATAATATAGAAAGAAGTCTCCTGCAAAACAGTGGTAAACTCAAAGCGGCACACAGGAGCTTATACTTGGATTGAATTTGGAGTAATTCAACAATGAAGATTAAAGGCAAAAATTTCTGCTGCGAAAATTAGGTCTAAAATGCAGTTTTAAGTCCAGCAGTCTCAGTTGAAGGATGTAAATTCATTTAGCTTTTCATACTGGGAGCGGAGGGAAGAACTTTTCAAAACATCAACACTGTTGTCGCAGGTGTCTAAAACTCACTCAGTGTATAACATTCCTTTGGATAATGACTTACAACATTCAAAACACGGCCATAAGCAGCAACAGTGCAATTTATTACAAGGAGAGACGTGCTAGGAGACAACAGTGTGACTTCCTTTTGAAAGATACTACTGCGTTGTCATAATGATCACACATGAGAAGGTTATTTAGAGCTGTTCCCTTTTGCTGAGACTTGGCCTTTGTAACTGACCTGATGCCTAGAAACTTTGAATTAGAGACAGTGGAGCACTGATATGCTCTGCACTTTTTAATGGGTTCCTCTGTAGAATGACGTTGTGAAGTAGATGTGATTTGTATTGGAAAGGTTTTACCTTCCTAGTAACTTAAAAAAATGCCCTGGGATTTTCCAGCTGTCAAAAGATTCAAGCAAACATCAGTCAACCAACCAAACACTTAACTTTGTCAGTCAACAGTGCAAAATTCACCTCTTGAAAAACCTTGAATATTTGAGTGAATATGTACTGTATTTTTGCTATTTGTATGTTATTATTCTTCCATTTCATTTACTTCATTGTTCCTTGGAAATCCCTATACCATACTATGAAAGCTGGCAGGACTAAGTAGCCTTAATCATTTCACCCTGACTTCCCCAGCAGTTTAATCAGATGTTTACTAGAAAACAAGCACAGGTTGAAAGCTCCCTAATATATGTGTTACACTTACCTATCCCTGTCAGAAACACAAAACCCAGCAGGTAAAAGCAAACCCTGTGATTCTTTACAGAATGTAAGAGATCTATCCTGTTGAAGCTCCAGGTCATGTTTTTGAGACCTTTTGTACAAAATTCTAGTTTTCTTCTTGTGCAAGGAACTGAAGTGCTCATTTGAGACCAAATGATTGGCAGCCCTCCCTTCCCTTGCCAACTTCCTTGTAGGACATCAAGTGCTGTGACTGTCATATACTACAAGAGATACTAACAGGCAGGAGAAGAACTGCTTATCATCAATCCCCTGATTTCTGCAGCTAGAACCTGAGGAACCTAAGGGTACAGGCAGAACAGGAACAGAAAATGCAGCAAACACGAAGAATATCTGTTTGGATAGCTTATGCTAAACAGCTGCAGAATACATGTGACCTGTGAGAAAAGCTGCAGCAGGGGATCAGAGCTGTAGAAGCTCTCTCCGGTGCTGGAAGGACTGCCAGATAACTTTTGAAATTAAGGTGTACTGATCTCTGACAACAGAGGTATGTAAAGAACGACCCTCATAGGCAGACAAGCCTGTATATTTCTCTCACATACTTGCATATAGATATGACTATACTTACTGGATGTGATTTAGCAATTCTCAGGTTCAGCCATATTCAAACATTATCTACAAAGAGATGTGAAAATAACCATAACAATCCTAAACATGCACATTTATACAAAAATTCTCTCGCATTCAGGCATACGTAGAGTCACGTTTCCAGGACTTCATATACAGTGAAATACAATAATGACATATGCTGCCTACATTGAATAAATGAATTGTTCCAAACTCATCTTTTATAAAATTTAATTACAAAATCCTTTTGAACATCTCAGATTCTATTTCTAATGATATGTGGTGTTGGATCTGGAACTCGGCAGGTGACGTGAATTTTTGAATTGTGTTTGTTGTATAAATGACAGGCTTCAGTGGTGCAAATATACAGAAATGCTTTGAGTATGTGAACAGGCAAGTCATGTCCAGGACATACACTGGTTTGCATGTACATTACCAGCAAGGGAACAGCTCCAACCATACAGAGATGACTTCTTAGTCCCCCAGTCTGGGTTAAGGCAATTGCAAGCACACCTCATCCAGAACTGTCACACCTTCCTTAGCTTTAATTTTCCTTTCAGTAGCAGGTAGTAATCAATGTCCTTTCACTGCATATGGTGTTCTTCTGAAGTTTAAACGCTAATGGTGCCATTTAGTAAAGTGAACTACATTAGATTATACAATATAACTGTAAATTGGAAATTGTTTAAGCTTTCAAATTTGTTTTATACCATTAGATTTTCTCATTATTTGTTTGTCATTCTAATTGGATTTTAACATGTACTTTGTGTTTCAAAACCTGAAATTATGAAGATTGCATAACAAAGAACCTTTAGGAACAGGCAGCCCCCCAAGCTGTGTTTAATTTAAAACAGATCAGTAAACAAGGAAGGTGAAGAGTCACAAAAATACTAAGTAACAGTGATGCTGCCTTAGAAATCAAATGATTAATTGCAGTGGTAATAAGCAGAGTGATTAAGTTTGTTTGTTTAAATCCTACTGCAGCATTAGAATAGCTCAGTTGAGCAGCATACTAAGAATGATTTTTACCTTTGGTCTTCCACCCTTCATCCAGGTCTTTCATTTATTCTTGGTTTACTTGACGTTGCACAGGATTACCTGGTGAAGTTAATTGAAAACTCTTTCTGCTAGAAATGGAGCAGAACAGTAACTGGTTGATTGCCCTTCTAAACACTGGGAGACCTGTAAGTCCATGTGAGAAGGGTCTTCTCATCCCTTCTTTGGAGTACTCAGGTCTGTTTTCTGACTGTAGAAGTCTGGATGATCATGTTAATCTATGCCAAATTTCTGTAGAGAATCCCAGGCTTTCCATGGGCACAGCTTAAAGCAGGAGCCTGAGCTTGTCCCCAGCCATAGTTGGTATCTTCATGTACCCTGGCAGACTTCAGACTTCACAGCCTTTACGTCCTTTTTTAAATGCAATCATTACAATCGCAAAATTATTGTTAAAACTCAAAGTGGATATTTTTTTTTTTTTGCTTTGCTTTGAGACATTGAAACACAAGTCATATGTATCCCAGTAGTATTTCATGCTATATTTTGAAAACAGGTAATTGTATCATAAACTGCATCTTAGCCAGCTAGGAAATGGGCATGATTTTACTGATGTCCTGCTGTGATATTGTACTTTAGGATAGCAAATGGGTGTGGATTGAGTCTGTTTCTACAGCCCAGGATGTTATGCCAGTGACCTCAAAAGCATCCATTCATTCTCTCCCATTCTTGTATTCTGAGGACTAGAAGTAAGATCTTAGATACCAGTGTTCTGCTACAGTTCTCTGACATTTGAAAGTATTGCAGTGGAAAGGATGAGAGACAGCACTTGGCTGGGATATAAAAACCTGCATGTTTAGCATCCTCACTAACTGGGATTTGTTGGTGTGTATCTGACATGTCGACTGCATCTGCAGTATTTCATTCCTTTTCTTGCTCTCTGACTCAGCTATCTTTTGGAAAGATGAAGAATAATTCTTTCCCCCATGAGAAAAAAGCTGGAGGAGATCAGCTTAGACAGTTGAAAAGAAAGCTGTCACTGAGATAGGCAAAGTGTGCTCTAAGTCCTTTGTCCATTTTTTTATCCTTTTCATTTCTCTCTGTCCAGCGTGCCCATCTTTGTGTGAAAACCCTTTCAGTGAAGAATCCAGAAAATGCATGTACAATAAAATCAGAGGTACATCAATTTGCAAACATAAAAAAAACCCCAACAACCTTTCCCTTTATTTCCATTACTTATTTTTACAACAAGGAATATTTAGCACTTCAAGCTTCAATACACAAAAATTTACACAGGTGTTGTATGTTTTTAGACCAGATGGGCTTTTTAGACAAGAGCATATTGGATACAGCAAAACAAATCTACAGTTTTTTAAGGTTCTTTTTTTTTTTTTTTGCAATGTGTTAGTTCTCATGAATACATCAACAGAGTTGTGCTTCTTTCTCTAAAACAAGTGCAAGACAGACAGCAGATGTGCTAATATCCCCACATTGCTCTGCTAAACCAGTGCACACCAAGCCACATGGATGCATTGATATTTCCAAGGTACCAGCATTCAGAGGTTTTCAGGCCTTTTCCTGACAGGTATAACATGACAGAACAGCAACTGTTTATGGTGGTGATCTGAATAATTCCAATCCTTTTTCCTCAGGAGTTGAAATGTAACTGTCAAGCAGCTATTAGTTAGCAGTAGCTCCTTAGCTAGGCTAGTCTCAAATTGCTAACTTCAAAGTGATGTGTACACTCCAGGAGGTGACTGGAAGAAGCTGAATTATTTAAAAACAACAGTACTGGGCTATATTATTCACAATTTGCATTATAATAATTTCCAGATGAAGGATCAATGTTGTGGCAAGGTATCATATACGCAGTATGAGAGATCATAGTCATCTTCCACTTTGGAAGATGAGTTTCTGAGTAGATCTCTCATTCCCAGGAACTCTGGAGTTCTCAGGGATCCTGAAATGTTCCCCTGCATTCACAATATTCCTTCCCTTATTCCCAGCTTAAAAATACTTTATTACAGGAAGGAACAATTCCCTTTTTTTCCAGGAGAACATCAGGTCTGCTTTCCCTGTTACTGCGGGTCCCTGATCAGACAGTGAGTTTGTTACAGGTGTGTGTGATGAGGGATTTTTTCAAGAAAAATGCAAACACAAACCAGGCCAGAACATTTTCTGTCTTCATTTCCCTCATGAATTGTTGGCCTTGTATTAAAGAACGTGAAGAGCTTCATCTAAAAAGAATTTAAATTAACAGGTTTTTATGAACATCACATATATACCATGAGAAAGACAAATTTCTTAAAAAGTTTTGTTTTGTCAGAAACTCATTTTTTCCTGACAAATGGATTTCAGAGGAAACTGTCCACAAGGCCCTGCTCATTGGTCTGTGTGACTGGAAAAGAATGAAATGTCTGAACCAAGAGGAATAGAACCCAAAAACTTTTGTTGAATAAGTTAATGTCTGATTGCAGCTGGCAAGGGACAGAGCTAAGCCAGAGCTAAGTCGGATCAGGAGGAAACCTTTGGAGTCCCTAAATCTATGTTTATTTCCAAAAGAAGCTTATACAGGCACTTACTGCTCTACAATATTCATGTCTGGTTTTAGGCATTGCTGGAGTCCAATACGTCTCTCCAGCTTGTTTTAACATCTCAGTTCTAATTTTAACTGGAGTAGCAACATTTAGGAACTGAACTTTGATTTCTGAAAAACGTAAGTCATAGTCAGGAGTTAAGCTGGGTAAATCCTGGCCTGCTGAGACAATGCATTTAACCTGTTTTAAAAAAACCACAAACCTTCATCAAACTCTTGGCTAATCTTTGGCTCCTAAGAGAAGAAAGGTATAAATTGAAATTATACATGGGCTTAAAGGGCTTGTAAAAGCACCTGGTTTTCAAGCCTGCCTCCTGCATATCTGCTGCCCACTTTATCCATCTGTTTTGCAACAGGATACATGCTGTTTGTTTCCATCATGGGACTGTTGCAGCAGCGCTGTGCTGCTGCTAACTAGACTCCAGTCCATTAACCTCTTTGCTTAAATGAATCTAAAAGGAACACAAGCCACTCTTGATATATGCATGCATTTGATCATAGAGTTGGAGAATGCTCTTGATATCTGTTTGATCACATATGGGTTCTTTACACACGCTTAAAAAGTAAAAGCAGCAGCAGAGCTAACTCAGAGGAGAACCCCCTAATGGCTCAGACTTAATGAGATATTATTTGCTTGTATAATGAAATCATCCCACTGTAATATTAGTCCTTTTATTTCCCCAAGAGAACTTGGTAAAGTTGTAGTACAGGTGGTTGCTCCTCATTGCATGAAACACAGTTATTTACAAGGCATATACCTTTCTGATGAAGTGAATTTTTATTTTTTTTTGCATATGGATGGGATGAAGCATGCTTCTGCATATCTCAGAAAGCGGTGAGTGTGTGTGTGTCTTTGTGTAGGAGGCTGCCTCAGTTGTGTTAAATTCATATTAGGTAGCACTTCAAGAAATGACTGGAAAGTAGACATGTTGATGTAAAAGGTCACAGACATTAACAGCCTGCAGAACAATTCCAGGATACAGTTATTCACAGCTGCCAAAACATAAAGGAAAATAATAAAAAAAAGAATGAGGGAAAGAGAAGATTTGAAACAATGGTATCTCTCTGTTGTTATTGCTGTTATACTTTGGTGGTTTTTTGAAACACTCATCTTGGAGAGGAGCTGGAGGGGTAATTTTGAGTTATTTGCTGCTTTCATCTTTTAAATGGCAACAGGAAATATGCATCTTTTGATTCTGCTTTTATTGCATTTTACGTCCTGTTCATTTAGAAGTTTTTGTGGAAATAAGAACTGCGGTAAATATTGATGAAATATATGCTCTTCTGACTGAGAAGGACTTTCAAAGGGAGTCCATTCTGGTTTTTCAAAGGTTCCAGACCAAGACAGAACAGGTGGAAAGTCAGAAAAGGGAGAGGCTCGAAGGGGAGAGGTGGAAAGCAGCAAAAAAGAAGGAAGGATGTAGAAGGTTCCGAGAAGAATATAGACTGTTCTTTTGGATGGAAAATATTCTGTTGCTTAAAGAAAATCAATTTCCTCTCTTTTTAAGTCTGGCCGTGTACTAGCTTGTGGCAGAGGCACAGAGAGGAAATGCTTAGCTCTCGAAAGCCATTACAAAAAAGAATGAAAAGCACCAACATCAAATGGTAAGGTTGTGTCTATGCTGGTCTACCTCTCTCCCTCTCACCAAGACACACAGCCCCGCTTATTTTCCTCACAATCCCTTGCAGACAGCAGGGGTTCCAAGCAGGGGACAGCGAATAACAAAAACGTCAGTGTTTATAGTAATATATGTATAGTTCATATGATTTGAGGTAGCTCATGATAAGAAAAATCCTCATCTGTATACACTAGCATTTATTATGCCAACAAAGTCACAATCAATCATTTTCATCTCTGCTGCTGATAGATCAGGTGTAGACTTACAGCAATTAGGAACTGAGCACATCAGAAGCTACGTCTATTGTTCCGATTATAAATCACTTAAATCTTTGATTTGCTGAGTAGAATAGGAACAGACATTTTCTCTTTTTTTTTTTCCTCACTGAAATACAGAATTACTATTTTATTTTTAGTCACCCTTTCCTTTCCCACCAGTATTCCCTCCCTTTCAATATAGATCAATAGTTCTGTCCTTTCCAGCAGATATATTCAAAAATCAACCAACGTGCATGCTCTCACCCTGGAAAAGGAGAAAGCCCTGGTCCTTACTTGCATCCTCTCAACCTGACAACTACAGTCCTTCACTGTTTCTGTTTCATCCATTGTTCCTCCTACAAAGAAATTTTTGCAGGGATGGCTCAGAAGACTGCCAATTGTTCGTAATATCTTTGCTGCCTAAATTTGCTTCCAACAATGATTATTATCTGATAATGTTCTGAGGAAGTAAGTTCTCTTCATGTGCCTGCCAGATACGTGTCTAAAGAATAGGATTCATGCAATGCGTTTAGACTTGGTCTCAGTCTCACCAAGGAAGCAAATAACTAGAGTCATCAGCCAGGAAATGTAGTGAATGGTGGTCTTGGAAATGTAATGAAGGTGGTCTTGGCCAGCAAGGGCAGAAGGACAGTAGGTGATGTGATGCCACTGCCATTTCTGTCTCTTTTCTGGTACTACACAAAAGGAGTCAGTCTGCTGGTCTGTCAGCCTACTGTGAAGTTCACTTCAAAAACTGAAGCACATTTTATTGGAAGCAATTACTTTCTTAAGTGAGTGAAATGACATGAGATGTTGGAGTCTAGGAAAGATACGCAGAGATCAACAACTCCACACTTTCCATTTTAGCCATACTTTTGGCAGGAGGAGGGAACATGTCATCCTCACTTGGGTGAAAGACACATAGTCCTACTTCCCTATATGATACCTCTCCAAGGAGTGATGAGAATAGGCACATATGGAGAAGAACTCCAGGCCGGTGTGACAATGTCAGTGTTTGAGTAAGGAGAGCTGGGCATTTTGTAGTCATGCAAAAATACAAGAAAATGGATGGTAATTACTGGAGGTACTGAGGACAACTGTAGTGTAATATGTAGAACTGAACTTGATATTAGCTGTCTAATGCTTTGAGATATGTATGGACCAAGTGCCACTTCATAGAGTTAATTTGAGGTCACATAAAATTCAATAACTAATGGAAAATTATTGCAGGTTTTTTGGGTTTTTTTTGTCTTTTCATACACTACAGCTACAGTGGTTGCGTGTCTGTGAGTTGGCAGAGAGTTCGGTGTGCTGTGAATAACCTCAGCACATATGGAAACATGAACTAACCTCTGGTAAGTATAAGAGAGTCTTTCCAGATTTAGGTAGAGACTGAATGATCTAATGTATGGACTCTTAACCAAGAACTTTTCCTGGGGATTTTCAATCATATGCCTATGAAAACAAACACAAGCAACCCCCTCAAGCTAAAATAGCTAAAATAAACATTACTGCTAAGGACATAAAGAAAATGGAATAGTTTATAATGTTTAGTCAGTCAAACCTATGCTTTTCACGAGATGTTCCTGCCATAAATATAACCCTAGCAGTATACATTGTTTATCCAAAATGTTAACATGCCACACAGAATCAAATAACTGTCACTCTGAATGAAAAGGGAAAGGAGATGAAAATTCAGCCGAGCAAATCCTTTTTCTTTTAAAGGAAAGAAAGAATCCTTATATCTGTTATGTGACTGCTACTGGTAGACAACTCACCCATCCTGCCCTTTCCTTTCTTCTCATCACTGGCCATCAAAACAGCCAGGCTTGCCCAGGAATTAGATCACGTGTAAATGCTGGCAGCATAGGCTTTTATAGTAGCAAAGGAGCACTATCAATGA